>NW_003852524.1:2764961-2787430 GCF_000181295.1 Otolemur garnettii
AAAAAAAAAAAAAAAACCAAAAACTATGCAGTATTTAAAAAAAGAAAACATTCTCAATTTTTATGTCATTCAATGGTTAAACACTTGCTGAATACCTAATTGTACTGCTGCTGATCCCAAATTATAGATGGAAAGTATGACCCTGAGGAGCCACTGGCACTAAAGTTACATGTGTAGTTCCTTTACAGTATGTTATCTATTTTGTCCTTGGTCCCTTATGTCCAGTCAGCTTGCCTATGAGCATACAAGGCATATAAAAAAGCAAGTCTCGTACAATGTCCAGGCTCTGCAGACTGTCCTGGCCTGCCTGCTGTGTAGTACATTTTGCCTTATGCCCTGATCCTGTACTCATGTGATGTTGCCATGCTGCTCAGGCAGGTTGCCATCATCTATCCGAAACACTGGACAGGGCCTGTGATATCTAAAGGGTGTCCGAGGCCAGCAGAGAAGTTGTTTAGTTACACACACAGCTGTGCTGGAAGACCTGGGATATTTTTGCATTCGGGAATTTGTCAACTATGTGTCTTCCCCATCAGTTACTCCCTTCCACACACATCTATCCTTCTACCTCTCAAGGCTTTACCTAGTCTTCAAATATTTACTCTCAACTTCACACTTCATAGTCTGACTCTGACTCTAGAGATAAGGTTGGAGGAGACAGAGCATCTGAGCTCCTGACAACATCATGACCATGTTAGTTCTTGGTTTATTTAGAAGTACACATTCCAAAAGAACGGGTGATGGAGCTTAATTTTCTTATTCATGCATGCCCCCATGTTTCTCCTTCCGAGAGAGTGCTACCTTGCCCCACGTAAGCATAGGGTGGTATCGAAAGATGTAAATGATGGCTCCCAGAGACAAGGCCACAGCAGAGATCTTCAGGCCAGGTTTATTGAAAAGGGGCGGTGACCTGCCTGAGCCGTGCAAAAGTGGCATCTGTGCCCCAGGGCAGTTAGAGGCCTCTTCTATATGGGGCCATTGGAAGTGGGCAAACTCCAAAGCTTGCTCAGAAAGTTAGGGTCCTTTGGCTTAAACTTCTGGAGGTGGGGCTAGCAAGATGCTTTGTGTCTTTGTCTTAGGAGGAGAGGTAGAGGAGGCAGGAAGGGTTCGTGTGTGCCTGCATTAAACCCTCCTACAGGTACTAACCAGCCTTGTACTCCATGCTGGGGCTGCTGTTACACACCCGTACAGAAGACTGAACCAGACTGCTCTTCAGATAACACAGGGCCAGACACAGAGTAGATGCTCAGTGAAGGCACTGGCTTTCATCACACAACAAAAAATTTAGTTCTATTCCCAAAACCCACAAGTCCATTATAATTCAGTTAAAACAACATACTGTCTTAGAAGAGGCTGCGTACCATAGGTACCCTAAAACTCTCACTTGGAAAGCTTTCTCTACTAAAGTTTTCTGTTCCTGCAAGTTGACTTTTTTCTGATTCTTTTCACACGCATGCACACCTATACTCATCCTCAATAATTTTATTATTGGGACGAGATATGCCTGATTATAAGGTAGAATAGTAAGGAAAAGCAATAATTTAAAGTAAGAGACAGTTTTTTTAAAAATTAACCTAACTAGTGTTTCAGGATGAAAGGAACTCCGAGGCTTGCAAAGCTATTTGGTTTGTATGCTTTTTCCTTTGTAATCGAGTCATGCTAATGTAAACCCAAAACACAACTTGAACTAAACACACATTTCACTCATGATTAATTACAAAGCAGGCATTTCAAACCAGGGTTCATCTAATGTTTTTAGAATAATTATTTAATTTCAAGGTCCAATATCTGTCAAGTAAATCACCAATTTCCAGTTCATTCTTATTTAATATAAAAAATCTAATCAGTATAAACCTATTTCACAGCTGCCTTTAAATTAAGCCATAATCAAGAGCATACATTATTTGGGGCTTGCTTTGGTATCCTCAAATCAAATGTCGTTGGTTTTGTTCACATATAAAAGAACAATGCCCCAAATTATGTTTTGTTTTGATGTTTTAAGCTGAGCTTCACAGTCTCAAATTTTAACTTGTTATTTTTCACAAGTAACTCAAATTTTGGAATGTGTATTTTTTAAGGACAGAAGTTGGCTACAGAAGAGAGTAGAATATATATTTTTAACTTTTTTTTTTCCAAGACCGGGTCATACTCTGTCATCCAGGCTGATGTGCAGTGATGTCATCATAGCTCCCTGCAACCTCAAACTTTGGAGCTCAAGGGATTCTTCTGTCTCAGCCCCCTGAGGAGCTGGGACCACAGGTGCACATCACCACACCCAGATAATTTCTCTATTTTTCACAGAGAGGGCCTCACTATGTTGCTTGGGCTAGGATCAATCTCCTGACGTGGACCTTCTAAAGGGCCAGGATTACAGATGTGGGCTACCATGCTCGGCTCTATTTTTGATAATTATAAGAATTTTGAGAATTACTAGCTCAGCTATTAATACTGATTTTGTTAATAATCAGTTTTTCTCTTGCATTAAGTAGAAAACCTGATCTTCTAGTAGTAAATGTAGACCTTCAAAAACATTCAAAGAGAGGGCAAAAAACCCATTTTTCTAGTAAAAATTATTTTTATCAGGAGAGGTGGGGAACCTGTGGCCTTGGTGTCACATATGGCCCTCCAGATCCCCAAGTGTGGCCCCTTGACCAAATCCAAACTTCACAGAATCCAAACTTTAGGGAGCAAATCCCTTTGTTATTATAAAAACATTTGTTCCGTACAATTTGATTCGGTCTAAAGGCCACATTCAAGGATCCAGTAGGCCATATGTGGCCCCAATAATAATTTATTGTTCAACAGATAAATTGTTAATATTAATTTATTATGTACTAAAATAACCAAGGTAAATTATCTGGACATAAGTCTGGTTGAATCAAAGAGTATTGTTAAGATGTTTGGTTCAGTGTCTTTCTTTTTTTACTTTTTTTTGAGACAGGAGCCTCAAGCTGTCGCCCTGGGTAGAGTGCCGTAGCATCACAGCTCACAGCAACCTTCAACTCCTAGGCTCAAGGGAGTCTCCTGCCTCAGCCTCCCAAGTAGCTGGGACCACAGGCGCCTGCCACAACACCCAGCTGTTTTTTGGTTGCAGCCGTCATTATTGTTTGGCAGGCCTGGGCTGGATTCGAACCTGCTACCTTGGGTGTACGTGGCTGGCGCCTTAGCCACTTGAGCCACAGGCGCTGAGCCTAGTTCAGTGTCTTTCACTCTTCGATAAAGTGGTGTGACTTACAGTGCAAGTGGTGCCGAGTAACCCAGTCTCTGAGTTGGATTAGCCTGGGTCCCAGCTACGCCTCATACTAGTTATGGTAAATTAGGGGGATCATTTCACCTTCTTAGATCTTAGGCTTTATCATTTATAAAATGGGGAACATAGGCCGGCACAGTGGTTCACTTGGTAATCCTAGCACTCTGGAAGGCTGAGCTGGGTGGGTTGCTTGAACTCTGGAGTTCAAGACCAGCCTGAGGAAGATTCAGACCTGTCTCTACTAAAAAATAGAAAAACTAGCCAGGCATCATGGTGGGTACCTGTAGTCCCAGCTACTTGAGAGGCTGAGGTAAGAGGATTGCTCAAGCTCAAGTGTTTGAGGTTGCTGTGAGCAATCCTGCCATGGCACTCTACCCTGGTGACAAAGTGAGACAGTCTAAATAAGTAAATAAATAAAATGGGGAAAAATATCTGTCCCTTTACTGGGGATCAAAATGATGTTTATGAAATAATCTTGGAAAAAACCCAACACACATACTACATGAAGGCAATCAATGATGAGTGGATTATAGACTAGAAATTTCATTCTATTTTAATATGTGAATAGACTTATTCTTTGAATAAAAATACTGAGAACATCATTATATAATCCTATCATTTATTAAACACAAGTTGGGAGACATGGTTTTAAGATTATTATCTATAGATATTTGACAGTTATAATTATAAAACTGGCTTATAACTTCAATTATATTGTAAAATCATGAGCAATTTTAATATTTTGATTATTACATGGGCTACTTCTTAAAGTTCAATTTATGTCTTGTCTATCCAACTTGGAATTTTAGATGAATAATTAATATGTTAGCCTGGGCTTGGGAAATTTATTTCAAATATAATTTTAGTTTTTTTCATAAGCATGTAATGGCCATATAAATAAATATTCATAGTTCAGATATGTTTTTGCTCAAAATATAGGATGAATCAAAGACTACAGTAGTCAACACCACCTAATCAGAAGAAACTTCTCATTTATTAATCTCTTGAAGAAAGATAATACGGATGAGCCAATATATCCCCTGCTCTTCTTATTTGATCTTTGAAGGAAATAAAGAAGCGAAAATTAAGTGTCTCTTGCCTCATTTCTGTTGTAACAAACTTAGGGAAAAGGAATGAGTGAAGGCCGCTTGTGCTCTGATGGACGGGGGCAGGGCAAGCACACTGTGTAAGATCTGACCTCTAGATATAAACCAGGTCTGCTGCAGCTGACATTATACCCTGGGATGACACTCTGTGACCCAGCCCACGATGGGAAAGGTTAAAACTGGAGACAAAACCACCAATACCATATCTACTGATTAAGTCTACCAGAGGGAAAGAAACCTGAAATAGGAATTTCCATCCTAGGCTAAAGGAAGGGGAGAAGCAAAGAAATAGACTAAGCCATTTTACATCCCCCCTCACTATATTTCTTTGCTGAAGTGTCTGGTGTAAAGAGTGCTTAACACAGGCTCGGCGCCCATAGCACAGTGGTTAATGGTGCCAGCCACATACACTGAAGGTTGTGGGTTCAAACCCAGCCCAGGCCAGCTAAACAACAATGACAACTGCAACAAAAAAATAGTAGGGAGTTGTAGCGGGCATCAGTAGTCTCAGCTACTTGGGAGGCTGAGGCAAGAGAATCACTTGAGCCCAAGAGTTGGAGGTTGCTGTGAGCTGTGACACCACGGCACTCTACCCAGGGCAACAGAGTGAGACTCTGTCTCAAAAAAACAAAAAAACCCCACAGTGAACTATGCAGATGGACTAGGAAGAATGAAAAGGGTTGTCCAATTCACAAGAGAGAATTGTGCAAGACCAATGATATTTTCTGCTAATTGGGTTTTAGCTTTCCATTAATTACAAGATCCTATAAATTAGAAAAAGGAAAAAAATTGGAATAGTTATGAATGGCCAGGATGCTGAAATAAGACTGAAAACATAATGGTAGACCACCTATATCATGCCATTAGAAAGCAGCTCACCCTAAAATACAAAGAATCTTTGGTCTCCTTTACTGACTCTTACCTGGATCAAAAATTTATACCGACCAAAAAATAGGTGCAGCCCTAATTTTAAATGTACTTGTTGCTTTCAGATAGCTGGAATGCTGGGTCCACCCTTCACCTCAGGATATTTGGCAGTCTGAAGACACTTAGTTGTCACGACTGGGAATAAGGTGCTGTTGGCATTATGAGGCAGAGGCCAGGGATGTTGATAAACATCCTCTGAAGCACAAGAGAGCAAACCCCACAGCAAAGATTATCTGGTCCAAAGTGTCAACAGTACTGAAGTTGAGAAATCCTACTCTGTGTGCTCAATACCTCTCCCTACATTGCTGCAGAAATTGAAATTTCTGGAAAACTGACAAAGTGAGAGGCAGAGGGTAGGAACTAATGATAGCACAGGCGCTAATGCAGAGCACTGTGTCAGAGCTCTTGGACAGTTCTAAATAAAAGCTAGTAGGAGTTGGACTAAGAATTGTCGATCAGCCATCCAGCAGTAGATCTGAGAAGGAAATTCAGCTATCACCCACAGGGACTCCTGTAATGTCTGCATAGTGTATGGAACAGAACACATTCTCAGATCTACAAAGGCCCAATAGATACATCATCTCATCTATATACTCTCCCGGGGAAAACAAAATTACTTTAGATCAAGCTCCAGCTGGCCAAGAACAGGCTCAAAATTAAGAAATTAAAAAAAGGGGAGGTTTGGGCAGCAAAACTCAGGAATCCAGTTTAAATATATGTTGTTAGTCCAATTGTACAGTTTATGGGTAAAGTATGGCTCAATAATACTTCCTTCAACTATTCCTTACCAGCTGTAAGAAATCATTGGGAGTCACATCTTTACCAGTTTGGATGAAGAACTGTTGCTGCCATCAGTATCACATTTGATAGAAGGGCTGGAGAATGACTCAACCACAAGTTTTGTTCATTTTTCTCCCTAACAGAAAGAAAAGCACTCCATAGAAGTTGACTGGTCATCTTTTTATTGAGAATTCATTCAAGTAGCAATTTTCTGCATCTTTAAAATGAATGCTGAGTGACTTGAGTCATTTTTTTTAAATTCACTGATGTTTAATTAAATTATTTTTTAAGTTCACTGATATTAATCACAATCAAACCCTTGTCATTTTTCCATCTAGGATGTGTAAATCATTCCTTTGTTAGTAATGTCTAAGAACTAGTATGGACTCAAATGGTTGAAAACCTCTCTATACATATACATGTAGAATATATGTATAGAAGAAAGACTGAAGCAGTACATTAATAATGATTATCTCTGGGTGGTTGCTTTCTATGTGATTTTTGTTTTCTTTTATATACCTTCTTATATTATGCAATTTACTACAAGGATAATGTACTATTTTAAAAAGAAAAGGTTTAATCCATATATATTACACATATATCAATAACACACAGATATCAATAACTATTATGCAAATAAATGCACAGGAAAAAGACCAGAAGGAAAGGAACCAAAGGTAATCTTTCATTGATCTGTCCAGTCATCCAATGGATATTTACTGAGAACCTACTATACCATATATGGTGCTAGATGCTACCCATGGCGAGGTGTTGAGCACTGCTACTTCCTACTGTGAACTTCTAGGGTTTTCCTTTCTTTTCTTTTTACTTCTTGAAAGTTTTATTGTGAATATGTTTTTATTTATAAAATGGTGAGACATTGTATTTAAAAGATTCTGACAGACTTAGAACACAGAAAGGGCTGTTGACATACTTGACTGTGTAAATATGTTCTAACAGATGAATTTTGAAATATTCATGTATTACTGAAATACATTGGTATTCCCCATGCCCTGTGCCTTGTGTAAGTCATTTCTTTAGCAAATAAAAAATACAATTTTTAGAAAAATAATTATGGCTATTAGGATTTTATTTTACCTTCAATATCTGTCTTAATATAAATAATATATACTTTTATGAAAAAACATTTTAGATGAGTTTAGCATGTTATTTAAATATCAAAAGATATTTTTATAATGGGGGCTTTAGTATAATAAAAATATAAAAAATATCTGACGTAAAATGAATCTGACTTTACTTAAAATATAAAATATTTACACCATGTCTTTTTTGTAAATGAGATTTATCTTTAGATTTTCTCTTTTTCATTCTTTCTCCTCCGCTTTTCTTCTGCTTGTTTTTCAAAATAATCTTTAAGGATGTGGTTCAGCTGTGGTTCATACTGGCTTGCATGTTGCAATCCATCTTCCCTTCCTTAAAAAAAAAAAAAAAATAGAAAACATGAGACAGGGCGGTGCCTGTGGCTCCGGCTGGCCCCACATACCAGAGGTGGCAGGTTCAAACCCGGCCCTGGCCAAAAACTGCAAAAAAAAAAAAAGAGAGAAAGACAACTATTTTTCATTTTATAGTGGTTTCCTTATTATTGTTATATCAGTCACCTCCCACAGTGGCAAATGCAGAGCTGTTCTTGCCTGGACTCATCCCAAGCATTAACTCATAAAAGTCAGTGTTAATTCAAAATTCTTGAACTTTTTTTTTTGTTTTTTTTTACCTTCACAATGCTGGATCACACGCCCCCAGAGTCGATTTTTCCTCAGACAGGCTAAATTTCCCACAATTAACAAATGCCTCTTTCCTCTGGTCAATGCGACGTTCATTCTTTTTTCTGAATCAATGAATCCTAGTTGTCGTGTTCTTACGCAGGACAGAATAATGATCTCTTTTTCAGCTCCTTGAAATGCATCTACTGTGGACACCTGCACACTTTTGATATCAGGATGGTCAAAGTCCCCGGCACTCAGTAAATGACAGAGCTGTAAAGAAAAGAAGACAGGGGTCATCAGGGAACAGATGGAAGAACTTAAGCCTCTGAACCTGCTCACAAGCAACCATTTTAACTAATATTGGATAATTTTCATTCTCTTTTATGTTTCACATAGACTTGGCTAGTTTCTAAAATGATAAATGACTAGATGACAATATTAATTATGAAATGAAATCAAAAGGAATGTGTACTGTCTAATATTTGGAGCTAATTAATGGGTATTCATGGACATTAAGAGATATAAAGGTCAGTGGAAATCAAGAATGGGGGAAAAGTAAAAACTTACCTGTTGAGGCCAATGATCACTATTTGGATGGTGCACTAAAAGCCCTGACTTACGCATTACAAAAGGTGTCAAAAGGTAACAAAAACATGTGTACGTCCTTAGTATTTGAAATAAAATATTTTTGCAAAAAAAAGTGATGACTGATTTCTTGCTGGGGAATTCATTTAGATATGCTAATTTGAAGCTGATAAATAATGATGAAACAGATGAAAAAATACTGAAAGAAAAACCTAGTTATAAGTAATTGTCTGGCATGTACATTAATCTGGTATCTATCCTTGATTTACTGATAAAATGTAATAATAACCAAAGAACATTTTGGAAAACAGAGATTCAATTCCATCTGTCCCAAAACACAAAGCATATACCGTATTTTCTTCCTTCTAATTTGTTTATTTGAATTTTCACCCCAACAGCTGTAAACTAAATTTAATTAAACCTTGTTAGGTTTACATTTAATTATACAGAAAAAAAGCCAGACCAGAAAAACATCAGAGTGTTTCTTTTTTAATATGTTAATTATAGTACCAAAAGTTTTTTAAGCACCAAACCAAACTACTGCAAATGTAATATTAAATGTTGTAATAGATAATTATAATATTTAATATATGACAAATACTGTAACATGTAATACAAACCTTATACATCTGGGACTTGTATAATGTTATCACCCCAATCATAGAGCCTGCTATTCCACTTGCTATCAGTGATTGAATCAGCTTGAGTGTAAAAGCAGCTTCTGCCATATTATGAAAGCTGTTATCTCTTTCAATCTGGAGTAAGAAACAGAGCCTAAATTATATTTCCCAGAAAGGTTATGGGAAGCCCCAGTAAAATCATACAAACGACAATAAAATTAAACTAGAAAACTAAAGCATATTGACTCCCATCAACGTTAATGTTATTTACCTGTTCTAGTCCTTTAACATTATAAAAACACAGGGTTGGTAGCCATTCCAATAAAGGGCTCCTCTCTGTTTCTGAAACACCATTCATGAGGTTTCCACCATAAAACAGATCATTAGCAATACCACTGATGACAGGGTGACAACGGTACTGAGTTCTCAAAAGAACTGGCTTGTGACCCTAAGAAATTTAAATTCAGAAAAATAAGAAATTAAAACCTAAGTTTTTTTTCTTCCTACAGAAAGAAAAATGGTATTTTTAAAAGTAAAATATTGCTACATTGTGGTCTTTTTTTGTTGTTGAGACAGGAGCCTCAAGCTATCCCCCTGGGTAGAGTGCTGTGGCATCACAGCTCACCCCAACCTCCAACTCCTGGGCTCAAGCAAGTCTCCTGCCTCAGCCACCCAAGTAGCTGGGACCACAGGCGCCCACCACAACGCCCGGCTATTTTTTTTGTTTGTTTGTTTGCAGTTGTCATTGTTGTTTGGCAGGCCTGGGCTAGATTTGAACCTGCCACCTTGGGTGAACATGGCTGGCGCCTTAGCCACTTGAGCCACAGGTGCCGAGCCTACATTGTGGTCTTAAAAGATGAATTACATCCATGATGGAACAGACTATAAGCTTTTAAAAATCTATCTGGCATTGGCCTAACACTAAATTTAAAAGAACTATTTTTAAAAATTAGAAAGCATTGTTGATAACTCATTTATTAAGTTTCCTCCTTGAGTAAAAGTAATTTTTCATTCTTAATCTTCAAAGAAGTTTTATATTTTGTTCATATATCATAAGATCCAAGCCCCATCTACTTTACAGCTCTTCTGGGGAATGTTCTTTATTTGCACAAAGTTCTGTAGTAGTGTTAGAACACTTTGAATAGCTAGAAGGTACTCTAATAAGAATACACATGTAATTAAATACAGGATTAATGACCCCATGGACAAAGTATCTTCTATGGGGAAAAAAGTTTAAGAAAAAAGCCAATCCAAGTACTCTGTGGGGCATAAATCTGTCTAAGTTTATAAGTCTAAGTCAGGTGGCTTCTGTGAAACCTCTGACAAAATGTATTAAGCATAGAAACACTAAAAGAAAAAAAATTCTCAAAGATTCATTATTTATAACTGGAAACAACTAAATATGTAATAGTAGAGAAATAACTGAATTATGATATAACCACACAATATCATATTTAGTGATTAAACATATTCATGACAATAGCTAGTAATAACAAGGGAAGAGATTTACTATTATGTAAGGTTTTTTTTTTTTGCAGTTTTTGTCTGGGGCTGGGTTTGAACCCACCTCCTCCAGCATATAGGGCCACATACACAGTATCTAATAAGTAGATAATAATTCTGTGAGAATTTAGCAGCATATACCATTAAGCAAAGTCGATCAAAAAGGGTTTGTTCTAATCCATTTTCATGAGCTGCATCGGAACCCTGAATAGTAGGAGGCAGCTGTTTGGGGTCCCCAACAAGAATCAGCTTTTCACACTCAAACCTAAAAACAGAATTTCAAAAGTTAAGCAAAAAAAAGGGTATATTAACACCATTTATGGCAGTTTTCCAAAATGTATTTAAAAATTCACATCCCATGAAATGTCCTGAGAACTAACAAGACTTAATAATGCCGGTTATATTAATATTAATGCCAGTTATATTAAGGGCTTTGAAAAGTTACATAGTAAAGAATCTTTTACATAATTTATTTCCACATAAATCCTATGAAGAGTTCCTTGCCTCTGCATGGAATTCATATTTCACAGAACATATCTGGGACATGCTGACTTTTAGAATTCATAAACTCTTAGAGGCTTTCATAGAAGTCACTTTGCCTAAACTCTTGTTTTAGAGGTGAAGTAAATTAGGCTCTCGGCCTAAATCCAAGTTTTACTGACAAACTGTATCTGAATTTCAACTGTTAAAATTTGCAGACGTAACAAGTTATTTAATTTCTCCATGTCTCAGTATTCTTAGTAACCTGGAAGTAATTATATGCTGCATGGCTGTGGTAAGAATTAAATGAAATATGTAATGTGTTTGGTATACAATAAGTGCTCAACAATTATTACCCCTCTACCCTCTGCTGCTCTTCCATCCTTGGCTCCTGAGTAGGGTGACAAACTCATCCTAAAGATGGAAAGTCCCAGGATCTAGGAACCCTCCAGATTAAATCTGTAATAAGCAAACTATGAGAGTTGGTATTCTGCTCCCTCATTAGGCACAGAGCAAGGACTAGAACTTGGGTCTACTGAGTCCTAGTCTGGTATTCTTTCCACTACCTTTAGATGTCCCAGTAAGAGACGCTTTAAAAGCACAATGTTTCAGCTGGCTAGGACAGCTTAGAAGATTTCACTGTCTTCTAATTTTAGGAGACAAGTTTTTATTTTCGACTTGTTTTTCATTTCACATTTTGTATCCTTTCATAATCTAAAAAGTGTTTTCAAAACCTAAACATGAATTATATTAAGGTAAGGAAACTGAAGGACATTCTTCAGTGGAGTCAGGTTCTCAAGCTATAACTATAAAGCAATCTTTAATCTACCCAGTTACAAAATTTGCAAAGTTCTAGTAGAATCCTAGCACTAGAACTATAAATGCTTTAAGGATTATACCATCCAGATGTCTAAACTGCGATCTAACAAAATTTTGATACATTAACCTTTCCACCAGTTTCCCTCTGTATACTTTTAAAATATAAGTTTACTACTTGAATCACTAAGAATTTTCACAAAAAAAGTTTAGTGAAACTCAAGTTTCAGTTGAGTCTGTTCAGTTAAGTCTGAACTGAGGAAATGTTTGAAATAACTGTGACATCTGAGCGCTCGTAGGAGATTACCTTGCAATGGGAAGGAGCGAGGCTGGTTCAGTTATTTGACTGCACTCATCCAATACAACCACTGGAAATTTAAGGTCATTCATGCATGGGAATGGACAGGCTGCACAGGTAGCTCCAACTACTCGAACCTTTAGTACAACAAAAATGTTATTAATTAACAACTCAGAAAATAAGAGAACATTTTACCAAAGTACGGGTAGGCTAAAATCAGACAGCAAGCTAGTTCTAATTTCCTGGCAATTGGAAATCACAGGTCACTTTATCACTACATTTACTTTCCTATTGAAACCTATAAAAAGATATGCAAATGAGGAGGAGAAAAGATCACTAAGTCCTGGTGAGTTAGATCTGTTGAGATCTAAAGAATGCTTTGAAGCAAACATAAAATGTACACTGGCAGACTATATCCAAGGCATCCATCCACATGCACACTCTTTCGTTGAATCTAAACTATCACAGCAGTTTGTTTTATTTAAAGTCAATATCCACTGGCAGAAATAAGAGAATCCGAACAGCTGGTATAAAGACCCACACTGAAGCTCCTCCCTGGTACCTGCTTCAGCAGGGTTCTGTTGGTTCCCAGTTTATGCTGCTCGATACTTTTTCTCACGTAGACTCTTTCCACAGGAGTCAGGTCTTCTTTCATTAGTGCATGTAGTTCTTTTAATTGTTCGTTTTCATTTTCTGAGCCAGCATGCAAGCTAAAGAAAGAACTGCATTTTACCAACCCCTCTGTATTTCATTTTTCATAACACCACAAAAAATCCAAATGCAGATACAAGAAAAAGATAAGGCTTTCTCTGCTCTTCTTCAAAAACCATATTTAAGGTTTAAGAGTTATATAAAATTACCATCTTTGTCTCTGAATGTTCTGTGACTTCTGGAGGTAAGCATTCTTACCTATAAGGTAAAATTGGCTTGGCAATCTTCCTAATACTCCCAACTCTGACAAACTTTTCAAATCCAAGACTGAGAAGCCTTCAAAGAAAGCAGTATAAAATTGATTTTCATTATTTAAAACAAAAGCAAAGTTTCACACATTTATGTTATCAAAATTAACCTTGTGTAATAGTATATTTTTGTTAACATAATTTAATGTGAAATGCCTAAACTCAAAGTAAATACAATGTAGTTGAAAGATTTTTTTATATATATGATGCATTTTCTAAAGAATTTTAAAATATATAAAATTATATATTGAAGCCTCATTAAAAGTTTGTAAAACATTTTATGTTGAAGCCTCATCAAAAGTTTGTAAAATATCAATGTTAGTATTTATCACAAATGAAAGTGTCTCTGACAACATAACATGGAAAGCAATAGCTACCATATATTAGCATGGAGATTTATTAGGAAGAGCGTCTTTACATATATTACCTTTACTATTTATTACAGCTCTACATGATCTTAGGGGTGAGGTAACCTAGCTAGTAAGTGGAGTCAACCACGATTTTCTAACCTGGGCAAGTCTGTCCGTCTACACGCAACAGCTATGAGCATTCCTTTACCACATAACCCCCAGTTAGAGCGTTTTGAAGAAGGATTCCAGCTACCGTTCCTTCTTATATATCTTACAGCTTTAAATTAGGAATAGAATTAGAGCTCAGTGACACCCTAGCCTCCAAAACATCTTCTACCGTCTCAAAATGGGAATTTTAAAAGCCAGAGAACTAAACTATTACTCTCCAACATAATTTTCCAAAATAATTGTAAAACTATTTTTGTGTTATTACATAAATAGATTTCAATTTTTACATTTTTCACAAGCTTTATCTTGGAGAATACTCAGCTATTTTTCAGTCTGAAATAGTAGCTTAGATTTTTTTCAATGCAAGTTTGTGTTAAATCTGGAATAATAAAGGGTGCAGTACTATGAGGATGGTACCACTATTTGCCCAGGCTCTTTCATTTCTTCTCAAGAAACTGTTCTACACTATCCATTCCAATAGGAATATATGGTCTGTTCAAGAACATGAGGAAAATTTTACTTCAGTTGAAAAAATGTATGAGTGAGTAAAAGGAATTAAGGATTAGATCTTAATTACAGTTCCACATTTCTCAGTTCCTTATCAGAGGTTTTAACATTAAAGAATCTCTTTTGGCTTGGCGCCTGTGGCTCAAGTGGCTAAGGCACCAGCCACATACACCCAAGGTGGCAGGTTCGAATCCAGCCTGGGCCCGCCAAACAACAATGATGGCTGCAACAACAACAACAAAAAAATAGCCGACGGGCGCCTGTGGTCCCAGCTACTTGGGAGGCTGAGGCAGGAGACTCGCTTGAGCCCAGGAGTTGACCTGAGTGTGACCTGAGATGCTGTGGCACTCTACCCAGGGGGACAGCTTGAGGCTCCTGTCTCAAAAAAAAAGAATCTCTTTTAAAGCCTTCCTGTTAACTTCTACTGTTCAGTATTTACCTTCCCTCTTCATTCTAACTTCTTGAATTGTTTTTTAATTGTCTTACAGTCTAGAGTTAAATTTTCATCTCAGACTAAGCAATCTAAAGTTCTCCAGTAACTCCTCGCTATCTTAAATCAAAAAATGTTGTCTAGTAGGCCGGGCATGGTGGCTCAGGCCTGTAATCCTAATACTCTGGAAGGCTGAAGAGGGCAGATTGCCTGAGCTCCATGAGTTTGAGACCAGCCTGAGCTAGAGCAAGACCACGTCTCTAAAAATAGCCAGGCATTGTGGCCGGCACCTATAGTCCCAGCTACTCGGAATCTGAAGCAAGAGAATTGCTTGAGCCTAAGAGTATGAGGTTGCTGTGAGTTATGAAGCCATGGCATTCTACCCAGACCCAGAGCAACAAAGTGAGTCTCCATCTAAAAAAAAATGTCGTTTACAGCCATTCTTTAAAATTACTTGTAAGAATGCAGACTGGCATAACCTTTCTGAAGGGCAATTTTGCGAAGCATTATTAAAAGCCTAAAAATGTTTGTATCTTGTGACCAATATGAATGAAAAGAAAAAAACTGTTTATATCTTTTATTTTAGCCTCAGGACTTTTCCAAAGGAAAGAATCAGAAATAGGAATAGAGATTTCTGATTAAGGATCTTTGCCATAATATAATTTATAATGGCGAAAATATAGAAAGAACTTACTGATCAAAAATCAGTAAGGTAGGGTATAAGTATATCATTGCTTAAGGTATGGTATAAGTGTATCATTGAATATAATAGAGTTAGGAAAAAAATGTTTCCTAAGAAGATTTAATATCATAGAGAAATAACTTTTCAATAAAAAAGAAAACTGCAAAACAGTATGTATTCTTGAATCTCAGTTTGGAAAACAAAATGTGTGTGTATATTAAAAAATCTATAGGCTTGGTGCCCATTGCTCAGTGGTTAGGGTGCCGGCCACATATACCAAGGCTGGCAGGTTTGAAACTGGACGGGGCCTGCTAAACAACAATGACAACTGCAACCAAAAAAAAAAAAAAAGCCAGGTGTTGTGGCGAGCACCTGTAGTTCCAGCTACTCGGGAGACTGAGGCAAGAGAATCACTTAAGCCCAAGAGTTGGAGGTTGCTGTAAGCTATGACGCCACAGTACTCTACCGAGGGCAACACAGTGAGATTGTCTCAAAAAAAAAGAAGAAAAGAAATCTGTAAAGAGATACAATAAAAATCTATATAGTCTGCATGTTTTCTACTATAAGCATTAATTTACATAATTATAAAATAAATTGAAAATTTTTTTCTTGACACAGAGTCTTACTCTCTCTCTCTTTTTTTTTATTGTTGGGGAATCATTGAGGATACAATGAGCCAAGTTCTACTGCTTGCATTTGCTGGGTGAGTCTTACTCTCTTGCCCTCAATAGATGCCATGGCATCAGCCTGGCTTACAGCAACCTCCAACTTCTGGATTTAAGTGCTCCTCCTGCCTTAGCCTCCCAAGTAGCTGGGATTACGGGCAGCCACCACAACAACACCTGGCTAATTTTGTCAATTTTTTATGGAGATGGGGTTTTGCTCTTGCTTAGGCTAGTCTTGAACTCCTGAGCTCTAGCAATCCTCCTACCTTGGCCTCCCAAAGTGCTAGGATTACAGGCATGAGCTATAAAAGTTGACTTTTTAAAATACTTATAAATAATGAATTACTTCTCCTGATCAAACATTGTCATTTATGTGGTAATTCAGATCATTAAACAATGGAATATTGATAAAATATTATTATTTTCTTTGTATTTTTAATAACACCTTATACACTCACAAAAATTTTATATCTGCAGAACAGATTGTTACTGCCTTCTTTGGATCCTTCTTTACTGAAATAAAAAATACAATTTATGAGCTCGGCTCTCACCCAGCCTGGGCCTGCTAAACAACAATGACAACTACAACAACAACAACAAAAATAGCTGGAATTTGTGGTGGGCGCCTGTAGTCCCAGCTACTTGGGAGTCTGAGGAAGAGAATCGTTTAAGCCCAAGAGTTTGAGGTTGCTGTGGGCTGTGATGCCAGAGAACTCTACAGAGGGCAACATAATGAGACTCTGTCTCCAAAAAAAAAAAAAAATACAATTTGCTTAAACTGTTCAGCTATTTTACTATTATGTATATATACAGGCAGGTGAACAAGAGACTAATTTAGAACTTTTAGTTGTGGCATTTGATTTTAGCCTACTTCTAAGGTAATAGACTCAAGACTTCTGGGTCAGAGACAAAGGACTTTTACTAGTAACACAAGGGCAGCGTAAGCATCAACATATTTCTATTAGTTTCCCTGGCTCTCGAGTCACACAGAGAGATGCAAAGGGTCCATATGGATGTTTGTAAATACAATGGCCTGAGGTGTAGGACAGGAACACTGAAGTTCAGGATCCACTATTTTTATAACAAGTAGTATGCAAACCTATTCTTTTTTTTTTGGAGACAGAGTCTCACTATGCTGCCCTTGGCAGAGTGCTGTGGCCTCACAGCTCACAGCAACCTCCAACTCTTAGGCTTAAGCAATCCTTTTGCCTCAGCCTCGCAAGTAGCTGGGACTATAGGCGCCCATCACAACACCCAGCTATTTTTGGTTGCAGTTGTCATTGTTGTTTAACTGGCCTGGCACAGGTTCGAACCCTCTACCCTCGGTGTATGTGGCTGGGGCTGTAACCACTGTGCTATGGGTGCCAAGCCAGCAAACCTATTCTTTGCCCTAGAGGGAAACATTCATTTCCTCATCAATCAGAGTTGCTTGTTGCAAACACAACCCTGAGAAGTGTCTTAGGGAAGAGTGGCCAGGGTCTTGCATCTTTGGCATCCCAGCAGGGATGCTCAAGGCCAATGGCAGATGGCCTACCCCAACCACCCCACGAGGACTTGGATGAACTTGAATTTTTACATGAATATCATTATGTCAAAATTGTCAGGTCTGGTATTTGATTTTATCCTACTTATAAACTAATTAGTTAAATTAGTTAGCCTGTTGCTATTTCATAGATACTGACTCCTGTCTGAGACAAAGGCCTTGTATTCTTGGCATACCTGGCAAAAACAATGCATGGACATGTAGGGCCTGTGTTGTCTTGATAATAATAACTTAAAACATTAGCTACTTAAATACGCTTGTCATACCTACCCAAGAAGTATTCTGTCGACAGCAACATTAGTGGAAGAAGAAATCAGAAGTTTCCATGGCCTTGCATTTCCAACTGCAGGAGCTTCATTCTTTTCAAATAGCTGTACAAAGAACAAAACCACCACTGCCAACAAATAACTCTTTCCTGCTCCAAAAACACCTAATTATTTTAAAATAAGGGGAAAATATAAAAGCAACATCATAATAAATTTCTGAAAGCACAAGCCATATAATATTTCATCCATCTCCTCTTTTCTTCATTTAATTAATAATTTCTTCAAAAGACACTGAATGCTCACTATGTGTTAAACACAAGGGATAAAAGATAAACAACCAAAATACCTCTACTTTTAATGAGGCCATAGTGTACTTAAGATGACAGACCAGGAAAAGAATAATGATAAAATAATAAGGTAATTAATAATGTTACAGGGTTAAAAAGGAAAAACATCTACTTCTTCTTTGGTAGAAGTGGGAATACTTCTCAAAAGTAAGAAGTAGCAGAACTAAGTCTCACTGAATAAGATATTTAACTGTTTAGAGAAAGGGCTATTCTAGGCAGAGACATGAAAAACATGTAATTAACTATTAAAAGAAACTTAAGGGTTTTTTTGTTGTTGTTAGTCAAGACAACTGAACCTTTATCCAATCATTTGAAAAAAAATCACTCTGGTACCTAAAGTACTTCATTATAAAGATTAATTCTGATCACAAAGGCTTGTGATATAGATTAATTTAAGTGAGACAGTAATTTACTTTAAATATTTCTATATAGGGCTGGGCTCAAGTGGATTGCTTGAGCTCAGGAGTTCCAGACCATCCTGAGCAAGGGTGAGACCCTGTCTCCACTAAAAGTAGAAAAACTGAGGCAAAAGGCTCACTAGAGCCCAAGAGTTGGAGGTTGCTGTGAGCCATGATGCCATAGCACTCTACCAAGGGTGACAAAGTTAAGACTCTGTCTCAAAAAAAGAAAAAAGGTATTTCTATAGCATATAGCAAATAGGAAAGAGATGAGGCTGAAGAGGTAGGCAAGAGGGTAAATCAGAAAAGCTTGGCTTGTTACAGCTAAAAAAGTTTAAATTTTATCTTAAAAGCCAGGAATGTCATTGAAGAATTTTAAGTAATGAGACTGATTTAATCAGACTGTGTTTCAGAAAAACAACTTGGGTGAATTTATGAAGAAAGGTAAAACTAACAGTAATTAGCGAGAAAGCTGTGTGAGATAACAATAGTAAATGCTAACTTTACTAAGTGCCTCCCATGTGCCAAGCACTGTTCTAAACCCTTTACCTATGTTAACTCATTTAATCCTCTAACCCTATATGGTAGATGCTATTTTGATCCCCATTTTACAGAGCAGGAACTTAAAGCTAAGAGATAAGTAGCCTATCCAAGGTCATACAGGTAACAAATGACAGAGCCAGGACATAAATCCAGGATTCTAGCTTTAGAGCTCACACTCTTACTCACTAGACTATATGGAGATATGATGAAGACTGGGAGATTGGAGGGGAGGGGTTTGAAGTAAACTAAAAAGAGTCAATCCATATGAGAGATGGAAAGAAGCTAGAAGGGACACATCTCAGGGACTGATCTAATGGGGAAGGGGGAAGGGAAGATGAACAGTAAGAGAGTAGGACTAAGACAGATTCACTTAATCCAGAGAAAAAGAAAAATGTATCAAGGTTCCCAGATATTGATTTGGTAAATGTGGTGGATCCAAGGTAATTCCTCAAAATGGGACAAAAAAGTAGGATCAGCTTTGGGGTAGAGGTCTGTGAAAAAAGCGTGCTATGACATAATCTAGATCAGTGGTTCTCAACCTTCCTAAGGCTGCGAACCTTTAATACAGTCCAAAGGGGTTGCGACTCACAGGTTGAAAACCGCTGATCTAGATGGAAGTATTCACGCTGAATAGGAAGAAGTAAAGCTTCTTCGCTGGGACAGAACCAAAACAGATAAAGGAAGGGACAAGGTTATGAGAGGAATGAAGGTTTGGAACAGCTGCTGCGACAGACAGAAGAGAGAGCTGACTAAGAATTAATAAGTTTTATTGATCAAAGTTGAAGACCACTGTAGTGGTGCAACATGTAGACATCTAGATCAAATCTGGATACACCTTAAGTATATAATACTGCTCATTCATCAGATATGCTGCCACTTTTCCCAGTTAGGGTAATCAGTACTGCTCTGAAACAATTAGTTTACCAAAGTGACTTCAGGTTAAAAAAAATAAATGTACTTATAATTATTCTTAAACCTTGTTTGAAATAGAAAAGTATAAAGGAGCAGACTGAGTTACAAAAGCTTACATATAATAACATTTGTTAGAATTGTTCTCTTTCCCGCTTCTTACCATGTATGATGGTGATAGGGAGGGTGTGGATTTGCAGTTCCTTCACTTCTTCAGCACTTTCGTGTGACGCCACCATCTGAGCTATCTGCATTAAAGCTGTAGCTTGATCCTTATTTAACTTATGTGCCTGCATTAACTCACTAGCTAACTTCAGCGTTGCCCCTAGGCTGAACAGTTCAAATTTTGTATTGATCTTTGTGAAGGCTGGCGGGATAAATTTTCTTTTAATGACTCTTTGGTTGCTCGCTGCAGTTGGGAAAGACCTGATAAAAAGGTAGCAAACAAAATTTTTAAAAAATTAGGGGCTTTGAAAAGGTGCGTAGATTACTTCATAACTTAACCATCACTTTGTAAACATTTGTAAACATCACAGACAACTTTTTGTTAATAAGAACAAGACATAAATGGATATGTATATAATTTGGAGGAGGGTAAAAAAGAATTACCGTTTGATGAGTAACTAGGATGTGCTGGCACTAGCATATTACTTGATAAAGTCTTCACAGGAACATTAGAAAGTAGTTAATTTTCCCAAATAGAGATAGAGAAATATTACTATTTTACTAATAAGTGGTAGACTGACTTTAAAGCTCATGCTCTATTATACAAACCTCACTTAGATATTTAATGTAGCCTCTATTTCAGGGAAAATACATGAATTGGTTTTATTTTTATTTCTATAGAGACTCATTTCATTTCAAATTGGATAAATAATGGAATCATAAGGACATTTATTTTTTCCTAGGACTTTATTATGGTGAGAAAAGTAAACTAAAGATATATAGAATAATATTCCAAACTGAAATTTTGACATTTTCTATTATCTTAATGCATTTAATGTAATATCACTTCTTTTTTTTTTTTTGCAAACATGGAACAAAGTTTATTGAGGAAGAGAAAGATAAGTTTACAAAGTAAGAAAATTTATAAAGCTGGATACATTCACCATAGACAGTGAACAGAATTCCATTGCCAGGGCAAGTAGGCAAAAGGCCAATAATATCACTTCTACCTTTTTATAAAAGGACTTGGTGCTGAGAAACTGAAAATGAGATATGGTAATGTCAAGAATAAAATCAGTATCAATATACACACTGGATTCAAGCTGTAAAGTAATTCTTTTAAATGTTAAAGAATTTAGGGCCAAGCGCAGTGGCTCATACTTATAATCCCAGCACTCTGGGAGGCCAAGGTGGGTGGACGCTTGAGCTCAGGAGTTTGGGACCAGCCTGAGCAAGAGTGAGAGCCCATCTCTAAAAAAAATCACAGAACACTGTGGTAGGCACTTTAGTCCCAGCTAACCCAGAAGCTAAGAAGAGAGAATCTCTTGAGCCCAAAAAGTTCAAGGCTGCTGTGAGCTATGATGCCACAGCACTCTACCCAGGGCAACTGAGTGAGACTCTGTCTTAAAAAAATAAATAAATAAAAATTAAATAATTTGTGCTATAAAAACATGAAACAGGTGGATAAAAAAAAAAATTAACACTCAAATAATCTTTAAGACATTATTCTTTGATAAAAGGAAAAAAACGGGGCAGCGCCTGTGGCTCAAGGAGTAGGGTGCCAGCCCCATATTCCAGAGGTGGAGAGTTCAAACCTGACCCCAGCCAAAGAAAAACAACTGCAAAAAATAAAATACTAGTTGTATTTAAAAAAAATAAAAATGCTTTAAAATTTTAAAAAAGGAAGAAAACTGCAGTAACATTTATTAGCTCAAACCATAACAAATAGACACAGATAGATAGATGGAAAATGACGCATATTCCTTTCTCGTTCTAACTACTGATTGACAAGAATCCCATAGTCTGAAAGATAATTAAGATTTTACTGGAAACATTTAGGCAACATATTCCTATTGCATTTTCGTATTCACTTTTAGTTATCATTTCATACCAATAACCCAGATAATTAATGACTTACATTGTTAACAGGTGCTGTGTTAGAGGTAGAGTAGCTGGATTAAAGTAGTCCTGAATGTTTTTCAAAGTAGTCAGCTCTGTGCTAGCATTACAAACCAATAATGCATGGACAACTACTGTAGAGAGGATGCAGAAAATAAACATTTGATGTAAATAAAATGGACCATAAAAAAACTGCATCAAATGTTAGATAATTTCAACATGTACCTAATGGTTTATCTTATGTCACGTGATATCATGTGACATATTTTATTTTATACCACGTAAGAGGTCCCAAACTCTTATTCATTAATCACTAAACTGTCCATTCATTCATTTCATTATCATTATGAGACATGATTACTCATAAGTTACATGACTTAAATCGTATTTGGACTTCTATAAATGAGCAAATGAACAAGAACACCAGTGTTGAGTTAATAGACAGTGGCAAAGCTTGACAGCCAGCAGTTCCCTTAATTCAACACACTCTTGTGCTATACAATAGTGTTTGTATAATTTTTAAACACTTTCTTTTCTTTTTTTGAGACA
>NW_003852524.1:2787621-2790564 GCF_000181295.1 Otolemur garnettii
ACTTATGAGTTCAAGTGACCCAGCTGCCTTGGCCTCCCAAAGTGCTGAGATTACAGGCATGAGCCACCACGCCTGGCTAAATGTTTGCATTTCTTCCTCAATTTTTTTATAGAAATGTATGGACATCCCAAATTAGAATACTGGTATTGGTGAAAAAAACAACTGCAACAAATATGAAAATATCCATTTGGCAAGTGACAAATGTTTATTTAAATTGGCTCTTATTGGACTCAAGCTATTTGTTTAGGTTTACTCAGTTATGAAATAAAAGATAAAAAATTAAAAACTATATAAAATATTAAAAATGTGCCATTAGGGGCGGCGCCTGTGGCTCACAGGAGTAAGGCGCCGGCCCCGTATGCTGGAGGTGGCAGGTCCAAATCCAGCCCCCGCCAAAAACCACAAAAAAAGGAAAAAAAAAAGTGTCATTAAATACTATATCTTAATTAGTTACAGACCAAATTTAACTGCCAGAAATAATTCTAGAGATTGAAATATGCAGAGAAGTCTACAGATTCATAGAACTAGATAGGAATTCAGGCTTACTGAAGGTTTCTTCATTAAAAGAAAAATAAGGCTGGTAGCCTAATATCAAGAATTTCTCAAGACAGATGATAAGATACAAAAAAATCATAACCGCCTACTCAACTCCTTGCAAATACTTCAAAACTTTCTCAATGTAAAAATAAATCATTTATTAAATGTACCTTCAAATAAACCAAGAGAATTAAACTTGATGTAAGAAATTATTTATATATTCAACTCTCATACACATTTTTAGGAACACATTGGATGTGACAGTAGGAACTAGAGGTGGGTGCTTTTTGTTGACTTTAATCAAACAATCCCACACAGTTAGTATTCTTGCTTGCTATGTGTATCATTCTTTTTAAATGTAAATTAAGATAAGCATGGTAATACTTACCGTTAGTGGGCCAATTAGAAGGGAAATAGCCTTTCAAAGGCAGTAGCTCCACCTCATTGATAGATGATGGTCCAAAGAAAGCACTACATGCAATAAAAGTATCCAGTTCAAAATCCAGGGTTTTTGAAACCACCCAAAGATCATCTGAAAAGACATTTTTTTCCAGCTTTATTGAGGTGTGACTGACAAGTTAAAAACTGTATGTGTTTAAGGGGTATAGAATATTACTTTGATATAAGTATACCTTGTGTAATGATCCCACAATCACACTGATTAGTATATCCATCACCTGACACAGTTACCTTTTGTGTGTGGTGAGAAAGCAAAGATGCCTAATGATTTAGTGGGCGCTGGCCCCATATACCAAGGGTGGTAGATTTGAACCTAGCCCTGGCCAGCTAAAATAGCAATGACAACTGCAACCAAAAAATAGCTGGGCATTGTGGCGGATGCCTGTAGTCCCAGCTACTTGGGAGGCTGAGGCAATAGAATTGCTTAAGCCCAGGAGTTGGGGGTTGCTGTGAGCTGTGACACTACAGCATTCTACTGAGGGTGACAAAGTGAGACTCTGTCTCAAAAAAAAAAAAAAAAAAAGAAAAGGGCAGCACCTGTGGCTCAAAGGAATAGGGTGCTGGCCCCATATACTGGAGGTGGCGGATTCAAACCCAGCCCCAGCCAAAAACTGCAAAAAAAAGACAGAAAAAAGCTAATGATTTAGTATGCCTAAAGTTCTTTTTAAAAACTCATTTTAAAGGATTTTATTTCCAAATGTGCAAACTTTTGGATTCAGTGTTGTCAAATACTATAGACAATGAAAAAAACATGTTACATCTTTCAGTTTATCTTTAGTATTAGCTCAGAGTATTCTAGCTGAATCAATATGCTTATTCATATGATGCCAAGAGCTTAGTGACAGTAACTTTTTAAACAAAATTAAACATTTTTTGTATCCTTTTAATAGTTTTTTTAAAATCCTAAAAGTTTTAAATTATGCCTTTTAGCAATCAAATCTGTCATACAGTAATTTATGAATGTAGTATGTAGTACTATTAAAACATACTTTAAAAATTCTCTTCAGAGAATTTATACAGGTTTATGTAGTGGAGAAATAAGGCTAGGCTGAACTACAAACATGATTTTATGAACTTACTTTTGCTATAAATTGAAGAACTTTCCTTCCTACTCAGCTTAAGATAAAGTTTGGTTTTTGGTTCATCGTAAAGCTCTGGGTTTTCAGTAGTAAACTTCTTTAATTTGCCATACTGTTTTCTCTGAAAATCAAATCCTTTTCTAAAAAGGGGGAAAAAATAAACATAATTTTATTATTTAGGTACACATTTTTTTTTTTTTTTGAGATAGAGTCTCACTTTCTCACCCCGACTAGAGTGCTGTCATAGCTCACAGCAACCCAGACTACTGGGGTTAAGCAATTTTCTTGCCTCAGCCTCCTGAGTAGCTAGGATTACAGGTGCCAGCCACAAACCCCAGCTATTTTTAGAGGCAGGGTCTCACTCTAGCAGAGGCTGGTCTCAAACTCCTGAGTTCTGGTGATCCACCCACCTCAGTCTCCCAGAGTTCTGGAATTACAGGTGTAAGCCACCGCACCTGGCCCATACAAATTTTTTAAAAATCTTTAAAATCTAGTATGAAAAGTAAAAAAGTCAGGGTTGTGTATACTTTCATACATGTATATAAAATACATTAAATATATTCCATCAAAAAAAAAAAAAAGAAAATAACAATCCTTACAGAATTTTCATTGGTTGTAAGAAACTGAGATAAAAAAAAGTACCTAAAAGATAGAGTACCTCATTTTCTTTCTTGAAAAAAAATATTTGTTGATATATAATAGTTGTACAAATTTGGGGGATACATGTGTTATTTTGATACCTTTATATAATCTGTAATGATCAAATCAGGGTAACAGAAATATCATCTCACTTTTCTTTGTCTTGAGAATATTACAAAACTTCTCTTTTGGTTATTTTGAAATATACAGTAAATTATTTTTTTTTTTT
>NW_003852524.1:2790891-2795808 GCF_000181295.1 Otolemur garnettii
GTTTAGCAGGCCTGGGCCAAGTTCAAACCTGCCAGCCCCAGTGTATGTGGTGGGCACCCTAACCACTGAGCTACGGGGGCAGAGCCAACAATAAATTATTATTAACTGTAATTTCCCTACTCTATTATAAAATAGGATTCGTACCTTCTAACTGTATTTTTTTAACTCCTTACCTCTTAACCAACTGCTCTTCATCCTTTCCTCTCCCCTTCCTTTCTCAGCCTCTGATAACCACCATTCCACTCGCTACCTCTATGAAATCCACTTTTTTCTCCCATGTTTAAATGAGAACATGATACTTGTCTTTCTGTGCCTGGCTTATTTCACTTAACGTAGTGACTTACAGTTCCAACTCTGTTGTTTCAAATGACAAGATTTCATTCTTTTTTACAACTGAGTAATAGTCCATTGTATGTGTGTGTGCGCCTCTATCCCACTTTCTTTACCCACTCATCTGTTGATGGACACTTAGGTTGATTCCATATCTTGGCTATGTGAATAGTGCTGCAATAAACATGACAGTACAGGTATCTCTCTGATATATTAAAGAAATATCTGCAATCTATCTTTTCATTTGGATATATCCCCAGCAGTGGGATGGACTGCTGAGTCATACGGTGGTTCTAATTTCAGCTTTTTGGGGGAACCGCATTTTCCACAACTGTAAAATAAAACTTATCCTCATTATCGTCATATTTTATAGGTTATTGTGATGGTTAAATGAAATAACACATGTCAAGTGCTTAGAAGAATGCCTGGCATATATAAACAAACAATAAATGTTGTTATTATTACTGTTAAACATAGTCATTATACTTACTTTTCTGAGTAATTGAACTTTTATAAAGGACATTTCTAAAAAGCATTCCATTCTCCTATAAGCTTATAGCTCAGGCTCGCGAATTATCCTGCACCTATTATCCTGCACTGCTTAAAACTATTCCTGTACCTTGTTCAATAGGCTTTCCCTCAGGATTGTGCATAAGAGAGTAAACATAAAAATGGCTAGAAAAACAACATTCTGCCACTTATTCTGATAGTGCTCATACTGCTTGATGTTTAGAGGGAGCCAAAGTAAGTTTTGTTTTTTTTTTTTGAGACAAAGTCTCACTTTGTCACACAACTTCAAACTCTTGGGTTCAAGTGATTCCTTTGCCTCAGCCTCCCAAGTAGCTGGTACTACAGGTGCCCACCACAACACCCAGCTATATATATATGTTTTTAGAGATGGGTCTTACTCTAATAAGTAGTCTCAAACCTGTGAGCTCAGACAATCCACCTGCCATGGCCTCCCAGAGGGCTAGGATTACAGGAATAATCCACCAATGCCAGCCTCCAAAATAACTTTAAAAGTTTATTCCCATTTTGTTATTATAGAAACAGAGGTATTCCATCTTTTAGATAATTTTCTTATCTCAATTTCTTTTAAAACTCATAATGATTCTGAAGGTTGCCAATCTCTGATACATGTATAATTATAGGCAATTATTTGGTATCATAAAACATACCTCACCAAAAGCTGGCATTCCTCATAGACGGGTATCTTTTGACTTCTTAAGTATAAGCCAATACTCTTAATATCACTTAAAACCATGCTAGGTACAGATTCTTCCTGTGTTAAATATCCTGGTGTCACGTCCTCAAGCCATTTAAAAAATTTACATTGGTCAGCTTTGGGTCTATCACATGTATAAAACAGACGACCCTAAAGGGGCAAAAAAGATACTAAAACTTAGTTTCAAAATATTTTTTATTTTTCAATTGCTTCTGTATCACATTTGTTAAGACTTTTATAAATACTGTTTGGCATTAATGTACTTTAGTAAATTAGTCACTCTATAGCTTAATTTTATTATTAATTAAAGTAATAAAATTTAAAACTACCTATTTTTCCATTTACTTTCTCTTTAGCAAAGTATTACATTATTCTGAAAATAAAGGTTTATTTGGAAATTTAACAATAAATTTAAAATTGTTTTTTTGATTAAAAATGTTCATGTACACAACTTGAAAGCTGCCTAGAAACAACTAGCATCTTACACATTTCTTTTCCTCACCACATTTCTTTTCCTCACTCACATAAGTACATATACACACCCACAAGGACACACATATGTGGTTTTTTAAAAAACAAAACTCAGATAACAATACATTTCTGTTCTGTAACCTAACCTTTATACCTAGCAATTACATAGTATGAGCAGGCAACTTTATCATTAAATCATCTTAAAAAGAAAACAAAGATTTGGGGTAGTTGTATAATATTTCAGTTTATCGTTATACTATTACTTACGAATTCTTGCTTTTGACAATGAAGTTCAAATCCAAATTTATACACTTAACTAATGAAGTGGGATATGTAAACAGTGGAGGAAAATTGCATTATTGTAAGTGAAAGCACAGTTTTACAATGAGTACAAGCCATTATCGACATACATTTTACTCCCCTGACTTCCACAATAATAAATTATCAGCAATATAAATTAAGTCACTCTGCTTTTCTATTCCTCTGGCCTTATCTGTTTCTTGGGCTGGGTTTTACATAGTAGACTAGTTTCAACCTTCATTTCTTCGAGACTCACTTCCCCATTCTCTAAGCTCTCAGGTTGGAACATATTCCCCTTTTCAGTGCTCTTCCTATAATGTGGGCATGTCCCTCCTAATTAGCAATTATAGTAGCATATAAAATTTTCATTTTATGTATTTCCCTGTCTACTACTATGCTGTAAATTCCTAAGCAACTCGAAGGTTAATCTTAACTCTTATTTTGACTTTTTTCTTTTTTTTTGCAGTTTTTGGCTGGGGCTGGGTTTGAACCCACCACCTCTGGTATATGGGGCCAGTGCCCTACTCCTTTGAGCCACAGGTGCCGCCCTTAACTCTTATTTTGTATACTGGAACACAGATCACATTTTCAATAAAATTTATTGACAATTTATCACATGTTAACCATTATCACAGAAGACTCCTAATTAAGACTCACTCTTTAAACTTGTCATGATGCAACAGGTACCTAAACTTTCTATTAGATAAGTACTTGATGGAGTGGGGAGAAAGAAAAGCAAAAACAATACCTTATTCGGACCTTCCTTTTTAACCATGACAAGTTTTGCAGGTTGATTATGATGACAGGTTGGTACCTTATTTTCTACATGTTTCAGATGGTCTTCTTTAGATGATGTGTAAAATGATATGTCAACCTTTGAAAGAGCTTTGTGCAACCTTTGTGCCAATCCAAATAGCAAGATATTTAGATGTTCTACCAAAAAAAATAGATAGATATAGCGAAAAATCAAAACCAAAATAATCTCATGTTTCTATCACCTATGTGCTGTTTGTTAGCTCAATTTGAACATAGTCTTTTAACAGAGTCAACCATAACGTAATAATAATAACCATTTTTTAAAAGGTAAGTTTTATCCTTATACCTTAAATCAGACCTAATTGCACATTCTACTTAAAATTTTCCACTTAATTTAACAAAATTATTTAAATGCTTTTAGTTAAAAAAAAATGAAAAACTATAACTTAAAAGAGAATACTGTCATTTTCCACTTCTAATACTTAATTTTGATCTAAAATTAGAATAAAAGTTAACTACAAAGACTACATATGGGCTTAGCGCCTGTATCTCAAGCAGTTAAGGCGGCAGCCACACACACCAGAGCTGGCAGGTTCGAAACAATGACAACTACAATTAAAAAATGGCCAGGCGTTGTGGCAGGTGCCTGTAGTCCCAGCTACTTGGGAGGCTGAGGCAAGAGAATCGCTTAAGCCCAGGAGTTGGAAGTTGCTGTGAGCTGTGATGCCATGGCGCTCTACCCAGGGGGACAGCTTGAGGCTCTGTCTCAAAAAAAAAGATTACATATGGAAGATAACAAATCTCAAATGGAAAATTTAGTATAAAAATTTACAAAATACAATACACTTTTTCTCAATTCCACTATTTACATTAAAAAGCAATCGTAATAAAATAAAAATATTAATATAATAGTCATACCTATAAGACAAGATGTAAAAGTCTGTTTATAATGAGCAGGAGACTGAAAAACAGCTGGTATATGAGTTTGCCTTTGGGGAAGATAAGCAGATTTGATTTTCTGCCCACTTGGGAAGCAAAGCTCAGAACTATTTATCTCCTGAAATGTAATAATTCAAGTTATTATTATATAACAGAAAAATACTGTCTAATAATAAGTTATTTTTCATGGATATATTTAAGAAAATACATTAATTTTTCTTTTGATTTCTAGAATCCTTAAAAATTATTTCCTAATTTTAATATGAGGAATCAGATCTAGCTAAGAATAGCTCTATGTTCCACTTTTAACCCTAAATAAGACTAACTTTTCTTGTCTGTCCTTAAATGAGTTTTTAAATACTTTTTGCTAGGAAAAATTTAACTGATATAAGTGGATCATTATGAATTTTTACTTCTGGTTATAACTATAATAAGAGTTACTCACAACCAATGTGTAATAAGATGTACTTTTATGCTAATAATGATTTGATCAGCAAAATTCAGCTGATAGTTGAAAATACAACCAATCATTGTAATCACCTATTATGTGCCAGACACTGCACCAGATACTTTCAAATGCATCATTTAATTTCATGTTCACAATTACTAGGAAAGATTTTAAGTCAAAGGAGATGATGTGACTATGGCCTGAGTGTTGGATCAAAACAAGCCATCTGCTCCAAAAGTAAAATTGCTCACATATAATTTTGGTAATTCTTTGCTTGAAATTCAGACAATAGGGCTCTGTGCCTGTGGCTCAAGTGGCTAGGGCGCCAGCCACATACACCTAAGGTGGCGGGTTCGAATCCAGCCCCGGCCCGCCAAACAACAATGACAGCTGCAACCAAAAAATGGCTGGGTTTTGTGGCGGGCACCTGTGGTCCCAGCTGCTAGGG
>NW_003852524.1:2795977-2802095 GCF_000181295.1 Otolemur garnettii
AAAAAAAAAAAAAGAAATTCAGACAATAGCTATTGGAAAAAATGCACCAAGAGACTGGCACATCCTCACCTGTAAATCTTTTATACTGTAGTTGTAGAAAGCACACCCTCCTAACACATTTTGAATTTCTTCAGTCTTGGAAGTCTGCTTTGAATTCAAAGAAAGTCCATTCTTTCTGGAAATCAAATCTTGACTGCTAAAATCCTGCTGCTGTTGATAAAGCATGCCTTTTATCCTTTGTAAATGCATAGAGTCTAAAGAGCTTTCATTGATAGCATCACTCTGCCTTTCACCTGTGTCACTAAAATGCATTCCAGAACCAGCCTCGGCAAAGAAGCCTTCCTTTATTTTCTTATCAACTCTATTTGGAGCAGTCAAGTTGCACTGGGATGTGCTTTGGTATTTCAGCCACTTGCTTTGAGTAGATACATTTTTAAGAAGTGAAACATCCTCTGGAGTCACTTCCCTAGATTCTTCACAGAAAGAACTTTCACCTTGGTCCTTGGGTCCAAAGGTAAAAAAAGGAACTACAGACTCCTCACACAAGTTGAACATGGAAGAACCAGAAGACTCTGGTGTGTTATAGTTGAACACATAAGCACAAGAATCTAAGACAGGTGGCTCATCAGTAGGTGGCAAAGTAGTAAGTGGAACTTGGCTTCTACTTACTAATGAAAGCCTTTGACGGTTCTTATTCTCCAGCAAACTGGATTTTTTCATTCCTGAAAGAAAACAGAATGCTGATTAAATTAAAATGTACTACTAGTCATTATCTGGCCTCTAGAACACAGTGTTCTATACAAAAACGGTAAGAGGCAACTTGCCCGCCAAAAGAAAAATCACATTTTATTTCCTTTAAAAATAATTAACTGTTTTAATCTCAAATAATAAAGATTTAAAAACTCAATTCACACACTGAAACTTTTTTGAGGTTGATGAACTCATCCTTTTTTTCTTTTCCTCCTTAGCTAAGGACTTTTCTCCCTAAGGATTTTTCTCCCTATATTATATTCATAGATCAGCACTTAAATTTTCAAAGCACTTTAAATCCAACCAAAAAATGCATAATTCTCATATCACAAATGAGATTACAGAGGCCTAAAGGTAAAATGACTACCAATTTGCAGAATCAGGATGACAACCCAGACTAGTTCTTTTTGTTTGTTTGTTTTATTTTATTTTACGGTTTTTTTGAGACAGACTTTCCCTATGGCACCCTCAGTAGAGTGCTGTAGCGTCACAGCTCACAGCAACCTCAAACTCTTGGGCTCAAGCAATCCTTTTACCTCAGCCTCCTGAGTAGCTAGGACTACAGGCACCTGCCACAGTGCCTGGCTATTTTTAGAGAAGGGTCTCACTTTTGCTCAGGCTGGTCTCTAACCAGTGAACTCAGGCAATCTACCCACCTTGGCCTCCCAGAGAGCTAGGATTACAGGCATAAGCCATTGTACCTGGCCAAGACTAGTTCTTGATATCTACTTTACATTCCTTCTCCAAAGACTGAAGTTCATGGTGTATTTATAAGACTGTGATTGTAATTTTCTTTCTTTATTTATTATACTCATGTCATCCTTCAGGGTAAAGAAAACTTTAGCTTTATTTTGATCTAGTAGTACGTGACAAGAGTACAATTCTGATAAAGTCACAGCAGATTTTTGTCTGAAAGAATTTTATAGCCCCTTCTGTTAGCAGCTTTAGTAATAGATACATCCCTAAAAATGTAAGAAGCAATAAATATTTGTTTAATACATAAAGGAATGAGTAATAGTGCATGGGAACTACACAAGCCAAACATTTTTATCCGACAATGCTATGGATTCCTTTTTTATAACAATGCACCTTTCTGAAAGTTTCTACTTGTTGGAAAAAAATGCTGGAGATTATCTGGGAAGAGTCATAGGTGAGCCAATGAATATTCTTTTATAAAGTGCTATATTATAGTTCTAATAGGTCAAATAAGCAACACTAACAGAAATGTTAAAACTCCATTAAAGAAGTAAACAATTCATAGCATTAACTGTGAAAATGCACCTATTATTTCCCCCTTCACTTGTTTTAAAATACCTATTCCCACCATACTGACTCTTTTCTACCTTGTTGCCTCTGCTAGCCCCATCCACCAAAACTCCAACCCAACTACCAAATTCACATTATAAAATTCTTCTTTTTAATATCATCTATCCACAACCAAAACAATCACCTACAATTTTCACCCCTCAGCCAACATAACTCTAGAATCAGGGGGAGATATATTGATTAGATAATAAGAAAAGAGGAAAAGAAATGTTAATAGAGGCTCGGCACCTGTGGCTCAAGCGGCTAAGGCGCCAGCCACATACACCTAAGGTGGTGGGTCTGAATCCCCAACCCGAGCCACCAAACAACAATGATGGCTGCAACCAAAAAAATAGCCAGGTGTTGTGGCGGGCGCCTGTGGTCCCAGCTACTTGGGAGGCAGAGGCAGGAGACTCGCTTGAGCCCAGGAGTTGGAGGTTGCTGTGAGCTGTGATGTCACAGCACTCTACCCAGGGGGACAGCTTGAGGCTCTGTCTCAAAAAAAAAAAAAAAAAGAAATGTTAATAGAAGGGATCCCATGGAATAGTATTATACTTATTAAGAAGCAAGAAATGGCTGGGCCCATCTCTACTAAAAACAGAAAAAATTAACTGGGTGTGGAGGCACACACTTATAGTCTCAGGCTACTTGGAAGGCTGAGACAGAAGGACTTCTTGAGCCCAGAAGTTGGAGGGTGATGTGAATTATAATGACAATAATACTGGTGCACTCTAGCTGGTCCAACAGAGTGAAATCCTATCTCAAAAACAAAACAAAACAAAAAGCAGGAAATAACTTATAGAGAAAGGTCAAAATACATAAAACAACGAGAGTCCTGAGAGAGAAATGGTGGTAGCAGCAGTTGAAGAGTTTCCTATTACTGCCAGGATCTTAGTATAAAAAAGAGGGAAACTAAGAGGTTGTGCTATGTCTCATATTGATGAGACATTCACACAAAGTCATTCCCCTGGGACAGGAAAGGAGTATAGAGGGATCAGGCTCTAGAATAGAGGTCCTCAAACTACGGCCCACAGCCCGCCAAGTGTTTTTGCTGCTGATGCCTGTCCTGTTTAGCAGCCAACTCATCCAGAAGTATTAAACTTGGAATAGCTATTTATAATAGAAAAAGTTTAAGGAAAAAAGGATAATGGGAAGGCTTCACAGGGTCTGACACTGAATCCAGTTCTAAGATATAGGGTAGAAGCTCTGTAAGTTGACCCAAGGGACTATAACAAACTGATCAACATACAGAGATGGCCAACATAAGGAACTAGGCTGAGGCTGACTGTACTGATATGTACATGCAGTGCATGATGGGTCTATGAAATTAGTTCAACCTAAGGAGCTGAGAGGTGATCAACTATGGAGGTTCTATTATGTTTAGTAACAATCTCTAAAATGAAAAACTTCATCTTACGTGGACAGACCAATATTAGAGCAATATAGTAACAAGATGAGAAAGTGAAAGTCACCAGGTAAAGTTCTTGCTTTCAGGGACTCCTCAGAGAATTCTTGTGTGAAGTCTTCATCTCTTGAGTTCAAAGAAAATGTAGAAACAGGGCTCAATGTAGAGATCTTTTGTTCTAGTGATGTCAACTACCCAGAAAGAAGAAACAAAGTCCCAGATCAAAATATTCTTATTGCATGTTTTCTCTACAGTTTGAAGGAATTTAGTACTCTATCTTATAAAAAATAATGATTTCAAGCACATTTTGTAGAGCTGGGGCATGGGAAATAATTATAAAATTTCTTTCATAAAGGATAGAATAGAATAAACTCACTAAAATCACGAAGAATAGAAAATCAATGACAGAACACAAACCTTTTAGATTTATTTTTAAATGAGTCAGATTCTGATTTGGACTGATCTGGGCTACAAGTATTTAGTTCTAAAGATCAATTGCCATTTTTATGGGGCTCAGGCTAAATCAGACCTCATACTTGCAGCTGTGAGACCTACAGACTCAAGGACTGAACAGTTCCTCTTATGTCCTCAGGTCTGGTTTTATCTATAGTTGATCTAAACTTCAAGATATTGCTGACAAATGGGGTGAAATTTTAAAATATATCCCAGGCATGAACAGCCACATAATTTACTGTTAATTAACAGTATTTAATTTTGCTGCTGCTTCTAGAAATTAATTATCTTAAAATCTAATATGATCATATTTAATATATATTCTTTTATATCAAAAGAACAAAAGTTTGGAAAGATATTCACCCGGGTGGTAAATCAGGAGAAAGGGCTCTTTTTTTTTTTTTTTTTGCAGTTTTTGGCCCGGGCTGGGTTTGAACCCACCATCTCCGGCATATGGGGCCTGCGCCCTACTCCTTTGAGTCACAGGTGCCACCCTGGGAAAGGGCTCTTTTACTTCCAACTTTATGCTCTTTTGAAAGGTTTGAACTTACTAAAATGAATATGTTTGGTATATATATCATTTTTTAAATATATAACAATAAAAAGTTTATATATAAATTTGAAAACATTTTATTGATTAGCTACTGGGTTCCAAGTGCTATGCTAGAAACGGAAGATGTGAAAATGAATACTCATGGCACTCAAGGAGTTCAGTCTAGAAGACAATCCAGACAAACAAGTGGGAAATTTCAATACGATCATCACCATAAAAACAGTTTTACTCTATTGTTGAGTCCTTACTATATGCCAGGAACTGTTCTAAACACATTTTACTTTTAACTTACTTGATCCTTACCACAACCATACAAAGTGAGTACTATTATTTTCCTTATTTTACAACTGAGGGAACTGAAAAAAAGAGCAGTTAAGCAGTTAAATTTGCTTAATTCATTAGGCTAATAAGTGTTGGGATTCAAACCCAGCCAGTGTAGACTGTACTGCCACTTTATGAAAAATAATGATAGGCAATACTTACTGAGTACAGTTTTCCCCTACTACATTCACCACAAACTTGCTAGAGAGGTCCTTCTTTTTTTTTTTTCTTTGAGACAGAGCCTCAAGCTGTCGCCCTGGGTAAAGTGTCATAGTATCGCAGCTCACAGCAACCTCCAACTCTTGGGCTTAAGTGATTCTCCTGCCTCAGCCTCCCAAGTAGCTGGGACTATAGGCGCCTGCCACAACACCTGGCTATTTTTTTTTCTTAATTGTCATTGTTGTTTGGCAGGCCCTGACTGGATTTGAACCTGCCAGCTCTGGTGTATGTAGCTGGCGCCTCAGCCACTTGAGCTACAGGCCACCGAGCCCAGAGAGTTTCTTCTAACTCTAAGTTCAATTATTTTGCTTCTCTGATCAAAACTCTCCAGTGGGCTCGGCACCCATAGCACAGTGGTCACAGCACTGGCCACATACACCCAGGATGGCAGGTTCAAGCCTGGCCGGGGCCAGCTAAACAACTGCAACAACAAAAAAAATGGCTGGGCCTTGTGGTGGGCATCTGTTGTCCCAGCTACTTGGGAGGCTGAGGCAAGAGAATTGCTTAAGCTGAGAGTTTGAGGTTGCTGTGAGCTGGGATGCCACAGCAATCTACTAAGGGCAATGTAGTGAGACAATGTCTCAAAAACAAAACAAAACAAACCTCCAGCAGCTCCCACTCTATCTCAGGGTACAAAGAGCTCTTACAATATCCTAGGCGGCCCTACCTGATCAGGCCCCTTACCTCCTCCTTGACCTCCTTTCCTATCACTCTACTCTCCCCCTCACTTACTCACTCCATGCCAGTCTCCCTGCTGTTCTACAAATTGGCCAGCATTCTCCTGCCTCAAAACCTTTACTATTTTCTGTGCCTGGGATGCTTTTACCCCAGATCACGGCTCTGTCCCTCACATCACTCAGCTCTCTACTCCAATGTCATCTTATCAGACAAGCCTTACTTTGCTTACCTAAAGTAGAATTTCATCCCTGTCTGCACTGCCTATGCCCCTTATATAGCTATATCATTCTTTTTTTAATTTTTTTTTTTTGAGACAGAGTCTCACTTTATCACCCTCAATAGAATGCTATGGCACCACAGCTCACAGCAACCTCCAACTCCTGGGCTTAGGCGATTCTCCTGCCTTAGCCTCCAGAGTAGCTGGGACTACAGGC
>NW_003852524.1:2802317-2803298 GCF_000181295.1 Otolemur garnettii
TTCTTCATAGCACTTAAAACCCTCTGAGGTGTTAGACATTTATTTATTTATTGTCCGTCTCCCTTCAATAGAACATAAATTCTGAGGGGAGAATTTTGTCAGTTTTATGCACAGGCCTATCTCTAGCACCTAGAACAGTACAACATACAATAGTTGCTCAAGAAATATTTCCCGAACGAGTGACTGGCTGACTAATATGCTAATCTTTTAAGGAGTTTGTCACATACACAATCTCCACTTTTTTTTACCTCTGTTTCAGTCTTTAATACACTCTAACCTGGTTTCTACTCTCACTTTTTCACTGAAACTGCTCTTGCCTAGGTCACCATTGACCTCCAAGTGGCTAAATGAAATAGACATTTTTGTCCTCATTTTATGGGATGTCTCAACAATAACTGACATAACTAATCTTCTCCATCTTGAGATTGGGATATAACCCATTTTCTTCTTTCACTATATTCTCTTTAAATTAACCCATCTGTTCTGCTTTAAACTTTTCTTCATGCAAACAACTGCACAAATGTTGCCTCTGAACCAGACCCATGTATCTAACTTCTTGACATCTCTACTTGACTGTCTCACAGACATCCTATGCATTCCTATGTACTCACCAAACCTGTTCCTCCCTGCTAAGGACTGAACTGTGTCCCTCACCCCAAATTCTATAAATTATCTTAAAATCTAATATGTTGAAACCCTAGCCCCCAATATTATATAATATTTTTTTGGAAATAGGGACGTCAGGAAATAACAAAGGTTAAGTGATATCATGAGGGTGGGGCCCTGATTTGACAGAATTAGTGTTCTCACAAGGACAGACACCAGAGAGCTCTTGTGCATGTTCTCTCCCTCTCTGTCTCTGCACACACCAGGACAAGGCCATGTGAGCATACAGTGAGAAGGCAGCCATTTTCAAGCCATGAAGAGGCCACATTGAAAACCAAATTAGGGCTCGGCGCCTATAGCTCAACCGGCTAGGGC
>NW_003852524.1:2803746-2805846 GCF_000181295.1 Otolemur garnettii
AAAAAAAAAAAAAGAAAACCAAATTAGCTGGAAGCTTCATCTTGAACTTACAGCTTTTACAATTGTGAGAAAATAAATTTCTGTTGTTTAGGCCACTCTGCTTGTGGTATTTTGTTACGTTAATCCTAGCAGACTAATACACTTTCCCATCTTACTCTATCAGTGAAAACTTCCTCATTCCACCGACTTGCTATGTCAGAAAGCCAGGAGTCTTTCTCCTTTCACCCTAGTCCTTACTTCTAATCCAGCAACATCCACACTTTGACCTCCAAAATTTATCTTAAAACCCATCAGCATCTCTATACCTTCTCTGCCACAATCCCTACTTCAAGTCACTATCATCAAAGGCTCCTCTTAACTGGTTTCTCTGCTTCTACCACAATGCTCATCCAAGTCATCTTCCATAATGCAGCCAACAAAACCTTATAAAATAAAGATTAAATCATTTTACTTTCTGCTTCACCCTTCAGTGATTTCCCAGCAGCACACAGAATAAAATCAAAGTTCTAAACCTACCCTAACTCTTTGCCTGGTCCAGTTCACCTGCTCAGTCTCATTTAATTACCACTTTCTCTTTCACTCACTAAAATCCAGCTGGGCCTTCTTTCACTTCCTCAAACCCACCCAACTCTTTTCAATCCCAGGATATTTACAATTGCTGTTTCTTTGCATGGTATGTTCTTTCCTTCATCATTTCCATTGCTGGAAAAGACTTCCCTAATCAACCATTATAGAGTAGATTCCCCTATGGTTTCAGAGTGCTTTCACAGCTTTCCTACCTAGCAATTACCTCAATTTATTGATTTGTTTGTCTGGTCTCCTGATTAAAAACTCCTCTCTCCTCTGCTGGCCTTTAAAGACACAGATCATATGTATTTTGTTCATCTATCTATACCAAAACTTACAAGTCTTCCGACCTATTGAAGACATTTAATGAATGCTATTGAATTACTATCTATTCATGAATTTTATATTCCAGAGTAAACTTTCATAGTCTATTTCATATATGTCCTATACATTTTCAATTAACATTAAAGTCAGGCAAAACCAAATATATTTGTTACTATTGCTGGAACTCTTGTCTATTATAATTTCCAATTGTTTTAGGAAAGCTATTAATTTTTCAAGTTTATCTTGTCTTTCTTTAGCTCCTTTTCAAAGTTCTTCCTAAACATTTAAGTTTTTTTGTTTTTTTGTTTTGGCCAGGGCTGGGTTTGAATCTGCCACCTCCAGCATATGGGGCCGGCTTTTGAGCCACAGGCACCACCCCTAAACATCTAAGTTTTAATTGATTACTTTAGTTCTAATTCTTCCGTTCGAATTATTTTATGCCTCTCATTTCATGTCATATTGCAAAATTAAAACATCTTTAAATAACGAGGAAGACAGCAGTCATCTACATCCTATTATTGATTATAACAGAAATTACTCTGCTGTTCCATCACCAAAATATTATTGATTGGTTATTGATAAACATTCTTGGTCACGTTTAAAATATCATCCAGTCTTAACATTCTTACCTTTTTAGTTTTTAATAGAGTCATTGTGGGACTACCCAAAACATTTTACACCCAAGTATTAAAGCTGTTTGTATCATACCTTAAACCCTTCCCATGAAGTCTTCTCTGCTGATTTAAAATTATAATCCAAATAATGATATGAGTGTTCTGAATCTTTAGAAGAAAAACCTAAAATTGCTGTGAGAAAAAAAGCAAGAATCTTTTCAAAATAGTTTTTCAAATGTCAAGTAATTTTTTAATGTTATATTTTACTTACAATCATTTTCAAATGAGTCCTTATTAGGCCCATCTAACACTTGAAAATTGTCTTCAATATTGAAGCTAGTTCTTCCTTCTGTAAAGTTTTTATTGGTGAACTAGAAAACAGAGATCCACTTATCAGTTTATGTAGTAGAAAGAAAAAGTGTGTATGTATATATATCTATTTCTTTACCCACATGTGTATACATATATTCACATAGTTTATGGTTGTAGCGTGAAACACAGAAAAACAGAAAGAAATGTAAAGCCAATTCTATTCAGGGAAAGCAGACTATATTATGTTTCACTAATTCTTATGACTCACATTTTTTTACCTGTA
>NW_003852524.1:2806193-2811253 GCF_000181295.1 Otolemur garnettii
CTGAGCCTAAAATGGTAACATTTTTACATCTTTAAGCATAGGCAACAGTTAGTTGTGACATAGTTGTCACTGTCTGGCTACATGCAAATGTATGCAAATTAGCCAACACCATTTATATATTGATCACATAAAATCAGCAAGTTTGTGCATTGCTGGTATTAGAAATATTCTAAGTAATTTTGTGGGTTTTTTTGAGACAGAGTCTCCCCATGTTGCTCTCGGTAGAGTGCTGTGACGTCACAGCTCACAGCAACCTCCAGCTCTTGGGCTTAGGTGATTCTCTTGCCTCAGCCTCCCAAGTAACTAGGACTACAGGCCCCTGCCACAACGCCCGGCTATTTTGTTGCTGTTGTTGTCATTGTTGCAGTTTGGCTGGGGCTGGGTTTGAACCTGCCACCCTTGATATATGGGGTGGGCACCCTACTTACTGAGCCACGGGTGTTGCCCTTTTGCAGTTGTTTTTTCAACACAAAGTTTCACTCTGTTGCCCAGGCTAGAGTACCATCCGGTCATCATAGCTACCTCAAATTCCTGGATTCAAGTGATCCTCCTGCCCTAGCCTCCTGAGTGGCTGGGACTATATAGGTGCCACCACAACATCCAGCTTTTTTTATTCTTAATTTTTAGTATAGACAGAGTCTTACTCTTGCTCAGGCTGGTCTCAAACTCCTGAGTTCATGCATTCCTCCCACTCAGCCACCTGGAGTGCTAGAATTACAGGTATGAGCCACTACACCTGGCCTAATTTTGCTATTTAAATGTCTTGGAAAAGATTATACTATGGGCTGGGCTTGGTGGTTCAAGCCTATAATTCTAGCACTCTGGAAAGCCAAGACAAGAGTATTGCTTGAGGCCAGGAGTTCAAGACCAGCCTAAGCAACACAGAAAGATAACATCTTTGTAATAAATAAAAAATAGCTCTTGGAGTTAACATTGTCTTTCTAGAAACCTCTCACCATGAAACCCAAACGGAGGAAGAAGCGAATGGGCAAGCTAAAGTGCAAAAGGAAAAAGATGAGGCAGAGACCCAAGTAAACCACCCCTTGTGTACTCGTGAAGGCCACAAGAAAGAGAGAATGTGGGATGCCAGAGGCTGAGGACGCGGGTACAAGCTGCTTGCCTGCACGCTACTGTCTGGAACTTGCTCTCAATGAATCTAAGATCTCATCACCATCCAATTACCAAGACCACCCCTGAGAGACCATTTGCTCACACCAAAACAGTCCCTATTGGTCCTTTGCCCTGGACCTAACATTGTGAACTCATTCTATTCTCAGCTGTGGCTGAGTACAACAAGTATACAATAAACCATACCTTCTGCAGCTTTGGCTGAAGCAGCAAAAAATAAAGAAAGAAATAATAAAACAATTAGCTGGCCATAATGGTGTATTGCCTGTACTAGCTACTCAGGAAGGTGAGGCAGGAGGATCCTTTGAGCCCAGGAGTTTCAGGTTGCAATGAGCTATGATGAAACCACTGCAATCTATCCCAAAGAGTAAGACCCTGTCCCAAAAAAAGAATAAAAAGGTTTAGACCAGGTGCAGTGGCTCACACTTATAATCCTAGCACTCTGGTATGTCAAGGCAGGTAGATTGCTTGAGCTCATGAGTTCAAGACCAGCCAGAGGAAGAGCAAGACCTCATTTCTAAAAACTAACCAGGCATTATGGTGGGCACCTGTAGACCCAGCTACTTGGGAGGCTGAGGCCAGAGCGTTGCTTGAGCCAAAGAGTTTGAGGTTCCTGTGAGCTATGAAACCAAGGCATTCTACCAAGGGTGACAAGGTAAGACTCTGTCTTAAAAAAAAAAAAAAAAGAATAAAAAGGTAAAGTAAGAGTCAGGCCAAAATATATAATGAATTTCAACAAATTTTTAAAAAGATAAACATCCAATTAAAAAATCAGAGACAAATCTGAGCAGGCACTTCATCAAAAAAGATAAAGAGGGTGGCACCTGTGGCTCAAAAGAGTAAGGCGCCAGTCCCATATGCCAGAGGTGGCAGGTTCAAACCCAGCCCCAGCCAAAAAAAAAAAAAAGGATAAAGAGATGGCCAATAAACATATAAAAAACCTCAAACTCATTATCAGACAGGAAAATGCAAATTAAAACTACAATAAAATATGACTACATATCTTCCAGAAGAGCTAAAGTTGAAAATAAACAACAACAACAAAAAAAACTGTTAGCATCAAGTTTTTCTTTTTTTGAGACAGAGCCTCAAGCTATCCCCCTGGGTAGAGTGCTGTGGCATCACAGCTCACAGCAACCTCCAAGTCCCAGGCTCAAGTAAGTCTCCTGCCTCAGCCTCCCAAGTAGCTGGGACCACAGGCGCCCACCACAACGCCCGTCTATTTTTTGGTTGCAGCTGTCATTGTTGTTTTGGCGGGCCTGGGCTGGATTCGAACCCACCACCTTAGGTGTATGTGGCTGGCACCTTAGCCACTTGAGCCACAGGCACTGAGCCTAGCATCAAGTTTTAATGAAGATATAGAAGTGATGGGGACTCTCAGACTCTTCTGATAGAAGCATAAATTATAAAAACCACTTTGGAAACCAGTTTAGCTTTATCTTTCAAAAGCAAACATATGCATATCCAATGATTCAACAATCCTGCTCCTAGGTAGTCCAACCAACAGAAGCAGGTAGGTCGTGTGTATACGTGCATGTTCATGATAGTACATGAATGTTCCCAGCAGCACTATCTATAATAATCCTCAAATGCAAACAACCCACACCACTGAAAAGTGGATAAATGAGTGTGTATTTATATAACAGAATACCACACTGGCAAAGAAAATGAATTAACTAGAGCCACAAGGAAGAACATGGATGAAATTCAGAACCGCAGTGTTGAACAAAGGGAGTCAGACACAAAGAACGTACTGTGTATGATTCCATTCATTTAAAGTTTCAAAAGCAAAACTAATATATGGTGTTTTAAGTCAAGATAGTGGTTATATTTTGGAAAAATGGAAGAGATAGCAATTGAGAAAGGGCAGAAAGGGAGCTTCTAGGACACTGGTAATGCTTGGTTTCTTAAGATCAGAGGTTATATGGGTATGTTCACTTTGTGGAAATTATTGAGGTGTGCACATATGCCAGCTTATTTTATATGTACATTATGCTTTAATAAAAGGGAAATATTTTTTAAATCTCTTCGACAGAGACTGTTTCAGATACATGCATACCCTTCTCACTCCATGACCTCTCTTTTCAACTCCATGGATTCGCCTTTGGTAGCAACAAGAGGTACTCAATGTTATACTTACAGAGAGAGGGGAAATATTAGAAGAAAAAAATCTAGTTGTTAAACAGATGAGTATTTCCTATGTGTAAACAACCTACTTGCTCATCATGAACTCTTAGTCTTCTCTGAAATGAAAAGTAGGCTGTTAAATTCCTGATCCTAAAAAGGCAGTAAATCTTTCAAACACAACATTCTTGTCTTCTTTAGTTTGAGTTAACACGTATTATTATTCTTGTGAATTTACTGTACTCCTTTTTAACACGCAATTTTGTATAAAGACTTAACTATACTATTGTTACAAACTTTAATATTGACTTGGAAATTATATGGTGCATTACAACTATAAAAATATTTTTACCTACAAGAAGTCAATCTGCATACAAGGGCTACGCAACTTTGACATCAAAAAACAAGTTGTCTGTCCTGAAATTTTCATACTTAGTGCTATCAAAAACTGACTGCATCCTACCTGTGAGTTGTGTCTTCTGATCATTACATTGCTAGTAACTGATCCTTCCACTTGGTGTCCTTGAAACTCAACAGGCTACAGATAAATTATTAAAAACATGAACCACATAAGCATATAGTATAGTGACATATATATTCATTCACAATGTATAGACTATAATACATAATTCAGCTGTCAATTATATATTATTTAAGGTAAATAATTCCAGGGAACTGATGCTGAAAACCAGGAAATATTCCTATTATCCCCAAAACATATAAGTAACTAATTTAAACTGCATCAATTTATCCACATTTAAATTCAACATTAAAAGTATGATTTTTTAAAATTATAAGCATAAGATGAACACAACAATAATGACTAATTAAGCTAGAAAGATTTAGTTGCTCTTTTCTCTATGCTTCTACTATCTATTACCCACTGCATGTTACATACAACACTGTACATTATAAACAAATAACTTCACACTATAATGAAGTCGCACCTTGTGTATATACTAACTGTACTGGAAGCTCTCTGAGAGCAGACGCTTTTTAGCTTCATCTAGGTATCGTATGTATTTAACACGGTGCTTGGCATACAGGAAGCAATCAATAAACACGTAATAGGGAAGAAAGAAAAGGACTGCAAGAAGAATTTTTCTTTGCTTAAGGGTTTTGTAGACTATTGAGCTTAAGTGCATGATGGATGTGGTGCTTTCTGCTTCCTAGTAGAAGATCTGATATCCTACTATTCTGAGATTAAAGGCCTAACAATATGATTCCAACACAGACCTCAGAGAGAGTTTTCACTCCCTCAGAAACTGGGCTTATTGGTTTGCTTTAGGCTACAAATGGCTTTCTCTGCTGCCCCCTTGAGGATGTGAGGATTTCTACTCCACCCAGGGTAATAAAGCTTGCCCAGAATATGAAAACAAAAAGATGGCTAATATAGTCAAAGAAATGTAAATAAGAGATTAACTTATTTCTAACTGATGAATTAGGAAAATGACCATAATATGTAATCTGAATATGCCCACTCAAAAATTAAGATTCAAATCACATATTTGAAAGGAAAATCAGGCTCAGTGCCTATAGCTCAAGTGGCTAAGACTCTAGCCACATACACCAGAGCTGGCAGGTTCAAATCCAGCCAGGGCCTGCCAAACAACAATGACAACTACAAAAAAAAGAAATAATAACTGGGCATTGTGGCAGGCGCTTGTAGTCCCAGCTACTTGGGAGGCTGAGGCAAGAGAAATGCTTAAGCCCAAGAGCTTCAGGTTGCTATAAGCTATGACGCCATGGCACTCTACCCAGGGCGACAGCTTGAGGCTTTGTCTCAAAAAAAAAAAAAAAGAAAGAAA
>NW_003852524.1:2813513-2817055 GCF_000181295.1 Otolemur garnettii
ACCTTAGGTGTATGCGGCTGGGGCCTTAGCTGCTTGAGCTACAGGCGCCGAGCCATGATGAGTTTTCAAAGTTAATCAGCATAGTATCTTCTCTGCTGGAATAGCTCCTCTGATACATATAGCTAATTATACTTAGAGAAATAATAAAGAGATCTCATTAAGTGCATCCTCAAAGAGCACCCTCACTAAGTTTTGGAAGCTCCTTCTGTCACCAATATACATGAATGATTTGTTTCAGAAAATTGTAGTAAGAGTGAGCCACTATGAAAATATAAATGTACTCCTATTGTAATGCTAAAAACTTAAATCATTTATATTGGAAAAGATTGTAAGACTACTTCATTACTCTGAGATTACAACAAATTTTCTTTTTTAAGTGTGGTATTTATTTTAAATGTCAACTCATTCTGGAGAAAGAAATAGTGATGCTATTTATGTACAGTTTGTACTTTGTGATAAGATAACTGTCCTTTAAAAGTTTAAACTTTATTTTTTTTAAGTGGAAAAAAAATCAATACAAATGTAATCATCCATAAGCTGAACTCTGCAGTTGCTGGTTGTTTATGATTTTATACATTTTATTTTGCCATATAAAGGTAAAAAATGGCAAGGTACCACAACACAGCTATTTTTGCTTTATTTTGCTCTATTTTAGGCAACAGAGTTGCTTAGGCAGTTGTCAGTGACAATTCATGGGTTTGGAAATACTTGCAAGTTTGCAAAATTAGCTTTATGAAAAGGAATATATTGCTTAATCAAATCATATTGATCATACTGGACATGTATACAAAACACAGTAGGCTCATCTAAATAAGTAATTCACTATAGACAAATTTGAAAACAGACAACAGATAATACAAACTTAAAATTATATGCCATATCCATATATAAAGATACGATTTTTGGCTACTTTACATTATAAAAGATAACTTAGCTGCAAAGACTGGGGTGGTTCAATTGGTGGTTCAACCTCATTTTTTTTTGTTATCTTAGGAATTAACGTAAGATAAACCAAAAGATAATAGAAATTTACAAAATAAAAATACAAATTTCTATTAGACTTAAGAAATACAACACCATCACTAATAAGAAATAAAAACTATAATGCTGATAAAACATTTTCACTTAGTAAGAGTTTAAAAAGCTCTTAACAGTACTAATAAAAATGAAGTGAAACCAATATTCTAATTGTAAAACATTAAGATTTTTAGATTTGACAATAGCAAGAAACTAGGGAAGTTGCCCTTAGCCTTCAAAGTAATCAGTTCTACTTCTAGCAATCAAATCTAAGGGAAAAATTTAAAATGAAAACAATAATTTATGTCCAAAAACATTTAATAAAGTGTTATTTATAATAGCAAAATGCAGCCAGGCATGATGGCTTCCTCCTATAATCCTAGCACTTTGGGAAGCCACAGTGGGAGGATCACTTGAGGTGTGTACCCCATCTGTACAAAAACATGTAATAGAAAACTTAGCCAGGTGTGGTGGCATGTGTTTGTCGTCTCAGCTACTTGGGAGGCTGAAGATCCCCTCACCTGGGAAGTTCAAGGTTGCAGTGAGCTAGATGACACCAGTACTCTCTAGTCAGAGCAACAGAGCAAGACCTTGTCTCAAAAAACAAATAAAACATGGCCAGTGTAGTGGCTCACACCTGTAGTAATCCCAGCACTTGGAAGGCCAAGGCAAGTGGATTGCCTAAGCTCACAGGTTGGAGACCAGCCTGAGCTACAGTGAGACCCCATCTCTAAGAATAGCCAGGCACAGGTGCCTGTAGTCCCAGCTACTCGGGAGGCTGAGGTAAGAGAATTGTTAAACCCAAGAGTTTGAGGTTGCTGTGAGCTATGATGCCATAGCACTCTACTTAGGGTGACAAAGTAAGGCTGTCTCAAAAACAAACATATAAACAAACAAAATAACAAAAAACAGCAAAATAATGAAAACAATCTAAATGTCCAAAATAGGGAGCTGTTTAGATATCCAAAGGACAGAATGGTAAGTAACCTTTTAAAAGTATGTTTAAGGGCTCGGTCACTGTAGCTCAAGCGGCTAAGGCGCCAGACACATACATCAGAGCTGGCAGGTCTGAATCCAGCCCAGGCCTGCCAAACAATGACAACTACAACCAAAAAATAGCCAGGCGTTGTGGAGGGCGCCTGTAGTCCCAGCTACTTGGGAGACTGAGGCAAGAGAATTGCTTAAGCCCAGGAGTTTGAGGATGTTGTGAGCTGTGATGCCACAGCACTCTACCCAGGGTGACAGCTTGAGGCTCTGTCTAAAAAAATAAAAGTATGTTTAAGGACAATTTTTAACAAAGTGAGATAATACAACATGATATTAAGAGGAAAAGATATAAAACTATATACATCATGCCAGGAACAATGGCTCAGGCCTGTAATCCCAGGCATAGGCAGGCCTAGGTGGGAAGAATATTTGAGACTAGGTGTTCAAGACTAGCCTGGGCAACACAATAAGACCAGTCTCCACAAAAAAAAAAAACAAACAAACATTTTTTTTAATTAGCTAGGTACAGGTACAATGTCACATGCCTATAGTTCCAGCTACTTGGGAAGTGAAGATAGGAGAATTGTGTAAGTGCGGGAACTCAAGGCTGCATTGAGTTACGCTCACACCACCGGGACACAGAGCAAGACCCTCTCTATTTATACACATCAACCTAACTATATATTTTTAAATCAGGCATGCAAAAAAAAAGCTAGAAATTTTAATAATTATCTCTAGAGGTAGAGTAAGTTTTATTTTTTCTTCATTCTTTCCTGTATTTTAAAAAGAAGGAAAGAAAACAAGAGTATTAAAAGAAAAAAAAAAAAAGACCAGTAACATAGAAATCAAAGTAAGATAAAAATGGGGGCAAATGAAACATTTCATTCTTTTTTACAAACATACCTGCTGGAAAGAGCAGTGCCATATAATGAAAGAACTATCCCTTCAAAAGTGCTAACAGCATCCTTATTGAGAAACACTAAATGATTTATTCTAGAATTTCAGTTCATCCTAATAAGTATTATTTTTAATATTACTATCATGGTTTTCAAATTGTGCAAAAGGTATTTTGGAGGTGCTACAGTGAAATTCACAGGGATTCCAAAAGATGTTTTAAATTTAAAAAAACAACAAAGTCACCTGATGTCTGGCATTAAATGAATTAAAAACTCAAGGCAGTTCAGTTTTGACATCAGATCTCACTACATTTCTTTTCATGATGTCACATCCTTATGAAGCTGAGTTTTGAGAAATTGCAATAATAAAAAAGCAATTATCGTGAGAAAATCAATGTGGAACAAGAAATGAGTTGGCATTATCTCATCCATTCCAAGGTTTCAGAAGTTGCAGAGTGGCTAACAGGGATACACATTCCAACATTCCATTAGTAAGTGTGTTAGTTTGTTTGTTCTGATTCTTTGTTGCCCAGGCTAGAATACCAGTGTATCAGCTTACCTCATAACAACCTCAAACTCCTGAGTTCAAATGATCTGCCTGCCTCAGCTTCCCTAGGTTCCCACCATGATGCTCAGCTAATT
>NW_003852524.1:2818278-2820224 GCF_000181295.1 Otolemur garnettii
GAACCCGCCACCTTAGGTGTATGTGGCTGGCGCCTTAAAAGCTTGAGCCACAGGCGCCGAGCCCAAAATAATTTATTCATGTTATATATAGTTATGCTCTATAATTTTTAACTTATTTCTAAAACTGGAACAAGGAATCTAACTTAAATTGTAAGATGAGACAAAGTCTTGATAACTGTTTAATCTAGAATATGGGTATTTGAGGATTCAGTGTACTACTCCCTCTGCGTAGGTTGAAGTATTTTCATAATAAAAATTCAAAAATATTTAAAATGAAAGGCAGTTACTAAATCAACACTAGAAATGTTCCCTTTTCTTTTTTTAAACTCATTGAAAAAAAATACTAAGCCAATAACTAATAACCTATACTAAAAAAGCTAAAAATGAATTATTGAAGGGAAGGTGGGGGGAAAGAGGATCTGAGTGACCATCATTATACTGCTGCTTTGTGCAATCATAGAAAACCAAAAGCACTTACTGCTGTTTCTAATCTATCTTAAATCCATTTGACTATGGTTGGAGAAAAACATAACATACTCAGTCAACAATTATTTTAAAAGTATGGTACGCCAGGCATTGAGGAAAAAGCAGTGAACAAGACAAACAAAATTCCTTAAAAAGGGATACAGCAGGCCTGTAGCTCAGTGAGTAGGACACCAGCCACATACACGCAGGCTGGTGGGTTCAAGCTCAGCCTGGGCCTGCTGAACAATGACAACTGCAACCAAAAAAATAGCCAGGCATTGCAGCGGGCACCTATAGTCCCAGCTGCCTGGGAGGATGAGGCAAGAGAATTGTTTAAGCCCAAGAGTTTGAGGTTGCCACAGCACTCTACCAAGGGCGACATAGTGAAACTGCCTCAAAAAAAAAGGGATACAAAAGACAAACAACTAATACAAAAAGCATCATATTGAAGACTGACATGATAGAGAGTAATTTTAGATAATCAGTAAAGTTCTCTTGGGGGAGCAACGTTTAAACTGAGACCTGAAGAAAACAGCAGCTATGCCAAAGGTAAAAGTGTTCAGGAGAAAGGCAAAAGACAAAGGTTCAGAGGCAGAAAACTTGGCAAGCCTAAAGAACGGAAAACAGAGCACGTGGCTAGTCATACCACACTGTCAGGTGTCTACTTAAAAACAGGATTTTTAAAAAAGCAAACTGCATTAAAAAGTGGGCAAAAGGTTGGACGTCACGCCTGTAATCCTAGCACTCTGGGAGGCCAAGGTGGGAGGATTACTTGAGTTTAGAAGTTTGAGACCAGCCAGAGGAAGAATGAAACCCCTCCTATACTAAAAATAGAAAAAATTAGCCAGGCATGGTGGCATATCCTATGGTCGTAGTCACTCAGGAGTCTGAGGCAGGAGGATTGCTTGATTCCAGGAGTTTGAGGTGGCAGTGAGCTATAATGATACTAGACACCCTAGTCTAGGTGACAAAGCAAGATTCTGTCAAAGGTGGGGGGAGGAAGAGAGGGAGGGGGAGGGAAGGGAGAAAAAAGTAGGCAAAAGACAGACAAATGGCCAAGAAACATAAAAAAATGCTCAATGTCATGAATCATCAGGAAATGAGGTATCACCTTATACCTGTTAGAATGATTAGAATAGCTTAAGTCCATCTGGGAGGTCAAAGCAGGCAGATCACCTGAGCTCAGGAGTTTGATACCAGCCTAAGCAGAGCAAGACCTCATCTCTAAAATAGCTGAGGGCAGCGCCTGTGGCTCAAAGGAGCAGGGCACTGGCCCCATATGCTGGAGGTGGAGGATTCAAACCCAGCCCCGGCCAAAAACTGCCAAAAATAAATAAATAAATAAATAAAAATAAAAATAGCTGGGAGTTGCATAGGTGCATGTAGTCCCAGCTACTTGGGAGACTGAGGTAAGAGAATCGCTTGAGCCCAGGAGTCTGAGGTTGCTGTGAGCTATGATCCCCCATGGCACACTACTCAGG
>NW_003852524.1:2821001-2824757 GCF_000181295.1 Otolemur garnettii
TTTTTCATAAAGTGGCAGTACAGTCTACACTGGCTGGGTTTGAATCCCAACACTTATTAGCCTGATGAATTAAGCAAATTTAACTGCTTAACTGCTTTTTCAGTTCCCTCAGTTGTAAAATAAGGAAAGTAAAAGTACTCACTTTGTATGGTTGTGGTAAGGATCAAGTAAGTTAAAAATAAAATATGTTTAAATTAGAATAGTCCCTGGCATATAATAAGGACTCACAATAGAGTAAAACTTTTTATGGTGATGATCGTATTGAAATTTCCCATTTGTTTTTTTCCAAAAAAAAATTACCTGCGTGCACTGGTGAGCACTTGTAGTCCCTGCTACTCTAGAGGCTGATGTAAGAGGATCACTTAAGCCCAAGAGTTTGAGGTCACTACGAAGTATGATAAAACCATAGGACTCCACCCAGGGCAGAGTGAGAGACTACCTCAAAATAAATAAATAAATAAATAAATAAATAAAATATATATGTATATGTATATATCCTAAAAATAAAAACTGCAAAGGATATATGAACTTTATAAATTTGTAGAGTTTTCTTGCTAGAAGAAATACTAGTATGACAATTTAGAAACTATTTGGTGTGTATTGTCAAAATGGGGGAATAAATTTACTGATGTTGATGGGAATCACAACCCTTTCATACTCTGAGAATAAAGAAACACAAGTATAGAATTTAAGAAAGAAGCACCCTCTAATATAGGATTGGAATTGAAGATACCAATATAAATTCACTTTTTAAAAAGTATCTCCTAGTACATGTCTAGAAATGAATAATACACACACACATACAACATATGTCCACACATATTTTACATATATATACATAATTGCTTCTATGTGCCAATGCAAGCTTATATATGCAGAGAATATTTCTGGAAGGATACCCTAGGAGACTGTAGTTAATTCTGAGTATACTGAGGGATTGTGGTAGGAAGGAGACTTAATTTTCACTATATTATTCTCAATTATAATTGGTTTTACCAAGTATATGCATCACCTAATTAACACTACATAATTCTTTAATGTTGCAGCAAGAACAAATGTATTCTCTTTGAGCTACAAGAGAACAACCCCAAACAGACATGCCATTCTAACCTTCAGGACTGCTATGTGGCTCATGCATCTGTTGAATTCCTTGTTGTTGAAGGATAGCATTTTCCTTTTTCAGTATTTCCAAGCTATCTAAAGCAGTACTGTGGTCAGACAGGGACTTTAAAAGGGAAATGTTGTTTACTAATTCAGAAAGTTCTGAAGAATTTCTAGGGTTATTCCTGTATTCTTTGCTTTTTCTGGAAGTTTTGGCTTCAATATGATCATGGGGTAAACTTATAATCTTTCCTGAATCTTCAGATTCAGGTATATGTGCTTCAGCGTCTTCGGAAATAAGTTGCTCTTTTCCCACTGGGCAAAACAAAGAACTGGAAATTTGGACATTTGGTTTATCAAGAGTAATACATTCAGAGTCATCCTGGTTGATATTTAATAGTTGGGTGCTATTGTCACTTCTGGAGGTTGATGGTAAAACCTGTTCACTTCTGTCTAAGTCATTTTCCAAAATAAAAGGCTGAGATTGAGCATCTTCTGAAAATAGATTATTGCTTTCATGAGTTTGATCAGTGGCTATGTTTAAAAAATCAGGAATATGTAAATTGGTGCTTATATCTTTAGATTTACTGGGGACTAAAGCAAAATCATGGTTAGTTCTAACTTTTTGGATAGATTTATTAGAATCTTCTTTATTATCTATACATACATCATTAGTCCGTTCTAACGATGAATCAAAAGTGTTTAATATATCACTATAGTCCTCTATTCCTTTTCCATCATTTCCATCTTTACAAGGTCCTGGATCAAAACCTACACAAGTTGTATCACAAAACTGTAATGGTAAAGTCTCTTTAACAGGAAATGTCTTTGTGGGTTTGCCACCAGCTGTTAAGAGTGGCAAATGTTCACTGCCAATTTCTTTTTGAACACATGAATTGTCATTGACCAAAATTTCCTTTATCCAACTGTCTGAATTCTGAGAAATTCTGCTGCTTTGCTGTGATTCCTCCTCAGTATCACTGGTCTCAAAATTGTTCAGATCAAAAGTTACCTCCAAAAATGGTTGTGTTACATTAGTTAGAGATTCATGAATACTATCAAGACTTTCATTACCAGTTTTACTTTTAGAAAACACATCTGTAATGTCATTGGAGATCCTAGAATTGCTACTTAGAGAAGATTCAATTTGTAGATGTTCCGATTCTAGTAGAGATGTCAGTTGTTTACATCCTTTTTCTGATGTACCACACATATTTATCTCCCAAGCATCTTCTCTATTGAGAATTGATCCTTTTATATACAGCTTGTCATTTCGATTAGAAGATAATCTATTATTTTCTTGAATGTCAGATTCTGATACACCATCATTTTTTACACTGCTACAAGTAACCTGTAAACTGTTACTGTCACAAAACGAAGGATTTTCTAATTTTACTTCCTGATTCCAGGATTGATCATTAATATTTACTGACTTGTCTATATTATACCTTTCGTCCTTTTCAGTGTATGTTTCAAATAACTTTGTCCTTTTTTGTACCAAAAGTTCTTTCAAATTCAAATTTATATCACCTTCCTGAGGCTTGGGTTTCCTTTCTGTATCACTTCCACCTACAATAGAAGAATGTATAGGTAAACTCTGTGAGGATAAACACGTGGCCCACTGGTTTTCATTTCTCATAGTATTTTCTGATTGATGCCAACAGTGTAAATTTTCTGTGCGCTTCATCTCAGCATATTTTTCCTGATTAATTAAGCACTTTGGTTTGGTAGTAATGTTTAAAGCTTCTTGTGGTTGTATTGGAGGAAAGTGTTCTGTAATCTCTGAATCTAATTCCTTACTTGTACTAGTTGATTTGGACTTCAGCAGAGCTAATATCTGTGCTTTGCTTCTGATGTTTTGTGTAATTCCTAAAGAGGGAGACAAAAAATTCTCTCCTTTTTTTGGCTCATTGGTCTGTAAAGAGGCTGGATGCTTACTTCCAGAACTGACAGCAGAGCAAAAATAACTTTCTTCACAGAGCATTTCTGGGTTAATTTTGCAGGATGGAGCAGGGACACCTAAAGAAAAAGGCATGTCATTTCTCTCTTTGTCCTTATAAGTCACAATGTTCTCAGGGTCTGTTGAGGTATCATTTGTATCTTTCTTGCCAACAGTAGAAAACAAACTAGGTGTGATGTAGAATGAAGAAGAAAAAGTAGAGCCAGGTTTCTTAGCCTCAAATGATACAGGTGATTCACAATTTCCTGTAATAACCATTTTCTTTGGAACTTGACGTGGTCCTTGAAAACCCTAAAAATATTAAAACAATTATTAGCTATATCATTACTTATGATGAAAATATGAAATGAACTGGCAAAGGAAAAAAAAGAATAAGGAGTGTGTGTGCTTTGTCTAAGGTAAAATAATAATTAAGATTTTAAAGTTTGGGGCTGGGAGCAGAAGCTCATGCCCATAATCCTAGCATTCTGGGAGGCCAAGGCAGGGGGTGGTGGTGGGGGTTTGTTCCCTGAGCTCAGGAGTTGGACACCAGCCTGAATAAGAGTGAGACTCCAGGCTCGGCGCCTGTGGCTCAAGTAGCTAAGGCGCCAGCCACATACACCTAAGGTGGCGGGTTCGAATCCCCAGCCCGGGCCCACCAAACAACAACAATGGCTGCAACCAAAAAATGGCCGGGCGCTGTGGCGGGCACCTGT
>NW_003852524.1:2825695-2836806 GCF_000181295.1 Otolemur garnettii
CCACCTTAGGTGTATGTGGCTGGCGCCTTAGCCACTTGAGCCATAGGCGCCAAGCCGAAACAATTTTATAAACATGTATTTATATTTTTTTTCAAATTCTACTAAGGAGTATGTAAGTATATATTGATGTATGATGGTATTTTCCACAGAGAAACTTACAGTAAACTTCCTTTTTAAACCAGCAGGCTGACATCCAAGAGACCGGCCAGAGGGCATAAATCTCCTTGAACTTAATTCTGGTGCTTCTTTAATGACATCCTTTTTAATAGGGAGACGTCCAGCGACTTTAATCTCCTCAACTGAGATTAAGTATCGATCCCCTTCTAAGTCATCTCCAGGTTTCACCTAAATTTTAAAGAATAAATGTCAAAAATCACGTACATCTAATTATTTGATTATCTGTTTTCTAGTATGCTCATTAGCACTGAGCAAGACATAATGGGTGTCCAGTAGTTGTTGAATGAATGAATCAGTGACTAAACATTTCGATTATTTACTATTATGCACTAGTTTGCTGCCAACAAGCACAAAAAAAAGATAATAATACAATAAAAAAAATTGTTCATTCAACAACACATATCAGGGGATCTATATGAGGCCTCTTTTTACATGCTGAAGATACAAAGACAAGAAAAAAAATGCTTCCTCTCGAAGAATTCACTTAGAATCCATACAACTAAATGTAATATTTTGAAAATTAGAGCTATTATCAATTACATATCTTTAAACAAATATGAGTAATAATTATCACTTATTAAATACTACTATAAATTATCACAGTTGCTTAATCATGTTCCAAAATGCATTTTAATCACTTTAATGAACAAATAGCACTTGCCGCCACCTCTAACTACAGCATAAAATTATCAACCTACCTTGAAAATACACATATGGGGCTAAGGTGCCAGCCACATACACCAGAGCTGGCAGGTTCAAATCCAGCCCAGGCCTGCCAACCAACAATGACAAATGTAACCAAAAAATAGCCAGGCATTATGGCAGGCACATGTGGTTCCAGCCACTTAAGAAGCTGAGGCAAGAGAATTGCTTAAGCCCAGGAGTTGGAGGTTGCTGTGAGCTGTGATGCCCTAGCACTCTACCCAGGGCAACAGCAAAGAAAATACACATAAGCTATGTTAGACTAATAGTTAACAAATGGAAGGATTTAAGATGAAATAGTAACAGTGGTTACCACCAACTATCTACTGAGATAGAGATTCTCCTAGACCCTCTTTTGGCCATAACCACTTTCTACCTTTTTTTTTTTTTTTTTTTTGAGATAGGTGTTTGCTCTGTCATGTAGACTAGAGGACAGTAAGATGACCATAGCTCACTGCAACCTTCAACTCCTGGGCTCAAGTAAGTAATCTTCCTTCCTTGGCTTCCCAAGTAGCTGGGACTATAGGACCAGACCACCACACCTGGATAATTTTTCTAACTTTTGTGGAGGCAAAAGTTTCACTCTTTCTCACACTAGTGTTGAACTCCTAGCCTTAAGCAATCCTCCTACTATGGCCTCCCAAAGTGCTAGGATTAAGTTGTAAGCTACTGGGTTCAGCCCCATAGCCCCATTAAGGTCACATAAAATTTCAAAATGAGTTAAATACCATGGCCAAAAATTACCATAACAATGAGAATATGCATTTTAACACATTTAGAATCATTATACTAAGTTGTTGGGAACTTTATGAGTTATTTCTAATCTTCAGACCACCCCATAAAGTCTGTCTATGATCTACATTTTACAGTAAAGAAGTTAGACACAGAGAATAGTTAGAAAGTATTTGGAAATGGGAAATGAACCCAAAAAGATCAACTCTAATATCCTATTCCTTATACTAAAATATGCCTCTAGTTCCCTAACTTTCCTTTTTCCTTTTTAGAGGAAAAAATACCGACTAAATGCTAGTATTTGAGAAAATACTTAAATGGGAATATTTCACAAAACATTTCTCACTTTGGATCTCTGCCCTTCAAAAGACTATGTAGTAGTCCGTTGGGTTTAAATCCCAGCCCCAGCACTGTAACTCCATGAATATGGGCACGTTACTTAGCCTTTCTGTACCACACTCCTAATCTATAAAAATCACAGTATTGCTGTAAAGAATTTTTTTTTTTTTTTGAGACAGAGTCTCAAGCTATCACCCTGGGTACAGTGTTGTGGTGTCACAGCTCACAGCAACTTCAAACTCTTGGGCTTAAGCAATTCTCTTGCCTCAGCCTCCCAAGTAGCTGGGACTACAGGTGCCCACCACAACACCTGGCTATTTTTTGTTGTTGTTGCAGTTGTCATTTTGTTTTAGCTGGCCCAGGCCAGGTTCGATTCCACTGGCCTCAGTGTATGTGGCCAGCACCCTATCCACTGAACTCCAGGCACCGCCTATTGTAAAGATTAAATGAAACAATATCAAAAAGCTTATAGCACACACCTGAAATAAAAAAAGCTTGTAGCACAAAGTCTAGTTATAATAAATGTTCAACAAATGCTAGCCATAACTGTAAGCACCATGACTACACAATTTAGCAACATTTATAAAAGAAATACTTAAAGATATTTTTAAAGAATAACTTAAAAATAAGACAAACACACTAAAATACCTCAAGGCACTTAAGAAATATACTCTCCAAGCATGATCCTTTGTCATCATACAAAATGGCCTGTATTAAAAAAGAAATAAATGTTAAAAAGAAACAGAACATAACTCTGCTTTTCTTAAACATCTTTAATGGCAAATCAGAAACTCTAAAGTCAGTCATGTTACAAAGGGATTACCTACTTTGTTTAACTTGGATTTGAAAGCACCTCTATTTTGAATGTTTATTATGCATCTACTCAATCTGTGTAAGAGTGAAGACATACACATGTGAGAAATTCAAGACCAAGCACAGTGGCTCACACCTGTAATCTTAGCATTCTGGGAGGCTGAGGTGGAAGGATCACTTGAGCTCAGGAGTTCGAGACCACCATGAGCAAGAATGAGACCTTGTCTCTACTAAAACCAGAAAAACTAGCTGGGTGTTGTGGCAGGTGCCTGTAGTCCCAGCTACTTGGGAAATCAAGGCAAGATTATCCTTGAGCCCAGGAGTTTGAGGTTGCTGTGCTCTAGGCTGATGCCATGGAACTCTAAACTGGGCAACAGAGAGTGAGACTCTGCCTCCAAAAAAAAAAAAAAAAAAAAAGACAGAGTTATTCACAAAGTATTATACATTATATAATTGCATTCATGTGTAATATCCAGAAACAGGAAACTCTAACAAGTCAGTAGGTAGATGTATACAGGCTTATGGCTGAAAGCTGAATACTTAGTGACTGCTAATAAGTATAAGATGAATTTTTGGGGTAACAAAACGTACTAAATTTAAATTGTGTGGATGGATGCAAAACTCTATGAATCACTGAATGGGTACTAAAAATCACTCAATGGGTAAAATGAAAAGCGTGAATTGTATCTCAATAAAGCTAATAAAAAATTGGCATTTCCAAGTGCTCTGTTCTTGTTCTATTCTTTTCATTCTATACTCCTTCTCTGAACACTATCATCCATATAAATCAGATCATGCTAAGCTTCTGCTTAAATCATTTCAGTGCCTCCACAGCTCCCTAAGGATAAGAACAAAGTTCTCACGATAGCCAAGAAGGCTTACACGGTCCCCTTTATCTTCATTCTCACTCTTGCTTGCTTTAGTCCAACTATACTGATTGCTAGTTACTGTAACCTTATTAAATGTCATACACATTTATTTAATTTACTAATCTGTCTCCTCCATGTTATTTCCTCCATGTTATTTCATGTCAGGTATTTATCTGTTTTGTATCCTGCTGTAGGAGATCAGACAATTAAGTTTGTGAACTCATCCTAGAAAAAGTGCTACATACCTCATTGCAGAATATCACTATGGTCACCAGATGGCCAACAGTACTTCAAAGGTGCCTATAGTGGTATTCAGCAATGAGATATGTACATTTTCGAGGATGACTTCACAAACTTAATTATCCAAACCTGTATATCCTAAAATAGAATATAACTCATAATGGGCCAAAAAATTATTGTCAAAAAAATGAATCCACTCCAAATAAGTACCATCTAAATGCCAAGGAACTCTGATCCATACTGGTAGCACCAAACTCTTTCCTAAACTCTACGTCCTTACAGCTGATTACTTGAGTTTTTCTATGATATTTCTCTCAAATCTTGGCTTGGCGCCTATAGCTCAGTGGCTAGGGTGCTGCCCACATACACTGGGGCTGGTGGGCTCGAACCCAGCCTGGACCTGCCAAACAATAATGACAACCACAAGAAAAAAATTGCCGGGCATTGTGGTGGGTGCCTGTAGTCCCAGCTACTTGAAAGGCTGAGGCAAAAGAATTGCTTAAGCCCAAGAGTTTGAGGTTTTTGTGAGTTATGACACCATGGCACTACTGAGGGCAACATAGTGCGACTCCGTCCCCCCAAAAAAATAAAAATAAAAAGTTATATTTCTCTCAAATCTGGTAAATTAAAAATGAAACTCAGAACTTTGTTACCAAAAACTTATTTTTTTTTTTGAGATAGCTCATTTTGGTACCATAATCAAAATGTAGAAACCAAAAGTGCTTCTGGATTCTTCTCTCACATTCTATATCCAAGATCGGAAGATGCTATAATATCTTCAAAATTTCTCTTTAACCATCCCTTTTCTCCATTGCTATTGTTAATGTCTGCTTGGTCAGACCTCCATCATATTTTATCTAGAAGTTCTACAGCCTCTTTATTACAACAGTTTTCCTAAATCCAATCTGACTTTCACGCTACATAACATTCTTATTGTTGGAAAGTGATCTTTCTAAATATAAATATGACTGTCACTCTTCTGCTTATAATCCTCACTGGCTCCTCAGGCTGAGCCCACAAAGTCCTTCCTCATATAGTTCCTGTCTATCTCTTTAGCTTTATGTTGTATCATTTCCCAATAGGAACCCTCATTCCAGCCATATATAATTGCTTATAATTCCCCATGTTTCACACTGTTTCCTACATTCATGCTGTTATGACTATTGACAATATCTTTAGCTCCTTTCCCCCCAACTTATCAATTTTATTAACAAAAGAAAACAAAAAAAATGTTTCATCTAAAAAAGACTTCTCTGAAACAGAATCAAACTTCGATATCTCTCCCATGTAAACTCATGGAACCCTAAATATATATATTGTAATCCTAGTCAAAAGTTAGATAAAAGTCCTTTGAATAGAACTAAGAACTATAATAATGTTATCATTTGTTGTTTAATTTACTAATCTGTAAATTTACTAAACTCATGGAACCCTAAATATATATATATATAGTAATCCTAGTCAAAAGTTAGATAAAACTCCCTTGACTAGTCCCTAAGAACTATAATAATGTTATTTGTTGTTTACTTAGGATGTGGCAGGTACTTCCTTAAGGGCTTTATATTTTGCTCATTTAATCCTTAAACAACTTTACTGAGTATCATTTCTCCCATTTTACAAAGATGAAACTAGAGGCATTGCGAGGCTAACATCTTGCCCAAGATTACACATCTAGTACATGAAGAGCCAGTATTAAACTAAGGTCTATTTGATATTTGATGTTACTGCTTTTCGAGCACTTCTATACTGCCTCCACGTGTCTGATTTGCTTTTTTCCACTGCCAGCCAGCAATGTATGTTTGTTGACTGATAATTACTGGAAGATGAATAACTTCAACAATTAGAATTTGAAAGATACAGAAATGGCATTACTAGCAACAGTATAAGCAATAGCTTGGATTTGGAAATGAGGGTGTAATTTAGGATACAACCTATCCTAAAACTCACAATGTAACTTAATTGTTTGTAACTTCATATTAATCTGAGGTTGTATAACAACCATATATTGCTGGCTGGCAGTGGATAAAGTCAAATAAGACATGTGGAGGTAGTATAGATGCACTAGAAGTGAGATGATTAACTTTCCTGTGTTACAGACAATTTCTAAGACTAACTTCAATTAATCTTGTTTTCCTATAGCCTACCTGTATGCAATGTATAATTGCATTCAGCAAATGTATGCTAGATTTGAAAGTGAAGTTGGATAATAGCATTAGCATGACCATAATTATAATTTGAAACCAGAAGAAGACATGAAGGATATATAGAATCCAACCAGATGTCTTTTAAATATCTGTAAGATTCTGAAGACATTGGTGCTAAAAAAAGTAGGCAGAATGTAAAACAAAAATTATCCAGAATAACATCAGACTGTAATGAATCAATTAGCTTAAGATAAATAATAAAAAATATATATATGGATGTAGACAGTCCTAGACATTCCATCTGTTCAAACCAGAAGAATTACATAATAACAAGACTTGAACTCAGAGACATCAACTATAACACTAATTTCCTTTTTTTTTTTTTTTTTTTGCAGTTTTTGGCCGGGGCTGGGTTTGAACCCCACCTTTGGTATATGGGGCTAGTGCCCTACCCCTTTGAGCCACAGGCACCGCCCCTTCACCACCAATCTCCTTTAAAGGGCATAGATCCTGTTGTTACAACTAAACATAAGGCTCAACATGTCCCCTGACTGTGCAGGTAGAATTTTCTTGATCATCTAGAGCCTAGATTTCAAATACCAGCCAAAATCTTTTTTTTTTTTTTGAGACAGTCTCATTATGTTGCCCTCGGTAGAGTGCTGTGGCATCATAGCTCACAGCAACCTCAAACTCTTGGGCTTAAGCGATTCTCTTGCCTCAACCTCCCAAATAGTTGGGACTTCAGGTGCCCGCCACAACATCCAGCTATTTTTAGAGACAGGATCTTGCTCTTGCTCAGGCTGGTCTTGAACCTGTGAGCTCAGGGCAATTCACCTGCCGTGGCCTCCCAGAGGGCTAGGATTACAGGTATTAGCCACCAGGCCCGGCCCTCTAAAATCTTATCAGCAACTTCAGTTCACTGACATATTAACTCCAATTTACTTGAGAGTGTAGCAATTTTTTTGTTTGTTGTTTGTTTGAACCCACCACCTCCATATATGGGGCACCCTACTCCTTTAAGCCAAAGGCGCTGCCTGAGTAACAATTTTTTTTACTCAATGGGAAAAGTATCTTTTAACTTTTGGAACATTTAGAAGTGGATATAGTGATAATGAAGTAATTCAAGCCAAAACTATCAATACTTTTGAATAGATTTTACTAATTAGGCAATCTGATATTAGATAATCTCATATTTAAAGTATTTATGCTATTTTTATTACACAAAACTTTTTTTTTTTTTTGGAGACAGAGCCACAAGCTGTCTGTGGGTAGAGTGCTATAGCATCACAGCTCACAGCAACCTCCAACTCCTAGGTTCAAGCGATTCTCCTGCCTCTGCCTCCCAAGTAGCTGGGACTGTAGGTGCCCACCACAATGCCCAGCTATTTTTTTTTTTTGGTTGTAGCCATCATTGTTGTTTGGCTGGCCCAGGCTGGATTTGAACCCACTAGCTCAGGTGTATGTGGCTGGCACCCTAGCTGCTTGAGGCACAGGCGCTGAGCCTATACAAAACTATTTTTTATTTTAAAAGATACTTGCAATATTTCAGACAATTTATATTTTAAATCTATCTAACAATTAGCTTTCTGATCCCAATTTAAAATGTATAAATGAGGTTAGGCACAGTGGCTCACACCTGTAATCCTAGAACTCTGGGAGGCTGAAGTAGGAGGATTGTGTGAGGCTAGGAGTTTGAAATCAGCCTGAGCAAATATGAGACCTTGTCTCTACAAAAAAATAGAAAAATTAGCCAGGTATAGTGACACATGCCTGTAGTACCACCTATGAGGGAGGCTGAGGCAGGAGGATTGTTTGAGCCTAGGAGTTTGAGGTGGCAGTGAACTTAATACCACTGCACTCTAACCTGGGCAATAGAGTAAGACCCTGTCTCAATAAATAAGTAAATTCATAAATAAATAATATGTGTAACTGAGAAATTCATCTTAACTATTTGCCTTTTTAACTGAAAGGAAGGAGGAAGTAAATTTTACTAGGTTTATAAACAGTATTAGAAACTTAAAAGGCTTTAAGTTTAATTGATTAGAATTACTGGACATGCTTAAGTACTTGTGAAGTTTTTATTGGAGCAACTAAAATGCTAAAGAAATCAGATCAAATGTTTAAGGTAAATTATGTTTGTTAAGAGACTGATTCTTGGCTTGGCATCTGTAGCTCAGCAGCTAGGGCACCACCCACATACACTGGAGCTAGTGGGTTTGAACCCAGCCTGGGCCTGCCAAACAATGACAACTACAGTCAAAAAATAGCTGGGTATTGGGGCAGCACCTGTGGCTCAAAGGAATAGGGGGCCAGCCCCATATGCCAGAGGTGGGGCTGGCCCAGAGGTTCAAACCCAGCCCTGGCCAAAAAAATCTGTAAAAAACAAAATAACTGGGTAATGTGGTGGGCATTGTAGTCCCATCTACTTGGGAGGCTGAAGCAAGAGAATCGCTTAAGCCAAGAGATTGCCGTGAGCTCTGACGCCACAGCACTCTACTGACGGCAACATAGTGAGACTCTGTCTCAAAAAAGAGAGACTGATTCTTTTCTTTTAACTTCAGATTAATATGAGGTTACAAACAATTAAGTTACATTGTTTGTGCTGGGAGACTGATTCTTTAAAAGCATATCGCTTTTTCAACTTAAGTTGATTCAACATTAAGTTAAGAGCTCACTGAAAGCAACTTAAGTAGGTTTATAAATTTAATAGGATTACATAAATTAAACTTGAAGGTATAAGGCAAAACTTTTTTTTAATTTGCTATTTTAATAAATTAAATATTAACTTAAAAAACAGTAAATAGCCTCCTCTCTACTGAAAAACTTCCTTCAGTTATAACCTCACAGTAACAAGAAAATATAATAATATAGAGTTTTTTTGAGAAAGAGTCTCACTCTGCTGCCTAGGCTACAGTGCTCTGGGATCGGCCTAGCTCATAGCAATCTCAAATTTCTCAGTTGAAGCAATTCTCTTATCTCAGCATCCCAGGTAGCTGGGACAACAGGTGCATGCCACAACACCTGCCTAGTTTTCCTATTTTTAGTCAAGACCCTCTTGTTCAGACTGGTCTCAAACTTCTCAGCTCAAGTGATCCTCCTGCCTCAGCCTCCCAGAATGCTAGGATTACAAGTGTGAGCTACAGTGCCTATCCAGAATATAGAGCTCTTTAACTGTTAGATATGGAGTGTGGACTTCATTTAGGAGGTCACAGATGTCAACATGTCCTATATAATATTATCAACCAACTGTAATAAAGTTCTTTTTAAAAATTATTAATAGTAAGAGAGACCTTCGAATGGTTAGAACATGAAAAAGCCTAGTTCATGTATGACTCCACTTTCTAGCTGTGAGACCCTTGGGCAAGCTGCTTTATCTCTCTGGGCCTCAGTTTCATTATTAGTAAAATAAAAACAGTACCTGATTAGTAGGAGAGTTATATAAACTTATATAAGCTGATAACTTTTAAAGTATTATGCCTAGCACACAATAAGTACTTGATAAGTTTTGTTATCAAAACAAATTAAATATTTACTAAACTATTTTTATAATACACAAATTAACCACTATGACATGAAAATCATTTAAAAATTTGTCCTCACATCATGTCAGTATACAGACACATCCAACATTTTGTCATCTATAGTTTATTAATATTTAATCAAAAGGCAGGAATCTAGCTCTCAGACTCCAGGGTCAACTGCTTTGCACTTACTTTGTTTCCTAAGTGAGTGATCTTCAGAATTCCATCTTGCCACACCTTTGACTTCTTCGTCTTTTGGTGAGTATATAGGACCTTATTTCCAAAAGTAAAGAAACAACTGCTATTTACATATATTCAATGTATTATGTATATCTTCCCTACATAGAAAAAATATTCAAGGTATCTTTTATCAAAATAAAAAAGGAAGGGAGGGAAGGAGAAACAGAGGAAACTAGGTAGGAAGGGGCAGAAGGGAGAAGGTAAAGGAAAAAACTAAAAAGTTAACTAAGCACCAAAAATAATCTTGAACTTCCTACTCATCACAGGGTATAGAAACATTTTTGGTATTCATAATCTGTACCATTCTCAGTGTGGTCTCCAAGGCTTTTACACATATCTGTGAGGTGTAAACTATTTTCTCAGCAGATATGAGAGTCCAACTGTCTTCTATTAAGTCAAATGTAAAGAGATATGCAAACTATGCTATTCTTCTCATTTACTTCCTGCCCTTGTTGTTGTTTAGGTAAAATTAGCTATTTTCATTAAAAATGTGTATTTATACTAACAAGTAATGAGTTTATTACCACCCTATTCCCCAGAGCAGAGTGCAATGGCGTCATAGCTCACTACAACCTCAGACTCAGGCTGTGAGCAACCTGCTGCCTCAGCCTCCTGAAGCCACTGGGATTACAGGTGCTTGCAGTACCCAGCTGGATTTTTCATTTTAATGAGTCAGGGTCTCACTCTTACTCAGACAAATCTCGAACTCCTACACTCAAGTAATTCTCCCACCTCAGCCTCCCAAAGTGCTGGTATTACAGGAGTGAGCCACGGTGCCCAGCTGTTATTTTTAAATGAATCAATAAATATTTCTAAAATTTCTGTTTTAACTTTTAATATGGAAAACGTCAATAGACATAAGCCCTATATACAAAAGTTCTTTGTGGTCCCAATAATTTTTTAGAGTGTAAAAGGGCCCTGATGCCCAATTGTTTAAGAACCACTGAGCTAGACAAAAGAAGCATGTCAGTCCTTCAAAAGAAATTGTTTCCTGGTCTCAAGCTTCCAAGGAATGTGTTACAAAGGAAGGACTTCATATAAGAATAGTAGGTAAGAGAGAGGGTTACCTAATAAAATATAAAGCCATATATGGGACTTTTTTTTTTTGAAAGAGAGGCTCATTTGGTCACCCTTGGTAGAGTGCCGTGACATCATAGCTCACAACAACCTCAAACTCTTGGGCTTAAGTGATGCTCTTGCCTCGGCCTCCCAAGTAGCTGGGACTACAGATGCCTGCCACAACACCCAGCTATTTTTTAGAACCCGGCTCAGGCTGGTCTCCAACCTGTGAGTTCAGGCAATCCACCTGCCTCAGCCTCCCAAGTCCTGGGGTT
>NW_003852524.1:2837309-2864050 GCF_000181295.1 Otolemur garnettii
ATATCAAATATAATTTTTCCCAATAAACTCTTACCAGAGACGAGATTCAAGGAGTTCCAAGACTACTAACTACCAAGGGGAACAAGTATAACAAAACCATATGCCACTGAGAACACAGTAAAAGTGGTACCACCTAGTAAAAAAAAGAATTTGTCATGTAAAGGGAAAACCAAGAAAATGCATAAACTATTTAATAGTCTGCAAACATATTTCTAGATGCCATAGTAAGTATCAGAAAATATGATTTTCCTCTCCACGTGTCTAGTTCCGTATAGCCTGAATTCAGTTTTTTAAAAATTTTCTGAATTGTGATGGTTACCACAAGATGGCCCCCTTGTAGTTTTAATTTTTCCTTCTGCATCTTAAAGACAATATACCATAATATCTTGGTAAGGTGAACAGACGACCCACTTTTGGTGGGACAGTCCCAATTTTTAACAAATTGTCCCGCATTATTTTTAAAAAGTCCTGATATTTGGAAAGAATGCACAGCAAGCTAGGGAACGGCGGGAGAACAGGAAGGGAATATATGGTTTTCAGCTGCCATGTGGCTATTTTGCCAGAATATGAGTTTTATATTATTTTTGCTAATTTTATAATGTTAAACTTTAATAATAACAAATAATTGTTGAGAACTGCTTATCACAGTTCGCATTGTTGATCAGTTGTTAGAATTCGACCACTATTGTTTGGACTTAATGAACAATGGCATTTTTTGGCACTGGCAATGACGAAAACATTTTGTAACTGTCTCTCAGACAATACACATCATACTGCGTGCTAGTGCTAGTTAAACAAGTGATGTCAACAAATCAGCTATTCAGATAATTTAGGTAAGTAATTTATTTATTTATTTCACGAATTTAGCAGACAGTACTCATATTATTTATATTTTATAGTGGTGGCAAAAAGTCTAGCACCAGTCTTGAAAGTGACACTTATGACTTACGAGGTATCATTATTAAAAATATATATTGATAAGGAAAAGGTTAACTCTTGGGCGTCAGCAAAAATCACAATAGAGAACAAATGGTTAGAAATATTTTGTCATGGCTCGGCACCTGTGGCTCAAGTGGCTAAGGCGCCAGCCACATACACCTAAGGTGGGGGGGTTCGAATCCAGCCGGGACCCCCCAAACAACAATGATGGCTGCAACCAAAAAAATAGCCGGGCATTGTAGCAGGTGCCTGTGGTCCCAGCTACTTGGGAGGCTGGGGCAGAAAACTTGCTTGAGCCCAGGAGTTGGAGGTTGCTGTGAGCTGTGATGCCATGGCACTCTACCCAGGGTAGAGTGAAATTATTATATTTCATCATTTTGAAACAAACCATGTTCCATACAATAATGCACTAAAAATTGTGGGATAAGCCCTGTCCTTACCCAGAACTAATGCTGAGACTGAACGTGTTTTTTCTACAGTAAATAAAGTGTGGACATCAGAAAAATCACAATTAAGTGTTGAGACTTTGAAAGCCATTTTATGTGTGAAAATAATTTAACAAATTCTTGTGAAAAATGTCATGACCTTTTAAATGATAGCAATCTACTAAAAAAAATTCACTCAAATGAGAAATATGCCAAAGAATAAAATAATACTATACACAATTTTTAATGTATTATATTTGTAAATTGTACTTATGTTGAAATTAAAAAATATATAATACGATTTTTGCGTTCTATGAAAATTTTTGTTGCTCCATATAGACCAAATTTTTAATTAAGAACCAACCCCCCTACCCCCTACATCCACCCCCCACACCCCCACACCCACCCACTCCCACCCCCCATCAATGGTGTCCCATTTTACCAATGTTAAAATCTGGTCACCTTGGGCCAAATACATAATGCAAGGAAAAGGGTTCCATTCATGTTTAAAATGAATCCATAAATATTTCTTAAATTTCTGTTTTAACTTTTAATTTAAAAAGCATCAATAGAGGTGTGGCACCTGTAGCTCGGCAGTTAGGGCGCCAGCCACATACACCAAGGCAGGCAGGTTCGAACCCAGCCAGGGCCTGCTAAAAACAGCAATGACAACTACAACCAAAAAATAGGCAGGTGTGTGGTGGGTGCCTGTAGTCCCAGCTACTCGGGAAGCTGAGGCAAGAGAATCACTTAAGCCCAAGAGTTTGAGGTCGCTGTGAGCTGTGATGCCATAGCACTCTACCTAGAGTGACATTGACTCTGTCTTAAAAAAAAAAAATTATAAGAATCCTAAGACTTCCATTAAGCAGGGAAAATCTTGCCATTAAACAAGAAAAATTGTCTTAGCCAACACCATCAAATAATTAAGTACAATGCAAGAATAAAAAATAAAGTCTTACCTGTCCATGCCTGTCCGACAATTCAGTTGGAGTGATCCACCCCTAACAGGTGAAAGATTAATCTGCAAAGAAGTTTATAAAGTGGTGTGGAGACCTCAGATGTTCTGTGATAATATATACATACATACATACAAACATATACACATACCTAAGCACATATATACACACATACATTATTGAAAAACATACATTTTATATTTATATATACAAAGGAGATTACATATGTGTGTGTATACATATATAGAGTGTATATGTGTGTGTGCCACATATAAACTCCATGTTCTCAGTAAAAATAGCCATTCTTGTTTATTAAAAGATTTTGGGGGGTACTTTTATTTTTGAATAAGCAGGATTCTTCAAATCTATTGCCGGGACGCTTTAATACAGTTCCTCATGTTGTGGTGACCCCCAACCATAAAATTATTTTCGTTGCTACTTCATAACTGTAATTTTTGCTACTGTTATGAAACGTAATGTAAATATCTGATATTAGGCGACCCCTGAGAAAGGGTCGTTCGCCCAAAGGGGTCGCGACCCACAGGTAGAGTCTAAATGGTTCAGATTACAAAATTTCAGAATAACAAACTCAACACCCTATTAAGAAACTATAGCAGTCCAAGTTACCAAAGGAAACTCCTATTTCCTGTCCAAGATTCTAATAACCATGATATTGAATCACCAAATGTCACTAAAGCTTTGATCCTTTGTCAGGCCTATAAACAACAAAACCCCCGCTGGTCCTCGTACATACGCGGAATTGTAAAGCAGGGACTTAGAAAAAGCGGTGAAGACAAGGTACCAATTATTAGAGGCAGCCTGAGCCAAGTTGTGACTGCCATCATCCGATCCTGGTTCCAAACAGCAACCTTCCCAGTCCGCTTCTTAACGAGCAGATCCTTTCATCCTTCCGTTCCACATCACTCAAGTCTCCCTGCCTACGCACCCTTCAGTCCCGGGAAACCCCGAGAAACACCTCACTTCACCAATGGACGAAACAAAATCCACCTTCGAATTTCTCCCGCGAAAGAGCGTGACGTCATTACCCGCGACATCACCACTGGAGGCCCCAATTCTTGACCCGCCCACCTTCGCCTCAGCCACAACGGCCGTTTTCAAGTCGCCAATCGAATTCTTCTTCAGCTTCGAGCCTCCTCTTCCGGCAGCGCTCTCTGATGCCCCGCCCCTCTGGGGCCCGCCCACGCCTGTGACGTAGCGGCGGGCGCACAGCCTGTGGGCCCGTCTTTTAAGAAGGCGACCAGAGAGCTGTGTCGCTCGTCCTATGACGCGAAAGGAACCACGACTATAAGCATCGGGAGACGGGCAGGGCTGCAGGACGCAGTATTTGACCCCGTATATTGGGAATTGGGCCGAGTAAGTTATAAGCGACCTACACGGTGGCTCAGGTTGGGTGAAGTCTGAATTCCTTTCGGTCGTTTTTCTGACAGTCGATTCTACCAGGTGTCGTCCCTCTCATCCCCTCCCCTCCCACGAACCCATCAGTTAGCTCGCCTCATTCTCCGTGCGCACGCGCAAAGCCTCCCGGCGGCGCTTGCAGTTTCTCGCGTCCAGCGAATGGGGGCGTGGAGTGCCCGGCGTTGGGAGGTTTGGGGCACGCCCGGCTTTTAACCGCGTCGGTGCGGTGCGGAAGTACGGATGCCGAGACAGCTGTAGGTCGTGGGTGAAGTGCCTTATTTCGCAGATTGGTCTTGACCTTTGGCTGCCTGTGAGGCCAAGAATGTGAGGACTCCTAAAATTAAGTCTTTTTGTTTTGTAGGACTCTAGTCCTTGTGCTCAAAGAGTTGAAATTACACTTATGGAAGAGGCTCAACAAGCTATAAAGTGGTAAATACGTTGTCCTGTGAGAGCGTTAATAAAAGTGCTCAGGTAAAACAGGTGAGGAGGCAGTTAATAGGAGACGAGGTGGTGGAAGGCCTCAGAGACTTAAGATGCCATTTAATCTGGGCCTTGAAACAAGTGTTCGGGAACCGTTGCATAATCGGCTGTGGCTAGAACAAGGGTTCTTAGCCTTTATTAATACATATATATTTTTTGGCACACAAGTTCTTTTGAGCTTTCCAGGAAAATGTGCCTGTACCTGTCAAAACATTTTGCATATAATTTTATCTGGAAAACTTGTGAAAGACTTTGAAATGGCAAAAGGAAAAAATTAGTTGTTTTGTCTAGCTCACCCTTCAGGTTACCTGTGCTTTTCATTGTCGTGGAGCTGTTTTACAACTTAGTGAATTTTAGAAAGCAATAAAAATGGAAATTAGGTTTGTCTAGTTGAGATGCAATTATTGCCCTGACCAGTATTTATTAGCTTTCATTTCAACATCCCAAATTGCTTATATACCCATGAGCTTTTTTTTTTTTTGAGACAAATAGCTCAGTCTGTTGCCTCAGGCTAGAGTACCATGGCATCAGCCTTGCTCACAGTAACTTCAAACTCCTGGGTTCAATCATTCCTCCTGCCTAACTCACAGCAACCCTCAAACTCTTGAGTTCAAGCAGTCCTCCTACCTCAGCTTCTGGTCTGGGACTACCAGTGCCCTCCATAACACTCAGCTGATTTTTCTACTTTTAGTACAGATGTGGTCTTGCTCTGGCTCTGGCTGGTCTTGAACTCCTAAGCATAAGGTACTTTCCCTCCTGAGGCTTCCAGAGTGCTGAGATTACAGGTGTGAGCCATTGCTTCAGTCCTTTATCAGCTCTTTGGATTTATCTTCGAACTGGTTTTTAACCAGTTGGATCAAGTGTGGCAGAAGGACAGACCTCACGTACATGGTGGTCCCAAAACATTATAGGTGTGTAATTACAGATATCATCTAGGTGTTTTTGAGTACATTGTAAATATGATCTATGATATTACTTCATCATTGCCTAATGACACGTTTCTCATATCTCTGTCATTAAGCAACCCATGACTGTACTTAAAATCTTTATCATGTATTCATTTTATATTTGTATGAGAGTTATTATTTTACCTTAACATTTATCTTTAACAGTTTAATGGAGTCCAGCCAAAGTTCCATAGACTTTAGGTCCCTAAGTCAGAACACGGTCTACAGTGACAAGTTGCAAGATGAGGTTCTAAAAAGTAGGCAATGTGGTACTTAGACATACCTGGACTCACCCACCTGACTAGCTTTGGACAAGACACTTAACCTTTGAGCCTTGGTAAACCAAAATGGAAAAAACTACCACCTAGAGAGCTTGTGGGGGTTTAGAACAAGGTGTGTCAAGTAACAGGCCTTGTTACACAATAACTTTTATTCTTTGTTTAAAGCCCATGTTTAGAAGCCAGTTAAATGTTACTGGGGGTTTTTAAACATTTTTTAAAATACGTATGTTAAATGACACCTTCCTTTAACTGTTAAGTAGTAACTTAGAATGTTGCAAGGTTTTTCATTAGCATCACAAAACCAGATCTGTTTATTTCTTTATTTATTTTTAGACAGAGGCTCACTTTGTAGCCCTCCATAGAGTGTGTGGTGTCATAGCTCACAGCAGTCTCAAACTCTTGGGCTTAAGTGATTCTCTTGTCTCAGCCTCCCCAGTAGCTGGGACTACAGGCACCTGCCACAATGCCTTGCTATTTTTAGAGACAGGGTCTTGCTCTTGCTCAGGCTAGTCTTGAATCTGTGAGCTCAGGCAGTCTTTCCCAGAGTGCTGTGATTACAGGTGTGAGCCACTGCATCTGGCAGATCTGTTTTATTAGATTATTTATGCATAGGCTTCTGTGAAGGATGGATAACAGTAGCAGAAAACACTGGATAGAGATGATGGCCATTTCAAAGTTCAAATTGATAGTCTTTAGTGACAGATTGGTATAACAATAATGGTTCACGTGGAGTATGCTGTATACAACATCAATTTAAAGTACTTTAAATTATTTTGGTTAATTCTCTCAAAAATCTTACTTTGTAGTTATGATCTTTTTTTTTGGAGACAGAACCTCAAGCTGTCGCCCTGAGTAAAGTGCTATGACATCACAGCTCACAGAAACCTCCAACTCCTGGGCTTAAGCGATTCTCTTGTCTCTGCTTCCCAAGTACTGGGACTACAGGTGCCTGCCACAACGCCTGGCTATTTTTTGGTTGTAGTTGTCATTGTTTGGCGGGCCCGGGCTGGATTTGGACCCGCCAGCTCTGGCGTATGTGGCTGGTGCCTTAGCCGCTTAAGCTACAGGCACCAAGCCCGTAGGTGTGATTGTTACCTACATTTTGTAGAATGAGCTAATTTGCCCCAAATTCACAGAGCTAGCAAATAGCTTTATCAGCTAACTTGAGGGAATATAGCATCCTTAAATAAGATGAGGGTGGTAGGAAGACAAGTCTGGGTAGGAAGGGAGTTTGATTTGGAATGCCTGGGGTGACAGTATACGTAACTGTTACCACTAGACATCAAGAAGGTGCAGACATTGAGGATCAAGACTCTAGCAAATAATATTGCCCTGGCCTGAGCAACATAGCAAGACCTCATTTCCACAAGAATTTAAAGATTTTAGCCAGACATAGTAGCACATGTTTATGGTCTCAGCTGCTTGGGAGGTTGGATCAGGAGGATCTCTTGCTTCAGCCAGATAGTTTGGGGTTGCATTTAGCTATAATGACACCAGTGCTCTCTAGCCCAGGAAGCAAAGCAAGACACTCTTCAAAAAGAAAAAAAAGTGTTGTCATGGAAATTCCTAATTTTCTGCAATCATTGCATCGGGGAGCTAAATTGGACCCCAGCTTGTGTTACTTTCTGTTTAATCCATACCTTCCTCTAAATCAAAAGTATATTTGATCATTCTGAACTTAAAGACTCCAAACCACAAAAATAATACTTAGGAGAAAGAATGGTGGGAGGATCTCTGGGCTGAAATATGTGAATGATGGGAGAAGTTGTGGGAGATTCACTTCTGTGCGAATGCAGTGCTATCCATTGTTTTTTAGATGGTGGGCTTTGATAAGGAAAGGAATTTTCAACTTACATTAGTAGTATTTTCAAGAGAAAAGGTTGGCTTGGCTCCCATAGCATTGTGGTTACAGTGCCAGCCACATACACTGAGGCTAGAGGGTTCGAACCCGGCCAGGGCCTGCTAAAAACAGCAATAACGACTACAACCTAAAAACAGACTGGCATTGTGGTGGCGCCTGTAGTTCAAGCTACTTGGGAGGCTGAGGCAAGAGAATCGCTTAAGCCCAAGAGTTGGAGGTTGCTGTGAGCTATGACGCTACAGCACTCTACTGAGGATGACATAATGAGACTCTGTCTCAAAAAAAAAGAAAAAGTTAGCCGTGGAGCCACCATAGTGATAATGACAGTTGTACGTTGTATTTTATTTATTTTCTGCCACCCTAAGAATTTGAAATTATTCATAGGTACTTTTAGATATATTTATTTAATTGTTCAGCAGATGCTTAGGTAGTGAGCAAGGTGAAATCCCTGCCTTCACAATGTTTACATTCTTTTTTTTTTTTTTTGGTGCAGTTTTTGGCGGGGCTGGGTTTAAACCCACCACCTCCAGCCTATGGGGCTGGTGCCCTACCCTTTTGAGCCACAGGCGCCACCCAATGTTTACATTCTTAATAGGATAAGTAGATGATAAAAATGTAATTCCAAGGCCGGGAGTGGTGACTCACGCCTATAATCCCAGCACTCTGGGAGGCCTAAGAGGGTGGATTGCCTGAGCTTATGATTTCCAGACCAGCATGAACCAAAATGAGACCTTGTCTCTTAAAAATAGCCAGGTATTGTGGTGGGCACCTGTAGTCCCAGCTACCAGGGAGGCTGAGGCAAGAGAATCTCTTGAGCCCAAGAGTGGTTTTTTTTTTTTGAGACAGAGCCTCAAGCTGTCCCCCTGGGTAGAGTGCCATGGCTTCACTGCTCACAGCAACCTCCAACTCCTGGGCTCAATCCAGTCTCCTGTCTCAGCCTCCCAAGTAGCTGGGACCACAGGCACCCACCACAACGCCCGGCTATTTTTTGGTTGCAGCCATTATTGTTGTTTAGCAGGCCCGGGCCGGATTTGAACCTGCCACCTTAGGTGTATGTGGCTGGCGCCTTAGCTGCTTGAGCCACAGGCGCCGAGCCAGAGCCCAAGAGTTTGAGGTTGCTGTGAGCTGTGATGCCATGGCACTCTACCAAGGGTGACAAAGTGAAACTGTCTCAAAGAAAAGAAAATACATATATGTTTTTTTTTTAATATACATAAAATTCTAGGGAATGGTAAGAGGATACAAAGATAGAATATGGTGACTGAGGAAGCAGACAGGATTAAGTTTAGCTGGGAGGGAGTTTATTGTTTTTTGTTTTTGAGACAGAGTCTCACTTTGTCACCTTTGGTAGAGTGCCCTGGAATCAGCTCATAGCAACCTCCAAGTCTTGGGCACAGCAATTCTTTTGCCTCCACCTCCCAAGTAGCTGGGACTACAGGCGCCCGCCACAACTCCCAGCTATTTTTAAAGATTGGGGGGGGGGGTCTCTTGCTTAGGCTGGTCTTGAACCTGTGAGCTCAGAGCAGCCTTAGCCTCCCAGAGTGCTAGGATTATAGGCGTGAGCCACCATGCTCGGCCTTGGAGGGAGTATTTTAGATGGAGTGAAAGAATAAGCTTCACTGAGAAAGTGACATTTGCAGAGACCCTAGTAAACAAGGAGGTAATCCATGCAGATATGACAGAGAAGGGAAAGAGCAGTTAGAGCAAAGCCTCGAAGGAGGAATGGCCTTAGCATGTTTAGAGAACCTAGAGATGGTGGGTTATCATTCAAGTGAGCCTGCTAGAAAACATTGAGTGAGATGAAGGTAGATATCATAAGGCCAGATCACATAGAGCATAGTAAACCACAATACAGTCTTTGGATTTTATTCTAAGATGATTAAGAAACCAATGGAGGAGTTTGTGCAGGGATTTTTCATGAGCTGATTTGCATACTTCAATGGTTATTCTATCTGGAGAATTGATTATAAGGGAAGGAGGGTAGAAGCAGGCAGATTAGTAAGAAAGGTCTTGCGTTATTTGAGGACAAGACAGGTTGGAAACTTGGACCAGGTGTTTATGATGAAAGAGATAAAAATTCATACTCAGGCATAGCTAATGGAGTGTGAAGGAAAGGGAATTAAACATGATACCAAGGTTTTTGCCCCCTCAGCAATTTTGTAACTGATGTTTCTGAAATAGGAAAGACTAGGGTAAAGAAGGACGGTGGTGGCTCACACCTGTAATCCTAGCACCCTGGGAGGCCCAGGCTGGCCTGAGCTCAGGAGTTCAAGACCAGCCTGAGCAAGAGGAGACCCTATCTCTAAAAAATAGCCAGGCATTGTGGCAGGAGCCTGTAGTTCCAGCCACTTGGGAGGTTGGGGCAAGGGAATCGCTTGAGCCCAAGAGTTTGAATTTGCTGTGAGCTATGATGCCATAGCACTCTAACAAGGGCAACAAATTGAGACTCTGTCTCAAAAAACAGAAACACTAGGATAAAGATAGATTTGTTAAAATTTGAGTGTTCTGGCCAGGCCTGATGGTTCATGCCTTTTAATCCTTGCACTCTAGGAAGGTGAGGCAGGAGGATTACTTGAGGCCAGCTTGAGGCCAGGAGTTTGACACCAACTTGGGCAAAATAGCAAGAACCTGTCTCTACAGAAAAAAAAAAAAAAAAAGGAAAAATAAGCTGGCCCTGGTAGCACACACATGTAATCTCAATTACTTGGGAGGTTGAGGCAGGAGCATCCCTTGATCCCAAGAGTTTGACATTGCAGTGAGCTATGATGATGCTATTGTACTCTAGCCTGGGCAACAGAGCAAGACCCTGTCTCAGAAAAAAATAGAGTTCTATTTTTGGCATATTAACTTTGAGATATCCTTTAGATAAACTAGTGGAGGTGTCCATTGGACAGCTGAATATTGGAATGGGGAGCTAGTGAGAGAAAGCAGGTTTGTGAAACATCAGCATTAAGCCAAGGAGCTTACAGCCGGGAGATTAGAAGGAAGCTGGGGACTGAGTCCAGTGATAGGCAGCATATAAGGCTGAGCATAGTAGGAGGGTGATAGAGCAAAAGGGAATTCCAAGAATACAGGACAATTCTTGGAAACTATATGAAGAAAATATTTTCAAGGAGGGAGTTATCAATTGCAAATGCTGCTAAGAGAGAAAGTAGGAAGTGAGGAATGTGGTTATTCAGTACAAATAATACCTAATTGTTTTTCTAGTCATCAAATCTGATTTGTAGCTGCGTTTTATGTCTTCAGCTCATACCAACTAAATACATCATTACTTGTGTATTTTCAATACTGGTACCTGACTGATTGGCTGAAGGGTGTTCTAAAAATGCCAAAATTCTCTTCTGTTACTTTGATGAGAATGCACGGTTAATTGGAGATTGGAGGTGAAGTGCTTTAAGGGCTTGTGGTTAATTGGAGACTGGAGATGAAGTGCTTTACAGGCTTTGTACCTTCTTGCTGGATATCACTGTGAAACACATTATCTGTTTCTCTTACTGTCCGCAGCATCACTGTAACAGTTATCAATTATAGCCTGCAGATTTAGGAGATACAAATGCGACATTTACTCTCCTTTTAAAAAAGAATACAAGGCAGACAGTAGAGTAGTTGCCTCCTCATCTCATCAGGAGGACCAGCCTCAGCACTTAGCTAATCCAGCGTATACCTAAACCCGTTTTTTTTGTTGTTTTTTTTTTTTGCCTCCTACCCACAAAAGGCATATATGACTTTTTTAGGTAAGAACCAAGCTGTGTTGAGGATACCTTGCACATAAAAACTCTTTTGCCTACCAATGTTTTATATCATTTTCATCACATAGGTCCCAGGCCTGTATGCCAACTCATATCTGTTCCAACCCAAATACAACAGAGAAACGGGTCTAAGTCTACCCATTTGTCCTATTTCCAAGGCCATATTATGGGAAAGTGAGTCTTCTCAGGCAGGCCTGCATCATCTTAGGCCTGATGGTAATCCCTTTGTTCATTCATTAATATTTGTGTGTGTACCTCTAATGACTGAATTTATTCAACGAATTTTAAAAACATTTAGCAAATTTTTGAGCAACTACTATCAATACATGCCAGGCAATGCACCAGGGATGCATCAGTAAACAAAACAAGCAAAAATCTGTGATTTCATGGATCTTACGTTCCAGGAAGGATAAAGAATAAGGAAATAAATTGTGAACTAATGTTATAAAGTGATAAGTGCCGTGGAGAAAAACAAGGCAGAGGAGTTACCTATTCATCTGTCCAGAAATTTGTATTTTAAAGTGTAATTGTAGGGGGAGACCTCACTGAAATGTCAGTTGAATAAAGACTTGAGGAGGCAGGAGAGCAAGCCATATCGTCCCTGGAGATACATGTTTCAGAGAGAGCAGCAAGTTCAAAAGATGCTCTGATAAGATTTTGCTGGATGAGTTTTGGGAAGAGCACAGCCAGTATGGCTGGAGCTGAGAGAGCAAAGGGAAAGATCACATAGACAGTGTATACAAAGTAACTTATGGAAGGAGTGGGTGGTAATTGATGGCCAACAAATAAATACTGGGTAAAAAGGGCATTTGGAAAGGCTGATTCTGGGCAGCGCCTATGGCTCAGTCAGTGGGTAGGATGGTTGGTTCAAACCTGGCAACTAAGACAAAAAAATAGCCAGGTATTGTGGCGGGCGCCTGTAGTCCCAGCTACTGGGAAGGCTGAGGCAAGAGAATCACCTAAGCCCAGGAACTGGAGGTTACTGTGAGCTGTGTGATGCCATGGCACTCTACTGAGGGCGATAAAGTGAGATTCTATCTCTACAAAAAGAAGAAAGAAAAAAAAAAAAAGGCTGATCCTACAGCTTAGCGGTTGAATTCTACTTCTAGAAAGCATAAATTAACATTTTAAAACTAAAAATCAACTCTGTGCCTGTGGCTCAAGTGGCTAAGGCGCCAGCCACATACACCTGAGCTAGTGAGTTCAAATCCAGCCCAGGCCACCAAACAACGATAGCTGCAAACAAAAAATAGCCAGGCATTGTGGCGGGTGCCTGTGGTTCCAGGTACTTGGGAGGCAGAGGCAGACTTGCTTGAGCCCAGGAGTTGGAGGTTGCTATGAGCTGTGATGTCACAGCACTATACCCAGGGCAATAGCTTGAGACTGTCTCAAAAACTAAAAACTATAGCTGTGATCCCTGACAGAGGAGGTAAACTACAGGGTGTCCTACAGACCACCATACATAATATGGTGGAGTAAAATGGGCAACTAGAACTAAATGTACCTTTACTTACGAAATAATGCATTACAAATTTTACAGAAAAATAAAAAGTAAGGCCAGTGGAAAATGAACAGGAAGAGCTAAAAAACAAGAAAAAAAAATCACAGGGGCAATGAAATTTTCCTCAGCTGATTTGTATCAGAAATGTTGGACAAGCCTTCCTCTGAAAAGTTTATTTTCTGGCAGCCAGTGTTGAGCCCAGTATCCACTCAGACAATTAAAAACTAAATATCTTCCTATTATTAGCGATTTTTGTGGCAAGTAAAATACAGCAGAGCCTCTGTAAGTTGATCACCTCCTTACGTTACCACCTCCTTCAGTTTTCATAGACTATACATATCTTTGTATGTTGACCAGTTTGTAGTCTCTTGAGTGGTCAACTTACAGAGGTTCTTTGTTTGTTTTCTAATTCACAGGAATGGAAACTGAAAGTGGAAACCAAGAAAAGGCAATGGAAGAAGAAAGCACTGAAAAGAAAAAGGAAGTAGAAAAAAAGAAAAGATCTCGAGTTAAACAGGTGCTTGCAGATATTGCAAAGCAAGTAGACTTCTGGTTTGGAGATGCAAATCTTCACAAGGACCGATTTCTTCGTGAGCAGATAGAAAAATCTAGAGATGGATGTAAGTTTGCTTCAGTATATACTAACAGTGAATTTTTCTCACTTTGTCCCCCTGGATAGAGTATCCCGTGGTGTCATAGCTCTCACAGCCACCTCAAAATTTGGGCTTAAGAGCTCCTGCCTCAGCTTTCCAAGTAGCTGGGACTACAGGCACCTGCCACAAGACCTGGCTAATTTTTCTAGAGTATAAATGGGATTTCACTCTTGCTCTAGAGTGAAATGCCTGAGCTCAGGCTTTCCACCCACCTCGGCCTTCCAGAGTGCTACTGAGCCGCTACATAACCGAATTTTGGATATGTATTGTCTTTGAATTAACTTCTAAAACAGAACTTAAAAAATTGAACTCTTCAGACCTGTATTAAATAAGCAAACTTTAAACCAGAACAGTAAAATATTCCCAAAGACCTGTTGATAGTGAAAGCTGTAAAACTTTAAACCAGAATAAAATATTTTCAAAAACCTACTGATAGAGTGAGAGCCCCATCTCTAAGGAAAAGATAGAAACTATTGGTTAACAGGGACATCTATCAATCCCAGCTGTGCAGGAGGGTGAAACACGAAAATCCCTTAAGTCTACGAGTTTGCAGTTGCAGCCAGCTATAACACCATTTACTAGTGAGACTTAAGAATTTAATTGCTTCAACAGCCACTTATGTGCATCTCAGAGATAAATTCATAAAGGAAAGCATTTCACCTAATCCAAATGACCATGTGCCAGGTAATTCATGTTTTTAGGCATGCCAAAAATGCAGCACAGAGTACTCCTACCTAGACATACACCCTGTTGTATTAATAGTTTATGGGTGAAGAGGGGGAAGCTTTAACAAAATTGAATCTCATTTATCCTGCTTTAGTTTTACTGTCCTTTTACATTTCCATTTTTATTAGATGTTGATATATCACTTCTGGTGTCCTTCAACAAAATGAAGAAATTAACTACTGATGGGAAGTTAATAGCCAGAGCTTTGAAAAGTTCAGCTGTTGTAGAGGTAAGAATAATTTTATAATACCACCCATAATTATATTTAGTTTGATTAATGTAATGTATTATTTTAAAGCTGGATTTAGAAGGCACCAGAATCAGAAGGAAAAAGCCCCTGGGTGAAAGACCAAAGGATGAGGATGAGCGGACAGTGTATGTGGTAAGCTATTTTTCTTAAGAGCCCAGGTCCCCCGCCAGAAAGTGACACAGAAACACATTAATTAAGTTAAAATTTATTGGGATGCTGAATAAGGTGTAGGGATTGTGAAAAGCTTACGCCATAATTATTAAATATTGCTTCTAATTTATCCTAGGAGTTACTTCCTAAAAATGTTAATCACAGCTGGATTGAAAGAGTATTTGGGAAATGTGGCAATGTTGTTTACATAAGTATACCACATTACAAGTCTACTGGAGATCCAAAGGGATTTGCCTTTGTGGAATTTGAAACAAAAGAACAAGCAGCAAAAGCTATTGAGGTAGGTCCAGGCCTAAAAGGAAAAGAAAACAAAAAGTTAAAAGTTTAACAAGTTTTAATAACTTTGCAATTATTTCAGTTTCTTAACAACCCACCAGAAGAAGCCCCCAGGAAACCTGGCATATTTCCTAAGACAGTAAAAAATAAACCCATTCCTTCCTTAAGAACAGCTGGTGAGTAATTGTAATTATAATTATATCTAATTAATACTTAAGTGGATTTAGTTGAAGGAAAATGATACTAATGATATCATTACAGAAGAAAAGAAAAAGAAAAAGAAGAAAAAAGGCCGAATGAAGAAAGAAGACAATGTCCAGATGAAAGAGTTAAATATCGACTCAAGCGATTTGAGTGTCTGTAAAATAAAAAGATCGAGAACCACATCTGAGAGCTCTGAAGTAGAAACTCCTGAGCCCCAAAAGCAGCCCTCCAAGAAAAAGAAAAAAAGAGATAAAGTTGAAGTATCTAGCTTACCTGAAGTCAGAACAGGGAAGAGGAAGAGAAGCAGCTCTGAAGAAGCAGAAGCCCTAACTCCCAGATCAAAAGTAAAGAAAATGGCTCAGAAAGACACCCTTCAAAAAGAAGCTTCAAAAGTTTCTAAAGAAAACAGAGGTAAGGATTGGAGAAACCAAGTTATTGTTACATCCATTTTACCGCCACATGCTTTACCTTGCTGTTTATTTCTCAAGATTTAGAAGTCTCTACTGAAGAGGAAAAGGATACTGGAGACATAAAAGATAGCTCTCTCTTAAAAACAAAAAGGAAACATAAGAAAAAACATAAAGAGAGACATAAAATGGGAGAAGAGGTTATACCATTAAGAGTACTGTCAAAGTAAGTACATGGTGTAAATTTCTTGTCGTTGGCAATTGACTGAACAGTCCATCACCATTGCTAAAGTGCAATTCCAATTTATATTCAACAGAGTTGCATATTAGCAACAGTCATGGCCTGTAGCCAAGATCTGCACACAACGTGGGTTTAATGCAATTGAAGACTAAGTAGGAGTCACCACACTCAAACATGGAAGCACTTATTTTTGTTATGTCACAGCAAATGCCTCCATGTTAAAGTAGAGAGGACACCTTAATAGACTCTTAAAAATATAAAGTACAACTTAAAGTACTAAAAAAGGCAGCTCAGTGAAATGCTTTTTAAGACTTATGAAAATAAATAAGACGTACCATCACCAAAACATGGAAGCACTTACTTTTTTAGTTTCAAAGCAAGTACATCCACATTTAAGTAGTGGGAAGCCCAGTAAATGGAAAAACTAAGAATCTTTTAACCTACAACAAAATAACCTTATAACAAAATTAAACGTAAAAAGATACCAAAGTCGCTTCAGTTTGGAGACACCTCCACTGAAACATGGAAGCACTTACTTTTGTTTCAGACAGCAGGTACCCCCATGTTAAAGCAAAGGGGATCCCTTCAAGGTCTATAAAAAAGTTAGTGAAGTTAAGCATCTGTTCCTTTGGAGAAGTAAGTTGGATTCACTTCTACTAAAACATGGAAGCACTTACTCTAAAAGTCACAGAAAGCACCTCCATGTTAAAGTTGAAGGGAGCCCATCCATATAAATTGATTTGGACCCGAGGGGTGAGAAGCTGCTGAGTAGGAAAACAGAAAACCCGCAACCTTCTAGAGAAAAGATTTCGTTTACCCTCTCTGATCCAGTTTCCAGAGATTCCTCCTCTCCTGTAGATGAGTAAAAGGCAAGGACTTCTGGCACTTCTATTTATACTATTCTAAACTCCTGGATTCCTTTTGCCTTTTTATCTCAGAGAATCATTACAAGAGCCTTTTGTTATTTTAATGTATCAGCAGCTCTCAGGGAATGTATGATCCTGGGTGGGTCTGGGTACTTTTTTTTTTTTTTTGAAGTATACAGATGTCAATGTTAACAGCTAAAACCATTACCACAAGATATCCTCCCCTAAAAAAAAAAAAATCTCCTATCTGCTTGTTTGATGGCACAGATTAGGGTAACAATGAGTGCTCCCGCAGAACCCGGAGAGGCTTTGTGTTTCTATTTAGAGGAGCTCTAGCTGTTTGAAGAAACATCTACATGTTAAATGTATGTAAATAAATAAATTGCTTCCATGGGGTGTTTTTTTCTTCTTAGAAATTCCTTTTAATTCACGTAAATACTAAGGAATGTTATCTCTTAAATTGGAAGCAGCTTAACAAATCTTCAATCTCTCGGGTTTTCTTTCCCTCAGAGACCTCTGATATACCTAGTGTTACTGTCAGTCAAAGAACTAGTGCTAAAATTTTATTTTCATAAATTAAAATAAATGAAACACTCAACAATTTAATTGGCAAAGTTAAAATGTTTAACCTGAATGTTGGGGCTGGAGGAACACCCTTTGCTTGTTTGCTACCTGGATTGAGAACCCAGGATATATTTTGAGGGTGTGTTTTTGAAGAAATGGGAATGTTGGGAGGAGTGGTTGCAATATTTCCATATTTATTTTTTATTTAGTCACCTGTTTCACTATTTCAGTAGTTTTATTTCTTTCCTTGCAGGAGTGAATGGATGGATTTGAAAAAAGAATATTTAGCACTGCAAAAAGCTAGCATGGCTTCTTTGAAAAAAACAATATCCCAAATAAAATCGGAGTCTGAAATGGAAACAGACGGTGGGGTACCTCCTAATTCTGGAACAAAAGATGAAAAAAGTAAGAGTCACTATGATTGTTTATGTTAACATTGTTATGTATTTATATATGAAAAGTCTATTTATGAATTATATGATAAATCTTAATTTAAAAAAACTTGATTACACAGTGGTCACTATTAGAATGATGGTTGATTTCTCAAGATGTCCAGATTTGTGACTTATTCATTCTTGATATAAGAATATTTGAAGGGCCCAGTTTAGTCACATTTAATAAATTCATCTGTCTCTACAGTTTTTATTACTATTAGGTTTAGTAATGAGCCTAGTTTGTAGTTTGACCAAGTTTGTAGAGATTGTAATTTCTCTCCTGTAATTTCATTTCATATTGTGAACCAGGAACAGGAATAAATTAGAGCAATTTTTTTTTAGACTATTCAGAGTTTATTGATAGATATGAAAAAGCTCTGCAAAAGTTAAGACAAGGCTAAATAGGAAAGGTGAAAGGGCGGCACTCAACCAGCATCAATCTCACAGACCACCAAGGCTTGTACAAAAGGCACAAGGTCTTTATTGGTGAGGGATGCTGCAGAGAGCACCAAGGGGGAGAAAAAAGAGAGGAGGGAGAGAAGAGGAGGAGAGAGCTAGAACAATATTTTTATGAGTTGTTCAAAATTAGGATACATTTCAAGTTACTGCATACAGTAAAATTTTCAGTTTTGAATAAATACTGTGTTTAGAATATTCTTATATCCTGTGTCTGATTAGTTTTTGCTTTATTAACTAAAGTTCTTTTGTTTCTTGGTTCAGGCAGTTTTTAAAGTTTTACAGATGTTCTAACAGTATCATTTTACATGTAGGGTAATTAAACTTTCTGTATTTTTTTTCACAGTAATCTGAAATGAGTGGTATGACATCAAAATCTAATTATTTTTAAAATTCAAAAAATTTTAAATTGATTATTTAAATCAGCCTCTGAAATTATTGTTAACTATTCTAAAGTGGTTCTCCTTAAGTGACAAATTGTTAAATATAAGAGATTTATTCTTGGTCTTTTCCTATCTACAGCCAACAGTAAAGAGTGTCCCCCCCAGGAGAAAGTTAATACAAATACAATGGGACCACAATTTGTGAGTGGAGTGATTGTGAAGATTGTTAGCACTGAGCCTCTACCTGGCAGGAAACAAGTCCGGGTAATGATTCTGAGAAATGGGTATTTGTCCCATTCTCTTCTTATTAACTTCCTAGTGTGAAAATGTTTTGAATATGGAAAACAAAACAAATTAAATTAGAATTTGTACCTCTTTGGTAAACTGTCTTTAGGATTTTGATTCTGTGGTCCATGGTGAACTCTTAGGTTTACCTTGAAGCAAAATCTAAAGACTGAAATTTTTTACTAAATAAAATGTACACAGTACAATTTATCGCACTCTGTAGGAAAATTGCAACTTGTGCTTATTTTTATCGTTATTTCTAATGGTTGGCTGCTGTGCAGTTGAATGGGTAAATATTCTATAGTCATTTTAACTAAAGAAGTAGTTGCAGTATTTTCCCAATATTTATTTTTCAAAAGACTTTTTTCTCTTTTCAGTAAAAATAGGTTTTAGAAAATTACTTGGGGCCAGGTGCTCACGCCTGTAATTCCTAGCACTCTGGGAGGCTGAGGTGGGTGGATTGCTTGAGTTCACAGTTGGAGATCAGCCTGAGCAAGAGTGAGACCCCATCTCTACTAAAAATAGAAAAACTGAGGCAGGAGGATCGCTTGAGCCCGAGTTGGAGATTGCTGTGAGCTATGACATGGCACTCTAAGCAGGGAGACAGCGTGAGACTGTCTCAGAAAAAAAGAAAAATACTTGGCACCAAAACTATTTTGAAGATTTAATCAGTATTAGAATTGGTCTGAAATTATTTCAAAATTACGATCATTTGATATTGTGTAGTTTTGGAGCAAACTAGAAAATTTGTTCTCATTAGCACTATTAGCTTTCAGTGGATTCCAAAATGACTTTCTTACGTAAAAGTCAAGGTTATCACATGCTATAATCATCTGGAAGCACCGTTAACTGACATCCTACCCTAAAACTCTGCTGCTGTCACTAAGACATAAATTTTTATTCTCTTTGCTTATTGGTGAGAGATGTAGCCAATCCAAATTGCTATTTCCCAGCCTGCATTTCAGGCTATGGTAGCAATGTACCATATAGCATTTAGAATAAGAAGGCTAAAACATTGAGGGATATAAATGCTGTTGTGGTTAGATCATGAAAGATTTAATATAAAGATTATTCAAGGTTCGGTATTTGGAATAGCTATCATAGGTTTAATTAATCAAAGAGTTTATGATCTAAATTGTAATTATATCAATTGCACATTGTTCAAGTATGATCACCAAAATCATAAAATTACATCACTGTATTAATCAAGTTAATAGTTACTTACATTTTGCTGGAACAAAAACTGAGCTGTTATGGTGGTTACTGCTGTGACTTGCCCAAGTGATTACCAGGCTAATTTGTCATTCAAAGGGTTTTAAATTCTAAGGATTTTAAAACCAGGAGATTAGCCTGACATTATAATGGATATATAGTAAATATCTTTTGAGTTGTAGTAATTGAATCTGTCTGGAAAATCAATTATAAAACTCTCAGTACTACCAATGAATACATTAGAATTTCATCACTTTAATACTGATCATTCTTTTTGCTTTGTGTCTAAATTTAGTGCTAATAAACTAGATAAAGAAATGGATAGGATTGACAAGTGTATTTCTTTCCATTTCTTATTTGTTTATTGATTCAGCAAACATTTACTAAGTATATCTTTGTTGTGATAGTATGCTAAATGCTGGGATTAGTTGAGATCTATTCCCTAGCTTCTAAAAGCTCACAGATTTTTTTTATTACATATCCTTTGTTATTAACTAATAAACTTTTCTTTTTCTAGGATGAAGTAATATTTCTAGGTGTTATTTATTACTTTTCACAATTTAAACATCTAAAAATAATCTAAATTAGTTGTGTCTTGAAAATTTGTTTCAAAACTTAAGAAGTGAGATAAATCAGGCTTTTTTGTTTTTCCCAATTGGGAATCTCCAGTTATTTCTTTAGCTTTATGAATGGAAGGTGAAGAATGGGGAATTAGTGTAACATTCCTGCATAAATGCATTGTATACTCTGTGGCACCTGCTGTGGAAAAAATTGATTTAAGAATGCAGGAATCTGGTTCATTTGCCCTCACAGCAGGTAAGTTAGGTAAAACTTTTTCTTGCTGGGTGACCACAACTTGCTTAGAAGAGGATGTTACTTAGGTATTTCTTCTTTTTTTTTTCTTTTTGCGGTTTTTTTTGGCCGGGATCGGATTTGAACCAGGCGCCGCCCCTACTTAGATATTTTTTCCAAAAAGTAAAAATTCTTGAGCTAAGTAGATTAGATGAAACTTTTTTTCACGAGCTGTTATCAAAAGTTGATGATTTTTACACTTTAAATTATAAGTAATTTTGTACAAATGAGTGAAAGTACTTTCTTCCCTAAGCACTTTTTCTTTTACTTTTGTTCCTTAATACTACCTGTTCCATGACTTAAACTCTTCCTGACTTGGGGCCATAAATCTACACCAGAAATCTTTTGTCCCTATAGGATATTCCCATTCTAGTTCAGATTTTAAATAAGGAAATTGAATTATGATTAGAGTTGATGTTAAATTAGTTCTCTTTTTTGCAAATCTCTATTAAGGAACATTTGTATATACTGTAGGAGAAATGTTTAGGCTTGGGTATTCACTCATTAATCTGCATAATGGCTTATATAACACATTCTGGAAAAACCATTGGAATGATTTTAGAATTATGAAACATTCTTATTGCTGATTTTTAAAGTTTTTAAATTCTACTACTTAACTCTAATGCAGGATACTTTGGCGGCCATCTCAGAAGTTGTTTATGTAGATTTGCTAGAAGGAGATACAGAATGCCATGCTAGATTTAAAACTCCTGAGGATGCTCAAGCAGTAATAAGTGCACATGCGGAAATTAAAAGGAAACACTGCTGGAAAATTGAGATTCTTTCTGGTAAAACTTTATAGAAATTTCTTTTCTAACAATTTTTATTATGGGTAATTGTATTTTCTGAGTTTGGCTGATGAAACTGGTATTTTTTTCTATACTCCAATGTGCATAACCTAGCATTAACTATAATCAAATACGTTTTCCAGTTCTATTATTCAGTCTCTAATGCCTTGAATATGTTTTTTTCACATGTATCTTGTGTTCATTAATCAGTTTTTGTTTTTAAGGTGATCACGAACAAAGGTACTGGCAGAAGATTTTGGTTGATAGACAGGCCAAACTTAATCAGCCTCGGGAAAAGAAAAGAGGCACTGAAAAGGTAACTACTTCATTTTTGTTTCTATAGGCTCCTAAGGAAGTTGGATGCCCTTCAAAAGTCAATAATAGGTAGTCATAAAATAACCTTGCCTTTAGTATTATATAACAGAGATTTACGGAGTATAATGCTGTGTTTTAATTGGGAGGGAAAGCCCATTTCCCTGGCTTTTAAAAATGCATGAAATTTCGTTATTTTTCCCACAAAGGTACATAATTTTAATTTAGAGACATGATCTTCAATTTAGAGACATGATCTTTCTAAATTTCTAAAGTGGAAAATAAATGATTAATTCCTAGTTTTATAAAATATATAAAACTGAATCTGAATGGAATTTCACACCAATTAGAAGGATAAGTATTATTTAACAGAGAGACTTCATTTCACTTGTGGGTTTTGGATTAATGATTTTAACATTTAAATAACCTCCAGCAGGCTTTCACATTAACACCTTATAAACCTTTTTCTTTTTCTCCTTTTTATAATCTGTGATGTACTTTATAAAGTCTTAATTTCTGGCTGCTATGTTTTACAGTTTGGTAGTAGATTATCATAGAAAGATTGTCTTAATGGTAAAACCACAATTTATTTGGAGTGTAGTTAATAAGATATGAGGCTCCACAGATAACATTAAGAGACTTTCTGCATTTGATTTCCTATAACAACAAATGTTATTTCTTTTTGTTTAATATCATCAAGTGTTACAAGCTTAGATAATTTAAAGGAAGCTTCTCTTTTAATAAATTTATCATGTGTTAATTAAAAGATACCTGAAATTTACAAAATGTTGCTAGTGAGCAGTCAAATTTATTCTTTTAAACGAATTATATACATGTAAAAGTGAGTACATTTTTCAACGTTTAAAACAAAGTGGATTATATGATAACTGATATTAATTATTACCAAAATTTAGAAGTGTATTATAAAAGTCTGAGAAAAACCTGAAAAGAAGAACATCCATTTGTGTTTGGTGAGTACTTTAAAAGTGATACCTCCCATAGTCTGAATTAGTTAATTTGAGGTAACATTTATAAAATTTTGTTTAATCCAGTGTTTTTCATCAGCCTTCACAGGCCTGGAATTCATTGGAATTTATGATGATTTGGGGAGAGGTGTCCTACTGGTCTTTGTTAATTCTGTTTCCTTGAATGGGGGTAGAACTTGCGGAACAGGGAGGCCTCCTTGCTTCCTAAGGACTCTTTCAGGTCTATAAGGTGTTAATGTGAAGCCTGTTGGAGGTTATTTAAATGTTAAAATCATTGATCCAAAACCCACAAGTGAAATGAGGTCTCTTTGTTAAATAATACTTATCCTTCTAATTGGTGTGAAATTCCATTCAAATCCTACATAGTTTTTAAAACTAGGAATTCATCATTTATTTTTCATTTTAGAAATTTAGAAAGATCGTATCTTTGAAAATTAAATTTGACGCAAAGAAATAAGCATTGGCTGGAAGTTTTATAAACTGAGTTGGAACACCTGAGTAGCTCTATTATTGAGTTGGGGAGTTCTCTTTTGCTGATTTCATTTACTTGTTGCACCATGATATGTTCAGTAGCTCAGCTATAGAGGTAGCTTGCTGGCTCATGTTATGAAATAAAAAGAAGGTACCACCCAAAGTAAATGCTGTACAAAGCTTGTTAGAGGAGAGCGGTAGACCACAATTAGTTTAAGCTACTTATTTGCTGATTAACTGATATATTTTGAGTGCCACTTTTTGTTAGCCACCATTCTTGGAATTGGAGTGTAGTCATAAATAATAAACCCTCCTGTTTCATTAAACGTACAGATAAACAGTATAGGTTAGGTGATGACCAGCAGAAAAATGAAGCAAATTAAAGAGTGTTGTGGGATAGCTTTACATCAAATGACATTGTTTGGGAAGTCTGTGCAAGGCTTTCCATGCAGAATCAACAGAAAATACAGAGGCCTAAGGCAGCAGTTCTCAACCTGTGGGTCGCCACCCCTTTGGGGGTCAAACGAGCCTTTCCTCTTTCACAAGGGTCTCCCGAAGACCATCAGAAAACACATATTTCCTATGGTCGTAGGAACCCAGACACCGCTTCTCATGTGTGGGGGTCACCACAACATGAGGCACTGTATTAAAGGATCAGGCATTAAGAAGGCTGAGAACCACTGCCTTAAGGGAAAATTGTCAGGGACTAGCAGACCATTGTAGTTAGGGAAGTAGAAGCACCTTAATAATAGAAATTAAGTACTTAGGGCAGGTGTGGTAGCTCAGGCCACTAGCACTCTGGGTAGGCCTAGGTGGATGGATGGCTTCAGCTTCAGAGTTGAGACCGACCTGAGCAAGAGTGAGATCCAGTCTCTAAAAATAGCCCAGCATTGTGTTGGACGCTTGTAATCACAGCTGCTTGGGAGGCAGAGGCAGGAGAATTGATTCAGCTCAAGAATTTGAGGTTGTTTGAGCTATGATGCCACGGCACTCTACTGGGGCAAGAAAGTGAGACTGTCTCAAAAAAAAAAAAGAAAAAAGAAAAAAGAAATTAAGTGCTTAGAAAAAAATTAGCAGAATGTCATTTGGTCAAAAGAATGCCAGCCTTCATTTACTGATATGACAGCCCATTATTTCCATAGGGCACTAATTTTAAAATCCTGGTTCTGAATTTTCATATGATGGAGTAGAATAGTACTGAGAGCAGTTTTCTGAGTCTTACTCAGTTTATACAGAATTGAAAGGTGAAAAACTAAGAAAAGTTTTGCTTTCTACGTCTGATTTTTTATATATGATAATATGTATAACATAAGTAAACTAAATTACCTCTCAGCAAACATCTGGAAGATGAACAAAAGGTCTGCCAAAGTAGATGTCTTTTTTTCCTTTTAGCTAGCCCAAATCTTTGGAGTGTGTCCTATCATTTTCAGCACATTGGTTAATAAGACAATAGCTAACTTCTTTTCAGGTTTTTTGTTTGTTTGTTTTTGAGCCACAGAGTCTCACTTTGTCACCCTTGGTAGAATGCCGTAGTGTCATAGCTCACAGCAACCTCAAAATCTTGGGCTCAAGCGATTCTCTTGCCTCAGCCTCCCAAGGAGGGAGGCTGGCTAAAAAACAGACTACTGGCTATTTTTTGAGACAAGATCTCCAGAGCTAAGTAAGGTATTTTAACTTTTTCCATCAGGAAGCTTTTGGAATATTTTAGACATTTTATTAATGAACTGTTTTCTCCTTCATTCCACATAATTTAATTTGCCTTTAAAATTCTCTAACATTTGCCAGGTGTGGTGGCTCAAGCGTATAATCCTAGCACTCCTAGCCGAGGCTGGTGGATCACTTGAGCTCAGAATCCTGAACAAGAATGAGAAAAATAGCTAGACATTGTGGCAGGTGCTTGTAGTCCAAGCTACTGGGGATGCTGAGGCAAGAGGATCACTTGAGCCCAAGAGTTTGAGGTTGCTGTGAGTTATGACACACGGCATAACAGGGTAACAGAGTGAGACTCAGTATTAAAGGAAAAAAAAATCCATTTGGCTAGTGTTTGCTCAATGAAACATAATAATATGAAAACCAGATTGGATGGGCGGCGCCCATAGTTCAATGAGTAGGGTGCTGGCCACATACACCAAGGTTGGCAGGTTTGAACCTGGCCCAGGCCAGCTAAACAAAAAAATGACAACTGCAATAACAACAACAAAAAATAGGCGGGTGCCTTAGTCCCAGCTACTTGGGAGGCTGAGGCAAGAGAATAACTTAAGCCCAAGAGTTTGAGGTTGCTGTGAGCTGTGATGCTACAGTACTTACTCTACTGAGGGTGACATAATAAGACTGTCTCAAAAAAAAAAAAAAACACCAGATTGGATGGCTGGAAAATAAAAGCAAATAAACTTGGGGGATATCTACATTTTGATAGTTTAAAGCCTTAAGCTTTAATATCTATTATATTATACTTAATAAGCCTTACTCTTAACTGTTCTCTCTGTAATTGATTAGACCTAAGCATAATTATCTCATTTCTCTTCCCCCTTTTTAAAAAATTTAATTCAAGCTGATTGTTGTGAAATTTTTCTGGTCATAATTTTTTTTGTTTTTTAGTATCCAGTACATTCTGATTTCTTATTTCTTTCTCTTTCTCTGAAGTTAATCACCAAAGCAGAAAAGATTCGACTGGCAAAGACTCAACAAGCAAGTAAACACATAAGATTTTCTGAATATGATTAAAAAAATTTCAGTTCACCTCTCAATATTTCACTGAATACTTAAGCTGTTCTTAAGTTCATTTGTATTGTGATAGTACTGCATAATGAATGTTTTTTTAAAAACCTACATATAATTAAAACAAATACCTTTGTAACAAAAAACACTGTATCTCCTAAAGCTATTGAAATAAAAATTAATTTTAAAAAAACCTTTGTTCTTCACTCGTGAATAAAACATTTTTCTAAAAACAAGTTATAAGACTGTAATTTTTCTTTTTTTTTGCAGTTTTTGGCTGAGGCCAGTTTTGAACCTGCCACCTCCAGTGTATGTGGCCGGCGCCTTACTCCTTGAGCCATAGGCACTGCCCTATACTACAATTTTTCATTAAACATTTTGTTGAAATATGTTAACCTCAAGTGACTTTGTAAGGAAATTGTTTTCAGCATTAGTTTGAAAGGTGTTAATTTTGTTTATATATCACAAAAACAATACATGATTAAAAAATAACACTGTATGAATACAAAGTTTTGTTTTTGTTTTAGAGACAGTATTTTGCTCTGTTGATCAGGCTGGAGTGCAGTAGTATAATCATAGCTCACTGCAGCCTCGAACTCCTGGGCTCAAGGGATCCTCCTAGCTCAGCCTCTGAAGTTTTGGAGCTACAGGCTTCTGCCACCACACCTAACTAATTTTTGTTTTTTGTACAGGTGGTTTCACTTTGTTGCCTGGGCTCACTTTGAACTCCTGACCTCAAGCTGTCCTCCAAACCGGGCCTCCCAAAGTGTGGAGATTACAGGCATAAGCACTCCTTACCCTGAATATAAAACTTAGAAAAATGTTTAACAGTGAACTTTCTTTTTTTTTTTTTTGAGACAGAGTCTCAAGCTGTCCCCCTGGGCAGAGTGCCGTGGCATCACAGCTCACAGCAACCTCCAACTCCTGGGCT
>NW_003852524.1:2864543-2870575 GCF_000181295.1 Otolemur garnettii
AAAAAAAAAAAAAAACAGTGAACTTTCACTGTAATTGTAACTTACTTTTTTATATTTTGAAACCTTTGATGTTTTTTCATATTGATTTATAAGGACATGTAACATTTTACTTTCTTTGTTATACTTTGCCTGGATGTACAGTGTTTCATTGAACAACAGACCATAGGAACTGTTTCCAATTAAAATGTCCTATTTTGAAATTGTTCATAAATCAAGTTAAACATTTTATTTTGGTTAAAATGTACCAGGTAGGGGTAGATAGAGGAGGAGGCAATCTAGTAATCAGCCTTAGAACTAATGTCTATTCATTTTATTCACAAAAATCATAGGACTGGAACATTCAGGCTTCCCAGAACTGGATTTATTGCATCTATACAGGACTGGCATCTTAATCTCTTTTCAGAATCTCAAGAAAATGCTCTGGACAGCCATGGGGTCTCTTTTCCTTGGCCTATAAACTCATTCCTGATTCTATCACTTTGTCCAGAAATGGGTGTCTAATTTGGCTTCCCTTTCATGGATTGTGGGAGGCCTACAATCAGGAATCTGTTCACTGCTATGAGCCAGAGATTTAAGGAGATTGACTGGCTCACTGGTTGGGGTGGCAACAGCTGTTCGCTATCAAAACTAAGTACCCTGGGCAGTTGCCACTCTCTCCCACCATGGAAGTTTTCTCCCTCTAGGAAGGAAAGCTGGCGTGTACACTTTCATGGAGTAGGAAGATCTATAAATCATTGCTAATCCTTACTGTGATCATTATGACAAAAGATGCTCCAGTAGATCAGAATAATTGGAAGTAAATGAACATTTCAAGAATTCAGTGGACCTGTGAGGAATGTCTTAAGACAACATGGAGGGGGCTGTTACCAAGTGAAAATTCAGAAATTCTCCCCTTAGCAGTTTTTAAAAACAAGCACTCATTCAACAAAGATTTAGCATTGTAACACTTGGGAGACATTACTGAATAAAACAAACACCACTGTCTTAAAGGGCAGTAGTACAGTACAAATAAGTAAATTACAAAATTTGTTAGAGTGACAACTCCCAGGGAGCACCAAAAATTGGATAAGAGTAGAAACTATTTGTTCATTCTTTCACTTCTTTATTCTTTAATTCAAGGAATGTTTATTTAGCCCCTACTATGTACCACACATACACTGTAGACCAGGCGGCCTCAAACCACTACACTCAAGTGGTGTATTTGCCACTGCTGCCTGTCCTGCTTAGCAGCTGACTCGTCCCAGGGCCCACAGTCCAGCCCTCCAACAGTCTGAGGGACAGTGAACTGGCCCCCTGTTTAAAAAGTTTGAGGACCCCTGGTGTAGACAGTAGAGAAACAATTATACATTCTCTTGGGGAAGACAAATATACGGTATAAATGTGACATAATGAGTAACTTTATCAGGGGTCCTCAAACTTTTTAAACAGGGGGACAGTTCACTGTCCCTCAGACCATTGGTGGGCTGGACTGTGGGCCCCTGGACGAGTCGACTGCTAAGCAGGACAGGCAGCGGCGGCAAAAACACCTGGCAGCCCAGGTAAATGTCCTAGGTGGGCCGCATGTGGTCCGTGGGCTGTAGTTTGAGGACGCCTGCTTTAGATGATAGAATTCTTAAAGCAAGGTCATTTCTTGAACCTGTGATCTTTTAGGTAAGTGTATATTTTATCCAACACTCAGCGCACAATAATTGCTTAATAAATATTTGTTTAATTGAGTGAAAGTGTGTGCTTCAGGATATTCCTAAAGTGCAAATGTTACTTAATTCCATGAGTATTTCCTTCATGGTGCCAAGACAGGTTCTTTTACTGTGGAGGCAGTATAATCACCAGCTATGATAACTTCCTCTCTCTCCCTCCCTTCCTCCCGTCTTTTTTTTTTTTTGCAGTTTTTGGCCAGGGCTAGGTTTGATGTCGCCACCTCCAGCATATGGGACCAGCGCCCTGCTCCTTTGAGCCACAGGCGCCGCCCCCTTCCTCCCTTCTTGAATCCTTTCTTTCCTCCTTGCCAATGAATGCTTTGCATCTCATGGTGTAGTATAATTTTTTTTTTTTTTTTTTACTATATTACAGTGAAGCAACACTTCAATGAACAGTTTGTCCTCCACCTTTGTTGATGTGTGTTAAGAGTGTTTGCAGGATAGATTTCTGGGATAAGAAGTACTGGCAACTCCAAAATGGTACAAAAATACTATATAAATTTTCAGTGCCAGCAACACTGTTTTTTTGTTTGTTTGTTTTTTTGAGACAGAGTCTCAAGCTGTCCCCCTGGGTAGGGTGCTGTGGCATCACAGCTCACAGCAACCTCCAACTCCTGGGCTCAAGTGAGTCTCCTGCCTCAGCCTCCCAAGTAGCTGGGACCACAGGCATCCACCACAACGCCCGACTATTTTTTGGTTGCTGCCGTCGTCGTTTGGTGGACCTGGGCTGGATTTGAACCCTCCACCTTAGGTGTATGCGGCTGGCACCTTAGCCACTTGAGCCATAGGCGCCGAGCCAACACTGTTTAAGAGTACTTTTGCCCCCCTAAACTCTCACTAATGCAGAATATTATCAGTCTTTTTCATTTTTAATCTGAGAGATGAAAATGATCTCATTACCGTAATGTGCATTTCCCTGATTTTTCATAAGATTGAGTACTTTGTACATGCTTACAAAATATAGTAGCACCTCTGTAAGTTGACCGCCCAAGGGACTGTAACATACTTGTCAACATATGGAGGTAGTCAACATAAGGAACTAAGCCTACTGTACTTACATGTACATATGATTCATATCTGGTCCATGAATATTAGGTCAATTTGAGGTGGTCAATGTAGAGAGGGGATCAGCTATGGAGGTTCTGCTGTATTTGTATATCTTCTGCAAACTCTTGGGCTCAAGTGATCCTCTTGCCTCAGCCTCCCAAGTAGCTGGGACTACTGGTGGCCACCACAGTGCTGGGCTATTTTTTGGCTATAGTTGTCATTGTTTGGCAGGCCCCGGGCTGGATTCTAAGCCCCCAGCTTTGGTGTATGTGGCGGGTGCCCTAGCTCCTGAGTTACAGGTGCCAAGCCATATGATGAGTAACTTTTTGAATAATTGATGCTACAGAGACTTTTATATATTACTAACATAACTAAGTATTTTCTCCTAATAACTTGCCTTTCAACTTGATTTATAGTATAGACATGTTAGTTATATTTTCACCAAACCATTTTTTTTTTTTTTTTTTTTTTTGGAGATTCTGTCTCCTTGAGTATGTAGAGCTCTGTGGCATCATAGCTCATAGCAACTTCAAACTCCTGGACTCAAGCAATCCTCTTACCTCAGCCTCCCAAGTAGCTGGGACTATAGGCACCTGCCACCACACCTGCTTAGTTTTTCCATTTTTAGTAGAAACAGAGTCTCACTCTTGCCTAGGCTGGTCTCTAACTCCTGAGCTTGGGTGATCTACCCTCCCCCACTTCCCAGAGTGCTAGGATTAGAGGCATGAGCCACCATGCTGGGCCTGAATCACATCTTTTCATCTACTTTTAGCAGGAAATAGTTTCCTTATCTGGCAACTCTGAGTCCTGTCATTGCTTCATTTCTTAGTCTTTGATGTCCAGAGGAGTTGAAGGTATGAGCAGGACTTTTTTTCTTTTTTGAGATAGAGCCTCAAGCTGTTGCCCTGGGTACAGTGCCCTGGCATCACAGCTCGCAGCAACTTCCAACTCCTGGGCTCAAGCGAGCCTCTTGCCTCCGCCTCCCAAGTAGCTGAGTCTACAGGTGCCTGCCACAATGCCTGGCTATTTTTTGGTTGCAGCTATCATCATTGTTATTGTTTGACAGGCCCGGGCTGGATTTGAACCCACCAGCTCAGGTATATGTGGCTGGCACCTTAGCCACTTGAGCCACAGGCGCCAAGCCGAGGACTCTTTCTTGAGTTAACCTGAGTGAGTCTCTGTTTTTTTTTGCAACTAAATACAACCTTAATTAAAGCAATATCTTTCTTTTAAAAACAAATCACATATTTTACTTTTAAAATGACTTGGGAGCCTGTAGTCCCAGCTACTCAGGTGGCTGAGGTGGAAGGATTCCTTGAGCCCAGGAGTTCAGGTCCATCCTGGACAACATAGCAAGACCTCATCTCGAAAAAAGTAAAAAATAAATGTCTTGGGAAATGTGCAATTTGGAAGAGTTATTAGAATGCAAAACTATAACTGGGCATTGTGGTGAGTACCTGTAGTCCCGGCTACTTGGGAGGTTGAGGCAAGAGACTCACTTAAGCCCAAGAGTTTGAGGTTGCTATAAGCAGTGACACCACAGCATTCTACTCTACTGAGGGTGACATAGCCAGCCCCCCCCCAAAAAAATGCAAACTAGAAAGGAGTCAACACAGTAAGAGTAAACACTACCACCTGATCTTACCTTCAGCTTGTCTTTTCAACATCTCAAGGATACAGCACACAGATGACTGCAGCTACACAAGGGAGGTGCCAGTGGTGGCATTTGCATATACTATAGTGTGAATGGTGTGCTTGCAATTGTGCACTATACAACCTGCACACCACACGTGGGAGACCAGTGCACAAGAATCTTTAGCTCTTTGTAAGTCGAATGTGAAATCATCCTTCCACTGATGGAAGAAACAAAACAAAAAACTAACAAATGGGGGCGGCACCTGTGGCTCAAAGGAGTAGGGCACTGGCCCCATATGCCAGAGGTGGTGGATTCAAACCCAGCCCCGGCCAAAACAGAAAAAAAAACAAAAACAAAAAAAACCATAAAATCTCGTAAGTAGACAGATCTGAGGCGATTCAACCGTAGAAGCATGTTTCCTGCCATTAAACATTTCACCTGTGCAGGTGCTGCCTCCGTCCAGAGGCGGGGATTGCTATACCTGGCTGAGTTTGGTTTTGTTTTGTCTGCTGTGTTTTCGAGAGGCAGGGTCTCCCTATGTTGCCCAGGCTGGGGTGCAGTGGCTATCACAGACGCGGTCTCACTATTGAGCAGCACCAGAGCACGGACCTCCTCCATTTCTGACCTGGGCTAGTTCACCCATCCTTAGGCAACCTAGTGGTCTCCTGCTCCTGGGAGATTACCTTATCCAGGCGTGAACCTGATCATCGTAACCAAGTCAATCCTCAGCCTCTGGAGTACCACTCCTGACAGATTTTGCAACTATTCTGGGAAACAGCAGTGAGTACCACTATGTTTATAACTATATTCCAAATATCTATGGAAAGGTTTTTAATTTGCTTTATCTTGACTAAGCAGGGCTTCGTATTAAGGAAATAATTGTATCTTTGTTTTCAATTTTTATTTTTAACCAAGGAAGAAAGGACAAATGACTGCATAGAAAAATGGGCAAGGGTTAGGAAGTCCTAAAGGCTGAGAGGCGTAGTGAACAGATGCATAAGCTCACCAGTAATCAAGGACTAAAAGCAAATGAAAGGAAAGGAGGCACCTTCCCTTTTGATCAGTTCGATTGACAAAAATGATTGATGTTACCCACCTGGTCAAGGATAGCAGCACAGGTGTAACATAATATACTGCTTTGTAAAATAGCACAATTTTACTGGAAGAGCATTTAGGGCCAGGAGTGGTCCTAACACTCTAGGAGACCAAAGTAGGGTGGCAGAGTAAGACACTGTCCAAAAAGAGAGAGAATTTAGCAATTATTATCAAATAAAAGAATGGAAAATACACTACAAATGACTTAGACGTGAAAATGTTGTCATACCTCGTTCATAACAGGAGAAATACAAGTCAAAACTGCACCAAGGTACTACTTTTCACTTAATAAATTGGCAAAGATCCCAAAATTGTATAACATGCAATGGTGTTAGAATGTCAGGAGGCAGGCTCTATCTTTTTAAATGTTCAATACTTGATAAAAAGCTGTTCCAATTGGCTGGGCAAGGTGGCTCATGTCTGTAACCCTAGCATTCTGGGAGGCTGAGGCAGGTGGATTGACTGAGCTCACAGGTTAGAGACCAGCCTCTAAAAATAGCTGGGCATTGTGGTGGGTGCTTATAGGGAAGGCTGAGGCAAGAGGATTTTTTTTTTTT
>NW_003852524.1:2871327-2872396 GCF_000181295.1 Otolemur garnettii
AAAAAAAAAAAGTTGTGAGGGAACAAAGCCAGGTTCTTTCATACTAGAGGAGCAGGCCAGGCCATAACAGCATGCAATTTCATGAAACAATAATACAGTCAGAGATTTTTATGTGAATTTCATTCTTGGAAGTATCTATAGGGATGGCTTTAGATGCAAATAGGGGCACCTTTTTAGAATAATAAAATCCTAAAGATTGTAAACAACTTTTCTTTAACAGTATAATTAATTTATAATTACTTAGAGCTAGGCTGGGTGCAGTGGCTCACACCTGTAATCCTGAAACTCTGGGAGGCTGAGGCAGGTGGATTGTTCAGGAATTCAAGACCAGCCTGAGCAAGAGGGAGAACCTGCCTTTAAAAGTAGCTGGGGTTTATGGTTGGCACCTGTAGCCCTAGCTACTTGGGAAGTGAGACAAGAAGATCACTTGAGCCCAAGAGTTTGAGGTTGCTGTGAGCTGTGATGCCAGGGCCCTCTACCAGGGTAACAAAGTAAGACTCTGTCTCAAAAATAAATAAATAATTACTAAGAGTTGACTATCTAATACATACATGGTGATTAAGCACTTGAAATGTTAGTCTGAATTGATATAGTATACTTATACATCAATTCAGACTAACATTATTATTATTATTTCATATTGAATACATACTGAATTTAGATTTTTTTTTTCTTTTTTTGATTCAGGATCAAAAAAAGTTATCAGGCTGGACTACAGTGGCCTAATCATAGCTCACTGCAGCCTTGAATTCCTGAGTTCAAGCGATCCTCCCTAGAGTTGGGACTAAAGGCCCATGCCATAACCGGCTAATTTTTCTATTTTTTATAGAGATGGAGTCTTGCTCAGGCTGTTCTTGAACTCCTGGCCTCAAGCAATCCTCCTGCCACAGCCTCTCAAAAGTGCTAGGATTATATACAAGTCTGAGCCACAATGCCTGGCCTGAAACGATAATATTTTCTATTTATTGGGTTAAAATATATATATATATATATTTTTTTTTTTTTTGAGACAGAGCCTTAAGCTGTCCCCCTGGGTAGAGTGCCGTGGCATCACAGCTCACAGCAACCT
>NW_003852524.1:2873656-2876661 GCF_000181295.1 Otolemur garnettii
TTTTTTATTTATTTATTTTTTGAGACAGAGACTCCCTCTGTCGCCCTCAGTAGAGTGCTGTGGAGTCACAGCTCACAGCAACCTCCAACTCTTGGACTTAATCAAGTCTCTTGTCTCAGCCTCCTGAGTAGCTGGGACCACAGGTGCCTGCCACAACGCCCGGCTATTTTTTGGTTGCAGCCGTCATTGTTGTCTGGCGAGCCTGGGCTGGATTAGAACCTGCCAGCTCAGATGTATGTGGCTGGCACCTTAGCTGCTTGAGCCACAGGCACGGAGCCAAGAAATATAACTTTATTTTCTATAATTCGACTTAAGCTCTATTTCAAACTCCATATTCCACAAAGATTGTTAATTTCGGTCAATTCAAGATTCTCCCTTTGTCTCTTACAATTGAGTCAAAATCCTGGGGACGTCTACCTGAGAAGCCACTGTCCCAGTTAGTCCCAAACCATGAATTTATTCCAGGAATGCAGCTATCTCTTGCTCCTGCTTGTTGGCTCTGTAGTTCTCATGCTGCTTCTGGACCACGCTCAGGACACAAAAATAACCTGAGCGGTTTTGTGCTGTGCTGCCTAGCTCCTGAGGTAGACTCTCAGTGATCTCTCTTCACTTCTTTTCACCTGTCAGTCAGCGTAGGGATAGGTTGATGTGGGATCTAGTAACATATTCATAGAATAAGTAAGTGTGCAAAGCAAGTGAAAAATAAATTGTATTAGTTATGATTCTTTTGGTTGCAAGAAATATAAACTACACTAGATTGAGAAAAAGAAAAAAGATTAATATAAGACTATTAGGCAGACTCATAAGATCTGAGGAAGAAATACATGAATAATAAAGCCTCAGAACGTGCAGGAGCCCAGGCAGTCATAGAGTTTTTAGAGGCTACCAGGAATTACTATCAAGTGGCTAAGAAACACTGCTCCCAGGCTCACACAAACTTGGTTCAAAAATTCCAGTTTGGGACAAGGCAAAGAATCTCAGCAGCTGAAGTCAGTTGGTTAAGGGGGAAAAAGTGGGAAAGATAAAGAATGGGATAGGTTGATAAGTATCACTCTGTAGACATTTTTCAAATTTCAGACTCAAGAATCTGCCCTCGGCCAGGGGCAGTGGCTCACGCCTACATTCTGGGACACAGAAGCAAGAGGATTGTTTGAGCCCAGGAGTTTCAGACCAGCAAGAGCAGGAGTAAAACCCAGTCTCTACATAAAATAGAAAAATTACCGGCTTGGCACCTATGGCTCAAGTGGCTAAGGCGCCAACCACATACACCTAAGGTAGCGGGTTTGAATCCAGCCCGGGGCTGCCAAACAACAATGATGGCTGCAATGAATAAATAGCCCAGCATTGTGATGGGCACCTGTGGTCCCAGCTACTTGGGAGGCGGAGGCAGGAGACTCGCTTGAGCCCAGGAGTTGGAAGTTGCTGTGAGCTGTGATGCCACAGCACTCTACCCAGGGGGACAGCTTGAGGCTCTGTCTCAAAAAAAAAAAAAAAAAAATAGGAAAATTACCCAGGTGTGGAGGCACGTGCCTATAGACCCAGCTACTTAGGAGTCTAAGGCAGAGGATCACTTGAGCTCAGGAGTTTGAGGTTTCAGTGAGATATGATGCCACCCCAGTACTCTAGCCCAAGCGACAGAGCTGGGGGGTGGGTGGCCCGCTGGGAAGAGTTTGCCTTGTAGGCAATTGAGCATTTTAAATAAGGGAACAATATCATGAAATATCAGCTTAATAAAAATAACATCAAAAAAATGTCATTTGTTTAAATTGAAGGAAAGAAAAGTATTAGTAATACAAGATTAGAAAGCCAGTATAAAAACTCAGTTAACTTACCTTAATGGTCAGGAGAGGTGCCTCACGCCTGTAATCCTAGCACTCTGAGAGGGCAAAACAGCAGGATCCTTTAAGCTCAGAAGTTCGAGACCAGCCTGAGCAAAGCAAGACCCATCTCTACTAAAAAATAGAAAAAATTAGCAGGGAGTGGTGATCCATGACTGTAGTCCCAGCTACTCTGGAGGCTGAGGCAGGAGGATCCCTTAAGTCCAGGAGTTTGAGGTTGCTGTGAGGTAGGCTGAGACCAGGGCACTCTAGCCCCAGGCAACAGGGTGAGACTGTCTCAAAAGAAAAAAAAAAAAAAGAATTCCCCTTAATCATTTGCTCTCATTCCAGGGAGTGGGTAGATACAGCTTAACTCACAAACAATGAGTCAGTTCCTCCACACCAATGATAAACTTTTCTGACTAGAACCTAGAGTAAGAAATAAGGTCTGTATCACAGTTTTATGTGTGAGAGTGTATATATATACATATGCGTACGTATATATGGAGTCCATTTATGTGTGCTTACCTATATCTGCATGTGTATGTACATTTATACACACATCAAATATCACAAAATGTTTACCTTATGTACCAGGCAATGTGATATTTTTCTTTCTTTTTTGTGGGGGTGGGGGGAGGCAGAGACCAACTTTATTGCCCTGGGCTAAAGTGCAGTGGCAACACAGTTCACATCAAACTCTTGGGCTTAAGTGATCCTCTTGCCTCAGCCTCCCCCTCCCAAGTAGCTGGGACTACAGGAGCCCACCAAGATGTCCAGCTAGTATTTTCTTTTTTTAGTAGAAACAGGGTTTTGCTCTAGCTCAGGTTGATCTTGAACTCCTGAACTCAATCAACCTACCTCCTTGGCTTCCCAGAGTGCTAGGATTTTTCTATTTTTGATATTTATTTAATATTGGTTACAACCCATGGTTTGGAAAATATCATTCTGTACCCATACTACCACTGCAAATAACATCATTACCAGGAGCAGCAATCACTTTTTTTTTTTTTTAGACAGAGCCTCAAGCTGTCCCGCTGGGTAGAGTGCCATGGCATCACAGCTCACAGCAACCTCCAACTCCTGGGCTCAAGTGAGTCTCCTGCCTCAGCTTCCCAAGTAGCTGGGACTACAGGCGCCGGCCACAACACCCGGCCATTTTTTGGTTACAGCCATCATTGTTTGGCG
>NW_003852524.1:2877081-2878381 GCF_000181295.1 Otolemur garnettii
AAAAAAAAAAAGGTAAAAGTTTCAGTGAAAGTGGAAAGAATGTTATGAGTGTAAGATCTGAGTCAGAGAATGAACTGACAGTACTTGAAGACTGGTCCAATACAAAAGTCAATACAAATTGAAAAGCCAAAGCCATCAGTGAGATTTTCAGCTGGATGGCAGAAAAAAGCAGTTGATTTTCTAGAAAGGTGAAAAGGAGAGTTAGTTTTCAGGAGCTGAACTGGTGGGGTTGGGGTGTAATTGTAAGCTCTTTAATATATGCTACTTTGGGGGTGCAATTTTAAGTAGAAATGTCTAGGTTTGGGGGCATATAGGAACTACAATCAGATCTTATCAAGAGAACAAATCAAAAACAGGTTTTTCCCAAATAACTGCACTTTTGAAGCAATCTTCTGGCAAAGAGAGTATAAGGTTATATGTGTCAGTTATGTATTTGTAACAGTTATATATTTCGTCATTTAAATATGCAAAGGCACAGAGCTAAATCTCAACACAAGTAACTGAACGAATTTACATCGCGTGACATGTGTAAGTCCTACCAAAAGCAATTGCACTAACGCAATCTTTCAATTTCTTGTTGAAGTAAAGAAGATATGCCAAGAACTGTACATAAAAGTTTAGTAAAGATTCACAAAGTTTTACAAAAGGAATATGCCTGGGTAACTAGCACTCAAATCAAGAAATGGATTATTATCAGCAAGCCCTGTAGAAACCATCCTCCAGTCACTCCCCAAGGCAGGACTCAACACAGTAAACTAGTTGTACCTGAATTGTGCTTTGTATGACCTGAATCATACATTTAGATGTTCTTTTATGTCATTGATTTGTTCATTCTAGGATTATTTCTAAAAGAAAAAAAAACAAAATCCCTACCATCAGAAAGAGACTATTTACGTTATGGTACATTTGTACAAGGGAACGCAATCCTCTGCAGCAGCTAAGATCAAAGTGGAAAAAAGCTGTTACACTGGGGAAAGACTTTATGAAGAAGAATTCCTTAGCAAATGCAACAACAACAAAAATAAACAAATGGGACTTAATTAAACTGAAAAGCTTGTGGTTAGCTGAGGAGACAACAACCAAAACAAATAGACAACCATCAGAATTGGAAAAGACATTTGCATATTATAAATGGGATAAAGGCTTGATAGCTAGGATCTATAGAGAACTCAATCAACAACAACAACAAAAAACCAACAATAGGGCGGTGCCTATAGCTCAACGGAGTAGGGTGCTGGCCCCATATGCTGGAGGTGGAGGGTTCAAACCCAGCCCCAGCCAAAAACTGCAAAAAAAAAAA
>NW_003852524.1:2878848-2880004 GCF_000181295.1 Otolemur garnettii
TATTAACCCACATCACAAAGTCCCAAAGCTGCAAATGCTGGCATGGATACAGAGAGAGGGGAATACTCTTGCTCTATTGGTCAGACTGCAAACTAATACAGCCTCTTTGGCAAGAAGTATGGAGAATCCTCAAAGATCTCAAATTAGACTTCCCATTTGACCCTGCAATCGCACTACTAGGCATCTACCCAGAAGAAAAAAAAATTATTTTATCAAAAGGACTTTTGCACTAGATTGTTTATATCAGCTCAATTTATAATCACCAAGATGTGGAAATAACCCAAATGCCCATCAACTCAGGAATGGATTAACAAATGGTGGTATATGCACAGCACACTATAGAATACTGTTTAGTCATAAAAAAGATGGTGACTTCACATCATTTGTCTTATCCCAGATGGAGTTGAAACACATTCTTCCTAGTAAAGTACTTCCACAAGTATGGGAAAACAATTATCCAATGTACTCAATACTAATATGAAGCCAGTAGACAATCTGATGCATGCCCATATAAGAAAAAACACATTTCAATTCAAGTTGGAGAGAAGAGTAATAAGGGGAGGAGGGAGTTATATACATATATAAAATTTAAGGGCTGAGCGCAGTGTTCACACCTGAAATCCTAGCACTCTGGGAGGCCAAGGCAGGTAGATTGCCTGAGCTCACAGGTTCCAGACCAGCTTGAGCAAGAGCAAGACCCATGTCTCTAAAAATAGCTGGGTATTGTGGCTGGCGCCTGTAGTCTCAGCTATTTGGGAGGCTGAGGCAAGAGAATCACTTGAGCCCAAGAGTTTGAAGTTACTGTGAGCTATGATGCCAGAGCACTCTACTGAGGGTAGAGTTTAAGTAACTTTTCCAAACCAGCATGGCCAATATTTAACAGACTTATGTTCTAAGCAGGACCCAAAGCCACATGCTAATGCTGTAAATTCTATACTACACTATGTCTCTATTGTTGAATAATTACCAAATAAAAGAGGAAGTAAATGAATAAAAAAAAAAAAAAAGAAAAAAGCTGTTACAGCCAGGCACAGTGGCTTACACCTGTAATTCCAACACTTGGGAGGTCTAGGTGGGTGGATTCCCTGAGCTCACCAGTTGGAGACCAACCTGAGCAAGAGAGACCCCATTCCTGAAAAATAGCCAGGCATTGTGG
>NW_003852524.1:2880024-2880302 GCF_000181295.1 Otolemur garnettii
AGGATCACTTGAACCCAAGAGTTTGAGGTTGCTGTGAGCTAAGATGTCACAGCACTCTACCCAGGGGGACAAAGTACGACTCTGTCTCAAAAAAAAAAAGCCAGTACAAGTCAATACATGGGCTAAGTGCCTGTGGCTCAAGCGGCTAAGGCACCAGACACATACACCCAAGATGGCGGGTTCGAATCCCCAGCCCGGACCCGCCAAACAACACTGATGGCTGTAACCAAAAAATGGCCAGGCTTTGTGGCGGGGGCCTGTAGTCCCAGCTACTTGGG
>NW_003852524.1:2880450-2883727 GCF_000181295.1 Otolemur garnettii
TGGAGGTTGCTGTGAGCGTGATGCCATGGCACTCTACCCAGGGGGATAGCTTGAGGCTTCATCTCAAAAAAAAAAACAAAAAAACAAAAAAAAAACAAGTCAATACATGGAGAATTAGCCCATGTGAGTAAATGTATTAAAAGACTGTATCTCAGGGGTGGCACCTGTGTGTGGCTCAAGGAGTAGGGCACCGGCCCCATATACTGAGGGTGGCAGGTTCAAACCCAGCCCCAACCAAAAAACTGAAAAAAAAAAAGAATATATCTCTTTTAATTAAAAAAAAAAAAATTTTTTTTTTGAGATGACAGAGTTTGACTCTGTCACCCTGGGTAGAGTGTCTTGGCATCATCATAGCTCACAGCAACCTCAAGCTCTTGGGCTCCAGGGATCCTCATTTCTTAGCCTTCTAAGTAACTGGAGCTACAGGCACCTGGCACAACTTCCTGCTAGTTTTTGTACTTTTAGTAGAGACAGGGTCTTGCTTTGCTCAGGCTGGTCTTGAACTCCTGAGCTTAAGCAATCCATCCATCTTGGTCTCCCAGAGTGCTAGGATTACAGGGGTGAGCCACCGTGCCTAGCCAGAGTATATCTCCTTTTAAGAAGCATATATCATACGGGTAGCACCTGTGGCTCAAAGAAGTAGGGCACCGACCCCATATACTGGAGGTGGTAGGTTCAAACCCAGCCCTGGCCAAAAACTGCAAAAAAAAAAAAAAAAAAAAGCATATATATGCTGCTATGTACTTGAAAAAACACTTCATAATAATATATAGGGAACTGTTAACAGTAGTCCTTTTGTTGAAGAAGAATTGAGGTAAAGATGGAGACTTTTTAAAATTTAGTGTTTGTCTTATTTGTTTTAATGAATGTGTATTACTTTTGTTTAATGAATTTTAGACAGACAAATACAAAGTTTAGGACTCCTTCAAATACAATCTTTATGTATACAATGAAGACACTGGGCCTTGAACTTGAGTTGCAGTGTTGAAAAGTGTCTGAATGTTCTGGGAGGAGCTGGTAACCCTAAAATTGTTGATTTACGCTTTGAATCAGGCTATTTTCACAGTCATCATTTTCTAGCTTTTAAAATTAGACTGATGATTAGTATGCATATCTATTACTCAGGAAATCCAAACAATTTTAAGAGAAAGGAATGAAAAACAAACAGGAAAGAATGTATGAGAGCTTTAACTGCCGTTACTAAGGAAACCAACTTTATCTTCTGTAGATTAAAAAAAAGCCAAAAATTTGATAAATCGTAAGGAAGAAGACTAAATAAAAAATAAAGATATACTGTAAAATCGTCTCAAGTACTGACAAGGTATAAAAATAAAATAACCTTAAATTTTTAATTAGAAACTACTTGCCTCATTATATTTCAATTCCTTAACAGAAATTTATGATGAAAAAACCCACAAAATACATAAGAACAACAAAAAAGAAAGTCACCAAATTTATATGCATGATATTATACTGTTTCATAAAGTCATTTGTTTACCTAATAATAAACTGTAAAGACTTTTCTTTCAAAAAACATCATCCTCTTCAGGCGGCGCCTGTGGCTGAAAGGAGTAGGGCACAAGCCTCATATGCTGGAGGTGGTGGGTTCAAACCAGTCCCAGCCAAAAACTGCAAAAAAAAAAAAAATCGTCCTTTTCAAGTGAGGTTTGCAATCTGTACAATAGAGATAATAATAACATCTACCATATTGCACACATTTGGAAGATGGCAATCATTCATTAACTGCTGTCTTTGTGTCTCTCTAAAATAGCATTATTATTTTTAACAGATGTTTAGTATGCCATTATATGTATCTGCCATTTATTTATTCAGTTGTTTTTGAGACACAGTCTCATTCTGTCACCCTGGGTAGAATGCTGTGGTGTCCTACCTCACAGCAAACTAAACCTGGGCTTCCCCAATCCTCTCGCCTCACCCTCTGAAGCTGGGACTACAGATTCCTGCCACGATGCCCGGCTATTCTCTCTCTTTTTTTTAGACAGAGCCTCAAGCTATCACCCTGGGTAGAGTGCTGTGGCCTCACAGCTCACAGCAACCTCCAGCTCCTGGGCTTAAGCGATTCTCTTGCCTCAGCCTCCTGAGTAACTAGAACTACAGATGCCCTTCACAACACCCAGCTATTTTTTGTTGTTGTTGCAATTTGGCCAGAGCTGGGTTTGAACCTGCCACCCTCGGGATATGGGGCCCACGCCCTACCTACTGAGCCACACGCGCCACCCAGATGGTTGATTTTTCATAAGCAATCTGAGCCCTGTGGGTTTCCAAGCAGAGGACTGTTTTCGTTATAGACTTGACTAAATGGCTGAGGAGATGACATCTGTGTCATACACTGAAGTAATCTGGGCGTCTCTCTCCTGCCACTTTAAAGAACACGGCCTTCCACCTTCAAAAAGAAGCAGGAGAAACTGTCTGGAAAGGGCACTTGATAGACATTTCTGGTTTTTTCGTTTGTTTTTGAAGAGACAGAGTCTCACTTTGTCGTCCTCTATAGAGTGCTGTAATGTCACAGCCCACAGCAACCTCCAACTCCTGGGTTTAGGCCATTCTCTTGCCTCAGCTTCCTGAGTAGAGTAGCTGGGACTACAGGCACCTGCCAGAACACCCAACTATATTTTTGTTGCAGTTTGGCCAGGGCCAAGTTTGAATCTGCCACCCCTTGGTGTATAGGGCCAGCACCCTACCCACTGAGCCACAGGCACTGCCCTTGATAAACATTTCTAAGGCACGCTAAGTTTTTTCTTGCTCTGCTATGCTTTGGAGCACCAGCTGAACTGTTGCTCTCTGTCCATGCCAGCACTAACACTCATGAATGCTGTTTCTTCCCAATTGTCTGTTTAATAATCTGATTTAAAACACTGCCTTTCTAAGAGCTAGCTCTCTATAAGCTTCTGATCACTTGGTGCTATTCATTTTCATTCCCCACAAATCCTACCCAGAATTCTAGTCCTCGGATATGCTCTCTGCTTTTGTGGACATATCTGGGATTAGTCTGAACCTTAACGTATCACATATCAGATTCTGTTACATTAATTTTAAAGCTGACCTCATTTAATGTCAATGACTAAATCCATTTACCAGCTTAGCAGTGAACCATATTCTGTTAAAATATTAGTCCTCGGCTCGGCACCTGTGGCTCAAGTGGCTAAGGCGCCAGCCACGTACACCCAAGGTGGCGGGTTCAAATCCGGCCCGGGCCCGCCAAACAACAATGACGGCTGCAACCAAAAAATAGCCAGGTGTTGTGGCAGGCGTCTGT
>NW_003852524.1:2883747-2885467 GCF_000181295.1 Otolemur garnettii
AATGTAAACCTCTCTTTTCCCTCAGAATTAAGAATCACCTAGTAGGGTGGGAGCAACTGTCAACAAGAACATAACCTTACTCCTGAATTCTTCTTTTTTTTTTTTTTTTGTAGTTTTTTTTTGGCTGGGGCTGAGTTTGAACCCGCCACCTCCAGCATATGGGGCCAGAGCCCTACACCTTTGAACCACAGGCGCTGCCCTACTCCTGAATTCTTAAGGAAGAGAGGGCATGAATACGGGATCCACATAGGACCAGATAACCAATAGTATCAGAAAGAGTTATAGCCTATACTGACAACAGACCATGGACCTAGCAAAAATTTATGATAATTACCTGATTAAAATTTTTGAAGGAGAACTCTTTGTAGATGGCATCTCTCTCACTTAATTCTGACCATCCTGCTGCTTTAAGGTCATGTATAACTTGGTTCCTCTCCTCTGCTGTCAACCAGTGAGCATCTGCAGACTACAGAGAGAACACATTTCATATTTTAAAATGCAGGGGTTAATTTAAAGTCAAATAAACTTACAGCTCTTTACCTTAAGTCAAGATATATTAAAAAAAGTCTCGGCTCAGCGCCTATAGCTCAACCAGCTAAGGCGCCAGCCACGTACACCTAAGGTGGCGGGTTTGAATCCCCAGACCGGACCCGCCAAAACAACAATGATGGCTGCAACCAAAAAATAGCCGGGCGTTGTGGTGGGCGCCTGTGGTCCCAGTTACTTGGGAGGCGGAGGCAGGAGACTCGCTTGAGCCCAGGAGTCGGAGGTTGCTGTGAGCTGTAATGCCACAGCACTCTGCCCAGGGGGACAGCTTGAGGCACTGTCTCAAAAAAAAAAAAAACAAAAAAAAAACAATAATGCATGTTTATTATAGATAATTTAGAAATTAATGAAAACTTGGGAGGCTGAGGCAGGAGACTCACTTGAGCCCAGGTGTTGGAGGTTGCTGTGAGCTGTAATGCCAGGGCACCCTACCCAGGGGGACAGCTTGAGGCTCCTGTCTCAAAAAAAAAAAAAATTTTTGTCCTCTCTAACCAGAAAATGTCCATCTTGGTATTACAGGCCATCTGGAAGTCATCCCCTAAATCATACGTGGTTGTATGTGGGTACAAGGGTTCTTAAATTATATATAGTGAGTTTACTTCTATAAATATGGGTGAGTGGAAAAGCAAGTTGAAGAATAGAATGATCCCACTTACATAAAACAATTACTGCATGCATGCACATACAGATAAAAATGTGTATATGCATTTTAAAAATCTGGACAAAAGCTAAACCAAACTATTCACAGTGGTTATGTCTGCAAAGTGATATGGGGTGAAGGGTGGATTTTCATTTTTTTTCATATATCTTTGTTTTTATTTTGTTATTATTTTTATTTATTTTTTATTTTTATTTTTTTGCGGTTTTTGGTCAGGGCTGGGTTTGAACCCGCCACCTCTGGCATATGGGGCCTGTGCCTTACCCCTTTGAGCCACAGGCACCACCCTATCTTTGTTTTTATTAACAATAAAAGCTAATACACATGGTTACTGTGCTAGGTAACATTTTTTATTTTATTTTATTCTTTTTGAGACAGAGTCTCAAGCTGTCACCCTGGGTAGACTGCAATGGTATCATAGCTCATAGCAACCTCCAACTTCCGGGCTTACGTGATTCTCTTGCCTCAGCTTCCCAAGTAGCTGGGACTACAGGTGCCTGCCACAATGCCTGGCTA
>NW_003852524.1:2886287-2892122 GCF_000181295.1 Otolemur garnettii
TGACATCATAGCTCACAGCACCCTCAAACTCTTGGGCTCAAGTGATCCTCTTGCCTCAGCCTCCCAAGTTGCTGGCACTACAGGCACCAGCCAGAATGCTGGGCTAGTTTTAGAGACAGGGTCTTGCTCTTGCTCAGACTGGCCTTGAATTCCAGAGCTCAAGCAATCCATCTGCCTCCACCTGCCAGAGTGCGAGGATTACAGGTGTGAGCCACCTGGTCTGGCTCTGAATATCCAACATTTTTTTAGTTATTAGGAAAATTTTCCAAGTCCTTAAATAGTCAAGAACATGATTTTTGCAGATGGTACAGTATCCAGTCCTAATCTATCCGTGTCTCTATTGACAGACATTTTGAGTCTTCTAATTTTTCTATGTTCTAAGCATTTATGGATTTAACTTCTCTCCATATATTTCTCTCTCCCTTGCGCTGTGTTTCATTAGATATTTGTTTGAGGAAAGAAGAAGACACATAAAATATAATATACAAGTCCTAATCTCCTTTCTCACTTCCAAATTTTATTCTAGGTCCTAGTATTGTGCATGCATATCTATGTGTGTGTGTGTGTGTAAAAATATATCCCTAATTAGATTATAAATGCCTCAAGAGGGCCCAGCAAAGTGACTCATGCCTGTAATCCTAGCACTCTGGGAGGAGTACTTGAGTTCATGAGTTTGAGACCAGTCTGAGCAAGCATGAGACACTCTCTCTACTAAAAATAGAAAAATTGAGGCAAGAGGATCATTTATCCCAAGAGTTGGAGGTTGCTGTGAACTATGATTACGCCATGGCACTCTACTCAGGGCTATAGCTTAAGACTCTGTCTCAAAAAATAAATAAATAAAAATAAATAAATACATGTCTCAAGAACAAGGTTTACTGGATAATATATTGTACATTATGCCACAGCATACAATTATATAAGTTTAATAATTTATCTAAAAATATTTATTGCTAGGGCTGGGCACAGTGGCTCAGCCTTTTAATCCTAGCGGCTAAGGCACTGCACTCTGTGAGGCTGAGGCAGGTAGATTGCTTGAGCTCACAAATACGAGAGACACCTGAGGAAGAGCAGGACCCCATCTCTAAAAATAGCTGGGTAGTTGTGGCTGGTGCCTGTAGTTCCAGCTACCAGGGAGGGTGAGGCAAGAGGATTGCTTGGGCCCAAGAGTTGGAGGTTGCTGTGAGCCATGATGCCATTGCACTCTACCAAGGGTGACAAAGTGAGACTTTGTCCCAAAGAAAAAAAATGTATTGAAAAAGGTTTAACATTTAATAAAAGTAAAACAATATTTATATTAAACAAAATAAATTTTTAATTAAAAAGAAAAACAACCCAAGTAGAATCATTGGCTATTGGGAGAAGTCCTTTGCCAAGGACACTCAAGCAGCCTTAGGGATGAGGCTTTCAAGCAGCAGACAGTGAGAAACAGTCCTTCTTTCACCAGCCATGTGAGTGAGCATCTTGGAAGTGAATCCTCCAACCCTAGGCAGGCTTTGAAATGACTGCAACTTCAAGAGAGACCTGGAGCGAGAACCGTGCAGCTGAGCCACTTCCCAATTCTTGAACTCCAGAAACTATGAGAGAATAAATATTTGTTATTCTAATCTCCCCAAAGAGAGAGAGAAAAACAAACAAACAAAACAAAAACAAAAACAACAACAAAAAAAATTGAGATACCTTTATCTAAATCACACTAGATTAATCATTTCAATAGGATTTCTTGACTAATAGTAACAATGAATTATGCATTATTCTGAAAGGTCTTTTTTTTTTTTTTTTGCCGTTTTTGGCTGGGGCTGGGTTTGAACCTGCTACTGCCCAAAGATTTGTTTTTTTGAGACAGTATGTCCCACTTGTCACCCCAGCTAGAGTGCAGTGGCATCATCATAGCTCACTGCAACCTCAAACTCCTGGGTTCCAGCAATCCTCCTGTCTTCACCTCCTGAGTAGCTGGAACTACAGGCATGTACCACCACATCCTAATTTTTCTTTTCTTTTTTTTTTTTTTTTTTTGAAACAGAGCCTCAAGCTGTCCCCCTGGGTAGAGTGCTGTGGCATCACAGCTCACAGCAACCTCCAACTCCTGGGCTCAAGCGAGTCTCCTGCCTCAGCCTCCCAAGTAGCTGGGACCACAGGCACCTGCCAAAACGCCCGACTATTTTTTGGTTGCAGTCATCATTGTTGTTTTGGTCAGTCCGGGCTGGATTCGAACCTGCCACCTTAGGAGTATGTGGCTGGCGCCTTAGCCACTTGAGCCACAGGTGCCGAGCCTCCTAATTTTTCTAAGGACAGTATCCTTGCTCTTGTTCAGGATGGCCTCCTACTCCTGGCCTCAGATGATCCCTCATTGCCTTGGCCTTCCAGAGTGCAAGGATTAGAAGCATGAGCCACCACCCCAGCTCTAGATAGTTTTATTGTTGTTGTTGTTGTTGTTATTGTTGTTTTGCAGTTTTTGGCCGGGGCTGGGTTTGAACCCGCCAACTCCAGCATATGGGGTCAGTGCCCTACTCCTTTGAGCCATAGGTGCTGCCCCGGATAGTTTTTAACAATTTATCAACGGATCCGTTTCATCCAAATGCAAATCTATTGGTCCCTGTACAAATTCTAAGTAAACTAATGGGTTACCTTTGCTTAAGAAAGCAATTAACTTGAAGGCACAAAACAAATTATATCAGTACAATTTTGGGGTAGAGAAAGGCATAGAAAACATGAGTAAAGACTTTTTAGGCTTGTTGAAAGCTTATTACTTTCATTTTCTTGACAAAAGACAATGAATAATTAACAGAATCTATGTTATAATTAATGGAATTATTATGACATAGCAATTTTTTTAATTAAAAATACTATCCAAGCACCAACTTCTACAAATAGTATCTTCTCTCAGAATTTCAGTATATAAGAGAATATTCATTGTTCTTTAAAGCATCTGTAGTCCCAGCTACTCGGGAGACTGAAGCAAGAGAATCACCTAAGCCCAGGAGTTGGAGGTTGCTGTGACGCCATAGCACTCTACCAAGGGTGATAAAGTGAGACTCTGTTTCTAAAAAAAAAAAAAAAAAAGTATATACCATGGAATACTATTCAGCCATAAAAAGATGGTGACTTCACATCTTTTGTAATATCCTATGTGGAGCTGAAACACATTCTTCTTAGTAAAGTATCACAAGAATGGAAAAATGATTATCCAATGTACTCAAAATTACTATGTAGCTGGTAGATAACCTGATGCACGGCCACATAGGAGAAAAACTCATTTGAATTCAAGTTGGAGAGAGGGCTAATGAGGGCGGGGGAGGGGGTTAGGGTGTTGTCACTGAATGGGTACGGGGTGGGAGTGTTTGACATACCTTTTGTATGTGGGACTCTACCTAACAAAATCAAATATTTTGACCTGGTTGATTATACCCTCACATTAACCTGAAATAGATTTACTTTTCGGAAAATAAATAAATAAATAGGTTTTTATGCAAAAAAAAGAAAAAGAAAGAAGAAATATAAGATAACTAAATTTGCCTGTTTAAAACCTCTAAAAAAAGAATATAGAAATTTCCTGTGATATTGCAGATTATTTCAAAGCATTCTCTAATAATACTCTTATTTTCAAAAACTCCAAATTGTAGACAAGATTTGCCCTTCCTTAAAAATGAGCTAACTGGGCTTTTTGTTCTCTTTTTACTCCTCACACAATACACTTAATCCTCTAACACCTCAGGAGACTTGACATTTTGAGAAGCTAACACAGTAACCCATTTCTTTTACCATACAGGGAATATCAGACAGTTACATAAGTTTACAGTAGAGTTATACTAAAAAGTGGATGCAGGATGAGTTAGAATAAAGTATACTAACTGAAAAATTGCAATTGACTAATTAAAGATTATACATAGGATTAGACTTATTTTAATTTTAATAAGATAATAAAATGCTTTGGATTACTGGAAAAATGCCATTTACATAAAATTAAGATATTTCAAATTATTCCTATTTAGTGACATTTTCTTGCACATTGTTAGTCTATCTTGATTTTTTATTTTTGAGACAGAGTCTCACTATGTCACACTCAGTAGAGTGCTGTGGCATCACAGCTCACAGCAACCTCAAACTCTTGGGCTTAAGCAATTCTCTTGTCTCAGCCTCCCCGAGGAGCTGGGACACCAGGTGCCTGCAACAACACCTGGCTATTTATTTTTTTGTTGTAGTTGTCATTGTTGGTTAGCAGGCCCAGGCCAGGTTTGAACCTGCCAGCCTTGGTGTATGTGGCCAGCACCCTAACTACTGAGCTTATGGGCACCAAGCTGTTAAGTCTATCTTGAAATATGAAGAATGGATGCTGAGAGAGAATGTATTTCTTTTTTTTTTTTTCTTTCAGTTTTTGGCCAGGGCTGGGTTTGAACCCGCCACCTCTGGCATATGGGACCTGTGCCCTATTCCTTTGAGCCACAGGTACCACCCGAGAATGTATTTCTTTATATTATTTTTTAAATCAGATTTTAACTAATTCTGATATGTTTCCTCATTAGTCTCAATTTGTGAGGTTTGAAATATTTGAGATAATCGAAGTATATTAACACTGAATATTTCTGATCACAGATAGCAATTTTGGTAGATAATTAGGGAAAATCAAATGATGTTTATGACTTTGGACACAGAGCCCAGCCCTGCCACTTATTAGATAAGTGTTTTGGAAAGTTACTTTACCTCTCTCTGCCTCAGTTTCCTCAATAGTGAAATAGAGATTAGCATAACATTTATTTTACGCAGTTAATATGTATGATGTGCTTTGTATATACCTGGCATGTAGCTAGTATTTATAAATATGCGTTGCTATAACAATCAAAATTGAACCTCTACCATTTTCTTTTTAGATACATTTTACCTGGGCAGGACGCGGCGGCTCACCTTGCACCCTGAAAGAACAAGGTGGGAGGATTACTTGAGTTCAGGAGTCAGAGACCAGCCTGAGCAAGAGTGAGACCCTGTTTCTTCTAAAAATAAAAACAATTAATTGGGCATTGGTTGAGGCAGGTGCCTATAGTCCTGGCTACTCAGGAGGCTGAGGCAGGAGATTGCTTGAACCCAGGAGTTTGAGGTTGCTATGAGCTAGGCTGACAGCACCACAGTCTAGCCTGGGCAAACAGTAAGATTCTGTCTCAAAAAAAAAAAAAATACATTTTACCTATACTAAAGGTAATATTTTTAGTTAGGCACAGTGGCTCATGCCTGTAATCTCAGAACTTTTGGAGCCTGAGATGGGAGGATCACTTCAGGCTAGGAGTTAATGACTAGCTTGGGCAACAAGCAAGACTCCATCTCTAAAAATTAAAATTAGCCAGATGTATTGGTGTGCAACTATAGTCTTACCTACTTGGGAGGACTCCCATGAGAGGATCCCTTGGGCCCAGGACTTCAAGGTTACAGTGAACTAGGATCATGCCATCATAACTCAGCCTGGACAATGCAGCAAGACCCTATCTGTAAAAAAAAAAAAATTGTATTACAATTTTCAGTACCTAATACCTAATAGATATTCATAACTGGCATTAATATAAATAATACAACTTTTAACAAAAAGTGAGAACAATGCTCTTTCTCATTAATGTACACTGGTATAGTACTTGTAAAGAAAGTGTATTTATTTATTTATTTATTCATTCATTTATTTATTATAGAGACAGAGTCTCACTCTGTTCTCCTGGGTAGAGTGCTATGGTGTCATAGCTCACGGTAACCTCAAACTCATGAGTTCTAGCCATCTTCTTGCCTAGCACAAGAGGATGTTGCAGTTTGTCCAGGGCGGGATTTGAACCGCCACCCTCAGTATATGGGGCCAGC
>NW_003852524.1:2893033-2900500 GCF_000181295.1 Otolemur garnettii
GCATATGGGGCCAGCACCCTACTCCCTTGAGCCACAGGCACCACCCCTGGTATGTAGCTCTTTTTCTAGGATGAATTCACAAACTTAATTGTTTGACCTCATAATTCAATTATAGTTGGCTTCTTATGCATGTGAAATATTAAAGTTAAAAAGAAAAAAAAGCTTAAGGTTCCCATAGAAGAGTATAACATCATTTCCTTTTTATTTGATATCTTTGGCTTTTTTTTTTTTTTAGTATCACTCTGTCACCCTGGGGGATACAGTGCCATAACATCATAGCTCACAGCAACCTCAAACTCATGGGCTCAAGCAATTTCTCTTGCCTCAGCCTCCCAAGTAGCTGGGACTACAAGCCCCACCTAACTAGTTTTTCTATTTTTAGTAGAGATAGGGCCTGGCTCTTGCTCAGGCTGTTCTGGAACTCCTGAGCTCAAGCAGTCCATCCACCTTGGCCTCCCAGAGTGTTAGAATTACAGTTGTGAGCCACTGCACTTGGCTTTTTGTCATATTTAAAATAATGAAATTTTTAGAGCTATTTTTAGCTTTGTTACTGCTCCAGTTAAAAGGTAATGAAATGTGGAAATAGGTGCAGTTGCCTTAAAAGAAACTGACAGCATATGCAAAAAAATTTAGCAAGAAGGAACTTCATTGGTTTGAGAAGGGTTAGGTGGTACAGCCTTTCAGCTCAATGCAAGTGGTGTGGGTTCAGAAATGTAGTTCAGAATATAGTGCTAGGTTTGGTTCAAGAAAACCTAAACTGTAGCGGGGCGTTGTGGTGGGCGCCTATAGTCCCAGCTACTCAGGAGACTGAGGCGAGAGAATTGCCTAAGCCCAGGAGTTGGAGGTTGCTGTGAGCTGTGACTCTACGGCACTCTACCAAGGGCACCAAGGGCAATAAAGTGAGACTCTGTCTCTATAAAAAAACAAAGAAAGAAAGAAAGAAAACCTAAACTACTTTTGCATAATAGAATTTGGTGTGTCAAGGGTTGTTTTCCAGCACAAATAATTTACTTTCGAATTATTTTACACCAGGATGCTGGGGTAAACAGGGCAGAGAGCTGTTAAAGCACATTAGTATGCAGACAGAAGAAATACACCCTAGGGCAATTCATTATTGTATTTGTTACCTGCAAAAATTCTTGCTTTATGTGGTTTATACAGCTAACAATATATACCCACGAATTTCACTACTACAGCAATATTTATTTTGGGTGTCAACTATTTTTAATAGGATACTATGGTTTTCTTCCCATTGGTGTCTCATTTCTGAATAGATTGAGATACCCTGTGTCCTGGTTGCAGTCTCTCCAGGTTTAGTGGTTGGGCTTGATGTCAGCTCTCCTGCTTCACCTCTTGTTATTCCCTAACATGACCTTCTTCCTGAGCCAAGTTAGTTGGCAGACAGCATTCAGCACATGACTAGCTAGTTCCTTTCTTTTGGCCCTTGGAAAGGCAGTTCCCTAACTTAGAATGGCTTTCCCACTCTCTGCCAATCCAGCCATCATTTCCTTTCAGTGTTGATTCAAAACTCCGTTTTCTTCAGAGAGTGTTCCCTTTCTGATAACTTCTTTCCTTCAGATTTCCTCGTCCTGTAAGCTCTGTGGTGCTTCATAATGCGGTCCTTGTTAATTTTCTTAAGTTAAATCAAGTGACTATTGTATGTGCCTAACTAGGACTGATTCTTTTGTTTCTTTATTATTTGAGCTGAACTCAGCTCCTGGGGGGCACTTCATGCTCTCTTCTTAAGGGGATTCAGTTTTTTTTTTGAGACAGAATCTCACTGTCACCCTGGGTAGAGTGCTGTGGCATCATAGCTCACAGCAACCTCAAACTCTTGGGATCAAGCCTCAGCCTCAGCATCCTGCCTCAGCCTCCCAACTAGCTGGGACTACAGGTGAGTGCCACAATGCCTAGCTAGTTTCAAATGTTATTACTACTGCTTATCATAAATGTCACAATTTAGACATTGTATAAGCCACTGATAAAGAAAACACATAGAAAACTTGTAAAGCATAAAAATAACAAGTAGGAGAGCTAAACTGCTACATGGAAATGTACATAAGCCAAGTAAAAAATAAATCCATAGCCTCAAATCCTTTATAAGATAAAGGTAAAGCATAAATACACACAGAATAAAACAAAATAAAAATCATATTGCAAAATAATAGTACATATTCACTAATTCTAATTCAGTAAAATATCTTTTGTACACATTTACCCCATACAGTACAAATGGTGCTAGAGATAAACTTTTCCCTTTAAATTTATTGGAGTATAATAACAATCAAAACATAAGAAATGAGTGACAGCCAGCACTCTGTGAGGCCAAGCTGGTGGATTGCTTGAGCTCAGGAGTTCAAGATCAGCCTAAGCAAGAAAGCGAGACCCCATCTCTACTAAAAATAGAAAAATTAGTGGGCATTGTGGCACGTCCCTGTAGTCCCAGCTACTGGGGAGGCTAAGGCAAGAGAATTGCTTGAGGCTTGGCACCTATAGCTCAGTGGCTAGGGTGCCGGCCACATATACCAGAGCTGGAAGGTTCAAATCCAGCCTGGGCCTGCCAAACAACAATGACAACTGCAACAACAACAAGAATAACAACAAATAGCTGAGTGTTGTGGTGGATGCCTGTAGTCCCAGCTACTTGGGAAGCTGAGGCAAGAGACTTGCATAAGCCCGAGAGTTTGAGGTTGCTGTGAGCTGTGATACCACAGCATTCTACTGAGGGCAACATAATGAGACTGTGTCTCAAAAAAAGAGAAGTGCTTGAGCCAAAGAGTTTGAGGTTGCTGTGAGCTACAGTGACACCATGGCACTCTATCCAGGGTGACAAGTGAGAATTTGTCTAAAAAAAAAATGAATGATGGTTCAGCTCCTGTGGCTCAAGTGGCTAACGTGCCAGCCACATACACCTGAGCTGGCAGGTTCGAAGCCCGGGCCCGCCAAACAGCAATGATGGCTGCAACCAAAAAATAGCTGGGTGTTGTGGTGGGTGCCTACAATCCCATTTACTGTGATGCCATGGCACACTACCCAGGGCAACACCCTGAGGCTCTGTCTCAAAAAAAACAAGAAAAAAAAGAGTGAGAAAAGTTGAGAATTATGGCTGTTTGGTATATGTGAACGTGATCCTTTCCTCTGTCCCTTCCTTTTCTCCTCAAGTCTACAGAAAACGATGAAGCAGATATTCTGTACAGGACATTGGAGGCGGTGACCCAGCCCCTGGGGATGATTCTAGGGCTAACATTAGCGACACCACACCAGGGCACACCACCCACTAATTCAGTGGTTTTCAAAGTTTTGCATGTAACAGCATGACGTCAGGGGGTGGTTAGGTTTGCTGGACTTCACCCCCTGAGTTTCTGATTCAGTAGGTCTGGGGTGGACCTGAGGGTCTCCATCTCCAAAAACTTCCATTGTGACACTAATTCATTTTGAGGACCACTGTTTTAGTGTTTCTATGTGGAACAAATCCTTTGGCTTCTTCTACCTGCTTAAACCCCACATCCTAGTACAGGGGTGTACAATTTTTCTTTTATTCTGCCACACATTGGAAGATTAAGAGTTGTCTCGGGCCACACGGTAAGAGTAAGTATACAGAAACCAATGAAAGCTGATTAGCAAGAAAAAAAAAAGATCAGTGCATACTTTTTGCGGTGTCTGGCACCACAGATAAGCAAAAAAGTCCTCACAAAATCAGCACATGGCCCGAGGCTGCAGGTTGGACACCTCTGTCCTAGTCCCTTGTCATCTTACCTATTGCCTGCCTCCAATATACTCCCCTTTGCACTTAATTTTTCTTCCTTTAGGCTGGGTGGCCATGGTGGCTAACACTTATAATCCTAGCACTCTGAGAGGCCAAGGTGGGTGAATCCCATCAGCTCAGAGTTGGAGACTAGCCTGAGCAGGAATGAGACCGCTTCTCTACTAAAAATAGAAAAAATTAGCCGGGCATTGAAGATCACTTGAACTCAGGAGTTTGAGGTTGCTGTCCGCTAGGCTGGTGTCACAGTGCTGTAGCCTGGGCAACAGAGTGAGATTCTGTCTCAAAAAATGAATTTTTTTTCTTCCTTTATAGCTCCTGTGTAAAAAGGGCACCTATCTTCTAAAATAGGGTCTCACTTTTTTAACTGTCTAACTTAACTACCCTGAGAGAGAGAGAGAGAAAACACACTATAATTAAAAGCATCTCAGAGCAAGCTTTTGATGACTTTGCTTTATTTGGTATCTGAAGCTAAAGTCTAACCCTGGCGTTGTGAGACCCATTGCCCCACACCCCTGACCCCACGCTGCATATTATTCACATGTTGTCTCTACTGATCACATATTTAACTTTACAATCTTCTGAAAAGGTAGAAAGAGACTTAAGACTTTCCTTATGTTGTTCTTGAAAACTGACTTTGCAAAGACCAAGAAACCATAGCGGAAGGCCTGGGTCCTGGTGTGTGAGCGTGCAGGCTATCAGAGGCGAGAAGAGTGCTGTCACCACATGACAAATGTTCCTGCAGCAGCTGGGAAGGCCTACATAGCTTCCAATATGATACAGTATATTTTTGTCTGGAGTCACGTAGTCCTGGCCTTTAAATATCCAGGTTACACTTTGAAAGGACAGTCCAACTGCAGAAATAATTTAGGATTTCTTGTTATTACATTAAAAATAGAGAATTACACATCCTAGTCTCTTAAACTTTCCTGCCTCAAGGTTGAAAGTAGGAAGGACATAATTGGTTCCTTGTTGAAGGGATTTTATTTTGGCAGACTTAACACGGTCTTTATTTCTTACAGTATGATGTGGCTATATTTAGCTTAGTTGTTCCATTCTGGGCCCTGGAAGTAAATTTTGTTCAGTTTTACTGCCCTTAAAGGAAAAGGCGAGATCTATTCACATGAATGAGAACTGACCACAAAAGGGTTTTAACAAAGCAATGGAATTTCTGAGATGAGGTTTAGGTTTTCCTCAATGACCAGGGTTAATGCAGTTTATTGCTGACCCAGTGAAGAAGGCCAGTCTTCTGCAAAATGATCAAGTAGGCAAATTTGTCTTCAGATCCCTAAGACTTACTCATTCTGTTCCCCTCACCTCCTTGTCTGGGGTCCCCCTGATTCTCATATCCCCCATAATTGTGCTTTTATTCAAATGCTTACTAAATCTTTCATCATAAGAGGTATATATCATTCATTCATTCATTCAGCAAATATGTATTATGCAGCCATCAGGAGCCAAGCATCAGTAATAAAATAATGCATGTACCTTTATCAAGCTCATACTTATTTTATTTATTTATTTATATATTTGCAGTTTTTGGCCAGGGCTGGGTTTGAACCCTCCACCTCTAGTACATGGGGCCAGCGCCCCACTCCTTGGAGCCACAGGTGCCACCCTTATTTATTTATTTTTGAGACAGAGTCTTATTTTGTTGTTCTTGGTAGAGTGCCCTGGCGTTACAGCTCACAGCAACCTCAAACTCTTGGGTTCAAGTGATTTTCTTGCCTCAGCCTCCCAAGTAGCTGGGACTATTTTAGCCCATCACAATGCCCAGCTATTTTCCAGAGATGAGGTCTAGCTCTGGTTCAGGCTGGTCTCAAACCTGTGAGCTCAGGCAATCCACCCGCCTCAGACTCCCAGAGTGCTAGAATTACAGGTGTGAGCCACTGCGCCTGGCCTTGAGCTTATACTTTAATGTAGGGAGATAGAAATAAATAGATAAATACATGCACACATTTATTCTATATCAGATAATGATATATGTTATGCAGAAAAATAAAGAGAGGAAAGGTGATTAGGAATTCAAGGGGGTAGTGTTTATGGAGATGTTGTAATTTTAATTAGGTTACTTAGGGCTGGTCTCACTGAAAAGATAACATCTGAGCAAAGACCTGAAGGATAGAAGATAGGGATTAACACAGCTCAAAGAGGTAGGAGTGGGAAAGAGACTTTCAGGTCAGGAGATGGCAAGTGCAAAGGCCCTGCGGTGTGAGTGCCTCTGATGTTGAGACACAGTAAGTGTAGCATAGCTGGTGTACATGAACAGGGAGTGGGAGGGAGGCAATTGGGCCAAAGAGAGTGCTGGAGGGCAGATCATATAGGGCCTTCGGGGAAATCATTGTAAAAATCATTTTGATTCTGAGGGAGATGAGAAGCTATTGTAGAGGTTCTGAGCAGAATGATACAGTCTAGGCTCGGTGAGGCAGCTCACACTAGTAATCTTAACACTCTGGGAGGCCAAGGAGGGAGGATCACTTGAGATCAGGAGTTTGAGAACAGCCTGAGCAAGAGGGAAACCCTGTCTCCATTAAAAATAGAAAAATTGGGGCAGTGCCTGTGGCTCAAAGGAGTAGGGCGCTGGCCCCATATGCCAGAGGTGGCGGGTTCAAACCCAGCCCTGGCCAAAAACTAAAAAAAAAAAAAAAATTAGCTGGGCATTTTGGCAGGCACCTATAGTCCCAGTGGGAGACTGAGGCAAGAGAATTGCTTAACCTCAAGAGCTGGTTGCTGTGAGCTGTGATGCCATGGCACTTTATCCAGGGTGACATAGTGAGATTCTGTCTCAAAAAAAAAAAAAAAATCACAATACAGTTGTTATAAATATATTTAAAAAAAAAGAAAAAAAATAGAAAAATTAGTCAGGTGTGGTAGTGAGTCTATAGTCCCAGCTACTCAGGAAGCTGAGGCAGGAGGTTGCTTGAGCCAAAGAGCTGGAGGTTTTAGTGAGTTATAATGTCCCTACTATGCTCTAGTTGGGGTTACACAACAAGACTCTGTCTCACCAAAAAATAAATAAGTAAATAAATACATGGTCTAAATTATAAAGCAGCTTAAAGTACTGTAGCTTCCAGGACCACAAAATTGTAGCGATAAGATAAAATAATGACTATAAACAATATTAAGTGTGATATAATGGTAATAGAAATAGCTATCATATCCTGAACAACTAGTATGTTCAGGCACCATAATAGGTATTTTACAAGGAGATTCTGAAATATAATTTCAGGGATAGGAAGATAATTTTACGCAGAGAGTATCTTCTTTCTGAAATCACCTCCCTTCTCTTTCTTCCCCATCTACAGACAAGATCAGCCATGCAATGCCCTGAATTTTGCTGGTGAGGTGAACATGAAGGTGCTTTTTCAGTGACAAGACGTAAAATAAGAAATAAAGAGAAAAGTTTCAGATTACATTGTTCCAGAAAGATTATTATGATTTTTTTCTTTTTCTTTTTTTGAGACAAGAGTATCACTCTGTTGCCCTGGGTAACTCCTAAGTAGATGGAACTACAGGCACCTGCCAAAACACCCAGCTAGTTTTTCTATTTTTAGCAGAGAAGGGATAACACTGTTGGTCAGGCTGGTTTTGAACTCTTGAGCTTAAGCAATCCACCCACCTCGGCTTCTGAGAATGCTAAGATTACGGGCCTGAGCCCTTGCACCCAGCCCAGAAAAATCTGGAAAACCATCATTAATGAGGAA
>NW_003852524.1:2900718-2903087 GCF_000181295.1 Otolemur garnettii
GGCAGGAGACTCGCTTGAGCCCAGGAGTTGGAGGTTGCTGTGAGCTGTAATGCCACAGCACTCTACCCAGGGGGATAGCTTGAGGCTCTGTCTCCAAAAAAAAAAAAAATGCTGACCCACTCTTAGCACTTCACATTAATTCAGTACTGTGTGCATGGCTTCCTTTTCCTGGATCCTAAGTTGCTACTGAGATGATGCACTTCTCTTCTCTTTCCTTTCTAAATACTTTGCATGAACCCGATTAATATTGAGAGTCTCTGAAACTGATGACTAACGCAAAGTCCTATATAACTTCGTTGTCAATTCAACAGTGCAAGCTGTATGGCTGAGTGCTGGGAAATTCCTGGGTCTGTGTGCTGCTGGGCAGTCTTAACAATTCTCAGTCCCTTTCTTTTCTTTGACATGTACTCAAGTGGACTCCATAACCTGGGAGATGCGTAAGGAAATGCCAGCACTTGGCACTGTATTGATAGAGCAGAGAAATTTCTCTCTCCCTTGCAAAAATTCTTAGATGCCTACATTGGCAAAGAATTGAACACAGGTTCATTATGCACTCATCTATTTAATTCCCATGGAACAAATATAGATGCCATCGTAAGTCTGATAAGAAATAAAGGTGTAAAAGTCTATCTCTAAGTCTCTGGGTAGCTGACTTAAAAAAGAAAAAACATCCTATCTCTTTGGCACTGTATTAATCCTCTGAACTATATTATTTCATTTAACATTTTTAATTGCAATTAGGTAGTGTTAATTGCATTTTGCCTAAGGACATTGAAGCTTAGAGATGTAAAATTATTTGATGAAGTTTCTGTGATTAGTAAATGGAAGAGTCAGGAGTAAGTCTTCACATTTACCTGACATTAAAGCTCAGGTTTTACCAGCACAAATAGTAACATTTTAAAAAACAGAATATAAATATCAAGCATACTGTACATATATAATTTCATTATTCTTTGGCACATTAAATATACCTGAACTATTTAAATTGTATATTCTGTGGCAAGAGATCTCTTTGATCTCTTATTGGGGCAAGAATGTTACCTAAACACAAGAAAGCCCGCTAAGGCAATGCCAATTACTAGAAACTCTATGAAATCTCTCAGTGCTGGCTGGAACGTCACGGGTGGTTACGTTGTAGAGTTAGTACAGAAGAGTGGGAGTTAAGCCATATCGTGTCTTAAAGGGCAGAATGGAGGAGGAAGGGAACGGACGAGTGCTTGGTGTTAGGCAGGAGGCCAGCTGCAAGATGAGAAGCAACAGCAGCTGAGGACCCAGGAAGAAGAAACACGGGGCCTCCCAAACCTGTCCTTCCTCTTCGACCTTGGCTTACTTTTTCCACTTGGTTTTACACCCAGCATCAACCTCCTCTCACTTTGTGTTTTCTATGCACTGAACTGAATAGGTAAGGCTTCCTAACCTCTGTGAGAAAAATATCATAAGATTGTGCAATTCAGTTGAAGGATGTGGCTTTTTGCTTTTTTCAAGGTTGAAAAATTAGGCTTTTCTCCATTGTTGATGACAACACAGACAGGTCCAGGGGACATTCAAAAGACATACATTCATACATGTATATATAGGGGGGAAAAGCTACAGAATGGGGTAGACCAGATTTCAGTGTTGTTGCTTGGATGATAGCTCTTGGAATTCTCTTTTTATTCCTTGCCTATTTTATAACATTCTTTAGTAAATAGGTATTGCCTTTTTAATAATTAAAAATGTTATTTTTTATTTTGAAGTATGCATAAATGATGACACACCAATATATTTATAAGGTGGAAAACTGAGACACAAATTGGAAGGGGTGCGTAAGGACAGATGTGGCAGCAGGTATTATTAATGACGGTCAAAACAACAGGTGGCTGGTTAATGAAAATCTGCACAGATCTAGCTTCTGCAAACCTACCGTAGGTCTTTGGGAAAGTCTGCCCAGTGAACCCCCATGGAGTGCTGAGAAAGGACTAAGACAACCACTTGGCACTCTCTGAGATCAACTTCATTGACTCTGATGGACAATAGTCAAAGACAGATCTTGTTAATATCCAGGAATATTCCACAGGAAAATGAAAAATAAACAGATAAAAGAAAATAGGTAAGAGAATGAGTAAAACTGGCTTTCCTTTGTTGGGACATACTCTGTGTCAGATGCTGTGCTAAGCAGCCCCTTACTAATCCTTAAATTAACTACCAAAATAGGAGCTATTATCAACATCCTCCTCCTCCTTTTATACCGGATGATTTATTTTATTTGTTCATTTTTTTATTTATTCTACAGAAGTTTTTTTTTTTTTTTTTTGAGACGGAGCCTCAAGCTACCCCCCTGGGTAGAGTGCCATGGCATCATGCTCAAAGCAACCTCTAACTCCTGGGCT
>NW_003852524.1:2903770-2904759 GCF_000181295.1 Otolemur garnettii
AAGTAAGTTTATGAAATAATTTAATTATGTAGAGAAATGTTAAGTGAATAAGTCAGGATGCAAAATTATGTTTATACTATAAATACAAGTAAGGCTTTATTTTTTATTTTATTTTATTTTATTTTTTGAGACAGAGTCTTACTTTATCACCCTCTGCATAGGTCACAGCAACCTCAAACTCTTGGGCTCAAGCAATTCTCTTGTTTCAGTCTCCTGAGTAGCTAGGACTATAGGCACACGCCACAACGCTTGGCTATTTTTAGAGACGGGGGTCTCACTCTTGCTCAGGCTGGTCTCAAACCTGTGAGTTCAAACAATCTACTCGCCTCAGCCTCCCAGAGTGTTAGCATTACAGCTGTGAGCCACCTCACCAGGCCTTACAAGTAAGGCTTTAGAAAATAAAAATAATCTGAGCATTAAAAATATTGAAAAGAGATCTACCAGTAGGCTACCAACAACTGTGATTGGGTGGTGGGTGGGATTGGGTGAACAGTTTTTTTGATTTCTATCTTTCTCTATTCTGAAATTTTTAAAAGAAGTGTGTTATTTTTGAAATAAAATGAACAGTAATAGTCATTCTGACTAGGGTAAAATGATATTTTACTGTGGGTTTTTTTTTTTTTTTGAGACAGAGTCTCACTATGTTGCCCTCTGTAGAATCCTGTGACATCACAGCTCACAGCAACCTCAAACTCTTGGGCTGAAGCAATTTTCTTGCCTAAGCCTCCCAAGTAGCTGGGACTACAGGTGGCCGCCATAAGGCCTGACAATTTTTTGGTTGTAGTTGTCACTGTTGTTTTGCAGGCCCAGGTGGGGTTCAAACCCCCAGCTCTGGTGTATGTGGCTGGCACCCTAGCCACTGAGCTACAGACACTGAGCCACCCACAGAAGTTTTATACTCATTAACAAGTAAGTTTAGGCTCGGCGCTTATAGCTCAACCGGCTAAGGCGCCAGCCACGTACACCTAAGGTGGCAGGTTCGAATCCCC
>NW_003852524.1:2904839-2909812 GCF_000181295.1 Otolemur garnettii
TTTTTTTTTTTTTTTTGGTTGCAGCTGTTGTTGTTTGGTGGGCCCAGGCTGGTCTGAACCTGCCACTTGAGGTGTATGTGGCTAGAGAGTCTTAGCCCCTTGAGCCACAGGCGCCAAGCCTTATTGTGTTTTTAATAGTCATTTTTCTGATAATTAGTGATATTCATCGGTTTTTCATATGCTTATTGGACACTCGATGTCTTCTTTTGAAAAATGTTTATTCATGTCTTCAGCCCACCCTTGAATGGGATTATTTGGAGATTTTGTTATTGTTGTTGCTGTTGTTTCAGTTCCCTGTAAATTCTAGATATTAATCCCCTGTCAGATGTAATGTTTACAAATATTTTCTCCCATTCCCTAATCATTATAAATATTAATTTTGAATATAATGTAGACAAAAGCCAAAATTGAATATGGAATACAGGCAGTAGACTATTCCCAATACGTTCATTGTGTAAAAATATCTTGAGAAGTACTAGCAACAGAACATACAAAAAGTTAACACTAGGTTTAGGGAAGTATCATTTGGGTGATTTCCCGCCTCTTTTCCAAACTTCTTAATTTTATTAATGTAGTTTATTTATTTATTTATTTATATTTTTTGAAACAGAGTCTCACTTTGTCTTCCTCAGTAGAGTGCTGTGGCGTCACAGGTCACAGAAACCTCCAACTCTTGGGCGCAAGTGTTTCTATTGCCTCACCCTGCCAAGTAGCTGAGAATATAGGTGCCTGACACAATGCCCAGCTATTTTTTTTACAGTCTCACTCTTGCTCAGGCTGGTCTTGAACCTGTGAGCTCAGAGAAATCCACCTGCCTTGGCCTCTCGGAGTCCTAGGATTACTATAGGTGTGAGCCACTGCCCAATGTAGTTATTTTTAAGGGAAAAATAATCTAAAATAATAACCTCAGGCGGGGAGTGGTGGCTCACGCCTGTTGTCCCAGCACTGTGGGAGGCCAAGGCAGGTGGATCACCTGAGCTCAGCTGAGTTCAAGACCAGCAGAAGACCAGCATGAGCCAGAGTGAGACCACATCTCTACAAAAAAAAAAAAAAAAAAAAAAAGCTGGGCCTTGTTGCGGGCGTCTGTAATCCCAGCTACTTGGGAGGCAAAGGGCAAGAGAATCACTAAAGGAAGAAAGGAAAAAATTTAAAAACTTAAAATAATCTCATGAAAATAAGTTTGGAGGCTCAGTGCCTGTGGCTCAAGTGGCTAAGGTGCCAGCCACATACACCTAAGGTGGCGGGTTCAAATCCCCAGCCCGGGCCCGCCAAACAACAATGATGGCTGCAACCAAAAAATGGCCGGGCGTTGTGGCGGGTGCCTGTAGTCCCAGCTACTTGGGAGGCTGAGGCAGGAGACTCACTTGAGCCCAGGAGATAGAGGTTGCTGTGAGCTGTGATACCATGGCACTCTACCCAGGGGGACAGCTTGAGGCTCTGTCTCAAAAAAAAAAAAGAAAAGAAAAGAAAAGAAGTTTGGATTTGGGGACCATTAGCAAATGATAGCTCAGAGTCCAGCTCTGCCATTTGCTCCCTGTGTGAACTTGGGTAACTCATGAACCCCCCCCCCCCCAGTTCTGGTTTTCTCATCTATAATGGGAGGAGGGTAGTGCCTAGCTTGACTGTTAGCTTAAGGATTAGTTATAGAGTGCTTTGCACAGCATCTGACACAGAGCATGTACCAACAAATGAAAGCCTATTTTACTAACTCTCTTACCTAATTTCTTTCATTTGTTCATTTATTCATCAAACCTTCTTTTTTTTGCAGGTTTGGCTGAAGCTGGGTTTGAACCCACCACCTCCGGCATATGGGACCGGTGCCCTACTCCTTTGTGCCACAGGCACCGCCCTCATCGAACCTTCTTTAAGTGACCATGCACTCAGTATTTTGAAGATAGATAAGTAAGACTAGATCGGGTGGCTCATGCCTGTCATCCTAGCATGCTAGGAGACCAAGGCAGGTGTATTGGTTAAGCCCAGGAGTTCTAGACCAGCTTGAGCAAGAGCAAGACCCTGTCTCTACTAAAAAATAGAAAAACTAGCTAGGTATAGTGGCACATGCCTGTAGTCATAGCTACTAGGGAGGCTGAGGCAAGAGGATTGTTCAAGCCCAAGAGTTAGAAGTTGCTATGAGCTATGATGCTATGGCCCTCTACCCAGGGTGACAGAGGCAGACTGGCTCAAAAAAACAAAAACAAAAACAAAAAAACACCAAATAAATAAATAAAAGATGAAGATAGAGAAATTCATTACTTTTGATAAAGACTGATAGAAATTTGCCCCTGCAGGTGGGTTTAGCTGTGCATAAGAAAGTTCCTTAGGGGCAGCACCTGTGGCTCAGTGAGTAGGGTGCCGGCCCCATATACTGAGGGTGGCCAGTTCAAACCCAGCCCTAGCCAAACTGCAACAACAACAACAACAACAACAACAACAAAAATAGCTGGGCATTGTGGCGGGCACCTGTAGTCCCAGCTACTCGGGAGGCTGAGGGAAGAGAATCAATCACCTAGGCCCAAGAGCTGGAGGTTGCTGTGAGTTGTGATGCCACAGCATTCTATTGAGGGTAACAAAGTGAGACTCTGTCTCTAAAAAGAAAAAAAAAAGAAAAAAAGTTCCTGAGTAGAAACTGGCAATTGTAAGATCAACATAACTCCGCATAGGGCTAACTTTCCATGAGGTTCAGGAGGCAGTGTCTAGGCCCCACGATACATCTTTTGGGGGGGGGCTTGCAAAAAAACATTTTAACTTACTTTAACATGAGAAGAAAAAAATGACTTTTAAGTTGGAACTATTTTCAAGTATTATATTAACACAGTTACACTAACAGTTTAAATTTATACCAACAGTTAAAAAATGCAGTTTTAATATTTGGAAGAGGCTGACACAGGTAAAAGTGCTTTGAACCCAAGAAAGTCATAATATGACCTTGCCCCTCTGATAATGTGACCAGCACTCTCTGATAATGTCGTCAAAGTTTTATTTATTTATTATTTTAAATTTTCTTTCTGAATAATCTCAGGGTACATACAATTCGGTTACCCAGTTTACTTTTGCAAAGTTAAAGATTGAGCAGCAGGTGTGTCTTTCACCCGGGGAGTGTGCAGCGCACCCTGGCCATGTACCGGTCGGGTGAGAATTTACCCAGCCCCCCTCCCCTTTCCCCGACTTGAGTTTCACTGAGCTTTGGACTCATGTGAGCATGTAGGTGTTAATCTACGAGTTCCAAGTTAGTGAGTGTTGAGTACATGTGATGTTTGTCTTTCCATTCTATGACACTTCGCTTAGGAGAATAATCTCCAGTTCCATCTAGGTTGTTATCAAAGCTGCAAATTCTCCATCTTTTTATGACTGAATAACATCCCATGGTATACAGATAGCACAACTTATTAATCCATTTATGTGCTGAAGGGCACTTGGGTTCTTTCCACATCTTTGCAATTGTGTATTGTGCTGCTATAAATATTTGAGTGCAAATGTCTGTATGGTAAAATGTCATTTGTTCTGGCTTGGCGCCTGTGGCTCAAGTGGCTAAGGCACGAGCCATATACACCTAAGGTGGCTGGTTCGAATCCAGCCTGGGCCCGCCAAACAACTATGACAGCTGAAACCAAAAAATAGCCGGGCGTTGTGGCGGGTGCCTGTGGTCCCAGCTACTTGGGAGGCTGAGGGAAACTCACTTGAGCCCAGGAGTTAGAGGTTGCTGTGAGCTGTGATGTCACAACACTCTACCCAGGGGGATAGCTTGAGGCTCTGTCTCAAAAAAAAAAAAAAAAAAGTCATTTTTTCTTTTGGATAAATACCTAGTAGTGGGATTGCAGGATCAAATGATAGCTCTACTTTTAGTTCTTTGAGGAATCTCTATACTGCTTTCCTTCGAGGCTGTACTAGTTTGCCGTCCCACCTACAGTGTATAAGTGTTCCTTTCTCTCTGCGCCCACTCCGGCATCTGTTGTTTTGGGACCTTATGGTATGGGCCGTTCTTACTGGGGTTAGATGATATCTCAGGGAATGCACTCTAAGTTTTGAACTTCAAAATATGATGCTGTGAAAAGTGCATTGAAATGAGAAGTAATCACATTACAAAGGTAATAGCTATAATGCTATTATTAGAGAGTCTAGCAAAAGGCTGACATTTCGCATTTATACTACAGGGCTGAAAGAGGAAAGACAGCACAGTATTTGGAGGTATACTAGAAAGTCACGCTCTCTGGAAGAGACTCCATAATGGTGTGGCTGAGTGTCAACTAAGCCCCTTCCCCATCTGTAGTCAACAAACAACCTCTGCTATCCTTGTCTTTATGGTTCCTTCATTGTTCATATGTTACCATTAGTTGCTTGGGAGTCAGTTGTCCTCCTAGTGACTGTAAAGGCCTTCCGGAGAAAAATCACTTATTACTCATCCTTTACCCATATTGACTCACATATAATAAGCATTTAATATATACTTGTTGAATTTATTATTGAGCTGATTACCCAGATATCTAGGTGAAGTCTGCAAATGGACACATATATTTAGCCACTAGAGAGTCCCTTTTTAGAAAATAAATAAATCATATATATATGACATGTGAATTCAGGTAGCTTAAGCCGGTTTTGTTAGCAGATGATGGTTATTTAATAAGTTATCGAAGTCCTAGATCAGAAGAGCTGAAGAAAGAACCAAGTTAAATTAAATTGCTTTGCCAAAGAATTCTTCATTTAAAGAGCTCTCCAGCCTTCTTAATCTCTGGTTACCTTTGTCTCAGAGTTGCTACTATACATCTCAGTAGAAACCTCCAGAAAGGATGTGAACAGTCTGGGTTCGGTGGCTCATTCCTTGTAATCCTAGCACATTGGGAAGCTGTGGCAGGTGAATTGAGACCAGCCTGAGCAAGAGTGAGACCTCAGGCTCAGCGCCTATAGCTCAACCGGCTAAGACGCCAGCCACGTACACCTAAGGTGGCGGGTTCGAATCCCCAGCCCGGACCTGCCAA
>NW_003852524.1:2910743-2912052 GCF_000181295.1 Otolemur garnettii
ACTCTTGGGCTTAAGCAATTCTCTTGCCTCAGCCTCCCAAGCAGCTGGGACTACAGGTGCCCGCCACAACACCGAGCTATTTTTTGGTTGTAGTTGTTGTTTAGCAGCTCCATGTTGGGCTCCAACCTGCCAGCCTCTGTGTATATGGCCAGTGCTCTGCTCACTGAACTACGGGCACCAAGCCTATAATTAATACTTTTCTTTTCTTTTTTTGAGACAGAGTCTCAAGGTGTCACCCTGGGTAGAGTGCCATGGTGTCACCGTTCACAGCAACCTCCAACTCTTGGGCTTAAGCAATTCTCTTGGCTTAGTCTCCCAAGTAGCTGGGACTTCAGGCACCCACCACAACACCCTGCTTTTTTTTTTTTTTTAGTTGTAGTTGTCATCATTGTTTGGTGAGCCTAGGCTGGTTTCCAACCTACCAGCTTCAGTGTATATGGCTGGTGCCCTTGCTGCTTGGGCTACAGGCACCAAGCCATAATTAATATTTTAAAGAAAAATATTAGCAATTTCTTGGAGAGACTTTAAGAAATTTCTATCCTTTGACCTAGAAACTCCATTTCTAAGATTTTTTTCCCCAAGAAAATAAATCAAATTTGTAGAAGTAGGCTCAGCGCCTGTGGCTCAAGCGGCTAGGGCACCAGCCACATACACCTGAGGTGGCGGGATTGAATCCCCAGCCCGGGCCCGCCAAACAACGATGTTGGCGGTTGCTGTGAGCTGTGATGCCATGGCACTCTACCCAGGGGGATAGCTTGAGGCTCTGTCTAAAAAAAAAATTTGTAGAAATAGTCAAGAAAGTATGGTACATTCATAAAATGAAATATGAGGGTTTGGCGCCTATAACTCAAGCGGCTAGGGTACCAGCCACATACACTGGAGATGGTGGGTTAGAGCCCACTCTGGGGCCAGCCAATCAGTAATGATAACTACAGCCAAAAAGTAGCTGGGCGTTGTGGTGGGTGCCTATAGTCCCAGCTACTTGGGAAACTGAGGCAAGAGAATCGCTTAAGCCCAGAGTTTTAGGTTGCCGTAAGCTGTGACACCACAGCACTCTATGGAGGCAACATAGTGAGACTCTGTCTCAAAAAAATAAAAAATGAAATATGGGATAGCTGTTAAAGAGATGTTTGAAAAACTTTAAGTGACAGGCTAAGGGAACTGTGTTGATTGAAAAACATCAAGTGTGGGGTGGCACCTATGGCTCAAAGGCGTAGGGTGCTGGCCCCATATGCTGGAGGTGGTGGGTTCAAACCCAGCCCCGGACAAAAAAAAAAAATAGGGGTGGGTCCTGTGGCTCAAAGGAGTA
>NW_003852524.1:2912508-2914122 GCF_000181295.1 Otolemur garnettii
GAGGTTGCTGTGAGCTGTGATGCCACAGCACTCTACCCAGCAGAATAGCTTGAGGCTCTGTCTCAAAAAAAAGAAAAAGAAAAAAAAGAAAAACATCAAGTGTAAACCTCTACATAAAATACGATCCTTTTATGTTACTACATATACTTCAGGCAATATACATATATGTGCTAGAAATAAAGCAGGAAGAATTTCAATGAATAATGTTAAAAATTAATACCCTACTGGGAAGTTTAACTTTTCTTTCTATATTATTTTTCTTTTCAAAATATCTTCCAGGAATATTAGTTTTATAATCAGAAAGAAAAATTATTGAAATATGAGCTTCTAAAATCCTCTGGACTGAACGGCTCCCTTGCCCTTATCTTTCCAGCATCCAGCACATCTGCTGGCGTTCTGCCTGCATGCCCAACTACTGAATAAATAAATATATGAAAGGATGGATAGACTAGTGAATAGACAAAATAAGACAAGGTCATGTGCATTCAGGCCACTTGGAATGTTACCTTTTCCCCATGTCTCACATCCAATCCGTTCTCGGACTGTGTTAGCCTTACTTTCATGAATAACGCAAATCTGACCTTTTCCCCTCATAGACTGATCCCACTGTACTCGAAGGCACCATGCTGGACCCCACAACAGCATCTTAACTGGCCACCCTCCTTCCCTTCCTGCCCCTATACCCTACTCTCTATAAAACGGCAGAGTATGATTGAGAATTTAGTCACTCTTTTCTGCTAAAATCTCTAATGACGTTCACTGCCAATCAAAATGAAATCTCAAGTCCTTCCAGTGAACGCTCAGGCCCTCTGCGTCTACCCCCATTCCACGTCCCTCTGCCCTCAGCTTCCGCTCTTATCCACTCCGCTCCTAACACAACATTAGCTAAATGCCCTTGCCTTAGGTTCTTTGCACCTGCTTGGCCTCTGCCTGGAATGCTCTTCCCCAAAATAACTGCAAGGCTTGTTCCATCACTTCATTTAGGCCCCTGTGCAAATGTCAGCATATCAGAGAGGACTTCTTAGATTCTCCTAGTAAAAATAGCACCATTTCCCTCCGTGGCTCCCCTGCTATTCTCAGTCCTTTTACTCTGCTTCGTTTTCTTCACAGCCCTTATAGCCTCCTGATATAACATATATTTATTTGTTTAACATCTATCTCCTTTCCCACCCACCCTGGCTTTGTTAAAGGGCTCTTCTTATTGCTTTTTCTCTGCTATGCACCAAATTAATTCCTCCCAAAATTTATTTTTTGAAAGTTAAAACATAAATACTGTAGAAAGAATTTTCTTAAAGATTTATAATTAGAACATCCTAAATTTCTTTCCTTTTTAACCTCAATTTTGAAAGCTAAAAGCTGTATCATAAGAATTACTGGATGTCTGGTGTATAAGGTACTATCGTGTACCTTGTGCATGAGATTCTGAATATTCTGATTGCAATATTAAAATATTTTAAGTTATTGGTAGTGTTAATTTATAATGCAGATATTTTAAGACCACCAGATTTCAGCCCTGCCTCTGACACCAACAAGGTGCTCTTGGGTAATTTGCTTAAACCAGCTCTGCCCCATGGAGAGCATAATGTGAAACACATTAATAATTTTATTTTATTT
>NW_003852524.1:2916688-2918461 GCF_000181295.1 Otolemur garnettii
AAAAAAAAACAAAACACAAAACACGAATGAAAGAAAGAAAAGAAGAAAGAAGAAAAGAAAAAATAAGCCGCTGTGGTGGTGTGTACCTATAGTCCCAACTACTCTGGAGACTGAGGTAGGAGGATCGGTGGAGACTAGAAATTAAATGTTGCAGTGAACTATGATGACACCACTGCACTCCAGCTTGAACAACAGAGCGAGAATGTCTCAAACAACAACAACAAAAGTGGAAGGAGAGAGGAGAGAGACTACCTGGTTAGTTTTTTGTTTTAGAAGATCATTCTAGGACAGATCTCAGGATCAGGAAGTCAGAGATTTCTAGACTGGTCTCTAAAACAGAAGGAGAAAAAAAAAAGAAAGAAAGGCAAGGCTGGAGCCTGAAATAAAATAGGGCAACTGCAAAGGAGGAGAAGCAGACTGCCACAAAAAACATTGGCATGAGGAGAATTTAATGACTGATATGGGGAAGATTGGAGGGAGAGAAGGAGGAGATTAAGATAATACCTGAATTTCTAGTTTTTCACTGTGAACACAGAGAAGCAGCCTAAGTTGGTTTCGGGCATGCTTTGTTGGAGATGCCTTGGCCTCATCCTGGCATTCTAGCATTACTATTCTCCATATCTGCATTTGCATTGTATAAAAAAAAGAAAAAGACACAGAGAAGGGAAGAAACTTCTAAGGACAGAAACTAAAACGTTGCTTGCACATCAAACTGAAGGAAATATTAAGGTCTGGCTTGGTGCCCATGCTCAGTGGTTAGGGCGCTGACCAAGTACACCGGGGCTGGTGCGTTTGAACCTGGCCTGGGCCAGCTAAACAACAATGACAACAACAACAAAAAATAGCCAGGATTTATGGTGGGTACCTACAGTCCCAGCTACTTGGGAGGCTGAGGCAAGAGAATCACCTAAACCTAAGAGTTTGAGGTTGCTATGAGATGTGACACCTCGGCACTGTACTGAGGATGAAATAGTGAGAGTCAGTCTCAAAAAAAATACATAAAAATAAAAAAATAAAGTTAATTTTCTTTTCTGCGGGGGGAACAGTCTCATTTTGTCACCCTGAGTAGAGCGCTGTGGGATCATAGCTCACAGCAACCTCAAACTCTTAGGCTCAAGTAAGTCTCTTGCCTCAGCCTCCTGAGTAGCTGGGACTACAGGCCCCCACCACAACACCTGGCTATTTTTAGAGACAAGGTCTTGCTCTTGCTCAGGCTGGTCTCGAACTGCTGAGCTCAGGCAAGGCACTCACCTTGGCCTCTCAGAGTGCTGGATTACAAGTGTGAGTCCGTACCCAGCCCTTAAGGTAATTTTCTTAAAGGTTAACTATCATATAAAGCGCTTTTAGCAGAAGTAGGAAACTATTTGTTTAATTTTGGGGTCTAGACAGTTTTCTTTGTCACTGAAATAAATAAATCCCTATTTTTCTCCTGTTCTCTCTGATCTATTTTTGCTAAGTCGTATTTATGTACCATGTACAAACCAATGAAATTTGCTATTCAAATTCTCCTAGTTGCCTATGAATATTCTGCTCCTATTTACAGATCCCTAGATCACATGTTAATCGATTCAAAGAACCTAGAGGGTCACAGGCACACTTTGTCTTCTACAAACCTTTGCCCAACTTTCTTTCCTCTTCTTATATTCTCCCCGTGATCTCACTGACAGCTATTATCCGGGAATCTGTCATGGGGCAGAATTCTTACATATACTCATACAGTTGTTTTATAAACTAGTTTCCTCTTTTAGAAAAGTCCTTCTTCACAGAGTACTA
>NW_003852524.1:2919467-2920477 GCF_000181295.1 Otolemur garnettii
CACATTTCCTTTTGGAAAGACTATCCTGGGTCTCACCCAGAGTCATGTCCATGAAGCTATCATTACATTCCTGACTCAAGGTTGGGCCTATATTAATTTCAATACAATCCTCGACTCTTAGAGTCATTTTCACTTGGTTTTCTAAAATGTACTGTGAAGGACGGCACCTGTGGCTCAAAAGGGTAGGGCGCTGGCCCCATATGCTGGAGGTGGCCAAAATAAATAAATAAATAAATAAATAAATAAATAAATAAATAAAATGTACTGTGAAGATGCTGTGGTATCTAGTATTAAGATTCTAATTTTCCCTAGTGCATCCCTTTAGTTCCAGCCTGAAGTGAGAGGACAGCGGACAGCTTGAGCCCAGGAGTTCTAAGCTGTCGTGTGGTATGCACCAGTGTCCCCACTAAGTTCAACATTCATATATTGACCTTTCAGGAGCAGGGGATGACCAGGTCACCTAAGGAAGGGTACACAGGCCCAGGTTGGAAATAGAGCAGGTCAAATTCTCTTGCTGGCTAGTGGTGGGATTAGGCCTGAGATCAGTCACTGCACTTCAGTCTGGGCAACATAGTGGGGCCCTGTTCTTTAAAAAAAACAATTCTGGTTTATATTGCTTCACAGTAGAAAGGAATGAACCGCTGATGCATGCAGCAATGTGGAGGAGTTTTGCAGAACAAAAACTGGTGATCTCAAAAGATTATGTCGTCTATAATTCCATTATATTACTTCTTTGCTATATCTTTTATAATTTAAACAAATATATTTTAAAAGCATATATGTCAAGATTCATAAATACAGAATATCATTGGAAGAAACTGGTAATAGTGAAAAAAACTTTGGGAAATTGGGTGACAAGATAACAGGGGTCCTCAAACTTTTTAAACAGGGGGCCAGTTCACTGTCCCTCAGACTGTTGGAGGGCTGGACTGCAGGCCCTGAGATGAGTCGGCTGCTAAGCAGGATAGGCAGTGGCGGCAAAAACACCCAGTGGGCCAGATAAATGTCCT
>NW_003852524.1:2922609-2926312 GCF_000181295.1 Otolemur garnettii
GCCATCATTGTTGTTTGGCGGGTCTGGGCTGGGGACTCGAACCCACCACCTTAGGTGTACGTGGCTGGCGCCTTAGCCGGTTGAGCTATAGGCGCTGAGCCCAAAAAAGCATTTTAAAAGATGGATTTAGCATAATTATACATTATGACCAAACAAGTATCAGCTCAGATGAATTTAATCAGGCTTCCTACTTTGCTTTTAAATTTTGCTTCATTCTACAGAGCATAAATATTAAATATTTATAAAATATACTTCATTTGAAATGCTTTCAATGCAAAGCACAATTCAAGTACAAAACAATGCACATTGTGTCATGAGTACATTTACAAAACACTACGAAAAAATTAACCGCTTCAAATAAATAGATATTGCAAACACTTGTCCAAAACATGGTGTTTTATTTTTCTGGAGGCAGAACCTCACTCAGACACCCTGGGTAGAGTGCTATGGCATTTTCATAGCTCACAGCAACCTCAATCTCTTGGGCTTAAGCAATTCTCTTGCCTCAGCCTCCTGAGTAGCTGGACTACAGGAATGTACCGCTACCCCTGGCTAGTTTTTTCTATTTTCAGTCAAGTCAAGGATCTTACTCTTGCTGAGGCTGGTCTGGTACTCCTGTACTCAAGCAATCCACTAGCCTCGGCCTCCCAGAGTGCTGGGATTACAGGCGTGAGCCATTATGCCTGGCCAGCCCAACAAATGGCATTTTAAATAGAAGAAGGAAGAACAAAAGAAATGTCAATTCGTTTTACTCTTTTAGTTGTGCTGCCTAAGAGTCAAAAATAAATTTTTAAATTCTAGTAGAGGTAGATTAATTTAAATTAAGTTACCATCTAAACTGGATAGAACTGGGTGGCTGAAACAAGAGGATTGCTTGAGTCCCAAAGCTTGAGGTTGCTGTGAGCTATGATATCACAGCATTCTACCCAGGGCAACTGAGTGAGACTCTGTCTCAAAATAAATAAATAAATAAATAAAAATAAGAAAATAAATTGGTTTGAACTAGCACTAAGCTTCTAAAAATACTTCAGATGTTAGAGAATTTTACCTTTCCAGGTGACGGCGATATGGCCAAATCACAAGAGATGGCACACAGATGCCACTAATGTGTCACATTTTCTATAGATGATGGTGTTGATTCGTACACACATGTCATCAGCTAACCTTTCTGGCTCAGCGATAAGTGTAGAAATCACGATTCTTATAAGAATCTCACATGAGTTCCAAGAACACTGACCTGTGTGATTTTCTTCTTCGAAACAAAATAAGACAGTGCAATCATATTTTTAACCTATAATAATAAAACCCAATTTTTTTTTTGAGACAGAGTCTCACTTTGTCACCCTCAGTAGAGTGCTATGGTGTCATAGCTCACAGCAACCTCAAACCTTTTTGGCTTATGCAATTCGTTGCCTCAGCCTCCCAAGTAGCTAGGACTATAGGCGCCCACCATAGCACCTGGCTATATTTGGAAATGAGGTCTTGCTCTGGCTCAGGCTGGTCTCAAACTCATGAGCTCAAGCAATCCACCCACCTCAGCCTCCTAGAGTGCTGGGATTACAGGCGTGAGCCACCAGGCCCAGCCAAGAAAACCCAATTTTTTTCTTTTTGCAGTTTTTTGCCGGAGGTCGGGTTTGAACCCACCATCGATATATGGGGCCAGCGCCCTACTCCATTGAGCCACATGTGCCACCCAAAAATCCATTTTTAAAAGTCTCCTGGGTATATTTATCTTCTCTTCAGCTGAGACAATGAAGCATAATAACCTGAAACTTTCCTATAGACCAAAATTCAACAAGTAGTTCCAACACCAGCTACTTACTACCCTAGTAGGAAAGGCTACCGGGAGGTCTGGTGGGTTATCTATTTACCTGGTCCAACAGCCACAGGGACAGACTAAATACCTCCACATGAGTGAGCTCGTCAGGGCAGCTTGCCATATATAGAAAGCAGTATTTATAACCCATTTTATCTTTGCTAATTGAGCTGTCCATGCTTTCACATGAGTTATGAGCTTATCTGTCATCCTGTTGATCTTTCTTTCCCGCCTGGTGTATCTGGCGAGCGCATCCATCATATTGACAGCGGAGAGCTCTTGCTTCATATTCTAGATTTCTATTTTACTTTCTCTGTCCTTCTGAAGCAACCTGGATGTGAAAGAGGAGAAGTAATAGAGGAGGATCCTGAGGACGATGCACACAAACATGAAGGAGCTCCGACAGCCGTGCCCACGTTTGGCCTTGGTGGTGCTCATCTTCGGCTCCATGGGGACCACTCTGGCAGCCACCTACATGACATTTTTTGAAATAACAGCTTTTTTTTTTTTTTTTTTTTTTTTAAAGATATAGTCTTACTTTGTCGCCCTCGGTAGTACTGTAGTGTCATAGCTCACAGCAACCTCAAACTCTTGTGCTCAAGCAATTCTCTTACCTCCACCTTCCAAGCAGCTGGGACTACAGATTCCCACCACAACACCCAGCTATTTTTAGAGATGAAGTCTTACTCTTGCTCAGGCTGGTCTTCAACTCCTGAGTTCAGGCAATCCACCAGCCGTGGCCTCCCAGAGTGCTGAGATCACAGGTGAGAGCCACCATGCCTGGCCTGAAGTAATAGCATTTTAGAAATGAAGGACAAATCAGTGGTTTCCAGGGGTTAAGGAGGGGTGTTTAACAAAGACAGTGCAAAAGATCTTTGTGATGGTGGAACTTTTTAATATCATGCCTGTGGTAGTAGATACTTGAATCTACAAAGACAATAAAATTATATAGAACATAACATACACACTCGCAAACTGGGACAAAGAAATACAAGGAAATCTGGGGAAAAGGTCAAAATGATTGATAGATTGTGCCAATGTCACAACTAAGTGTCCTTAGTTATGATATTATACTACATCTGGCTTGGCACCTGTAGCTCAGTGAGTAGGGTGCCAGCCATATATACCCAGACTAGTGGGTTCGAGCCCGGCCCAGGCCTGCTAAACAACAATGACAACTGCAACCAAAACATAGCCGGGCATCGTGGCAGGTGCCTGTAGTCCCAGCTACTTGATATGCTGAGGGAAGAGAATCAGTTAAGCCCGAGAGTTTGAGGTTGCTGTGAGCTGTGACACCACAGCACTCTATTGAGGGTGACAGAGTGAGATAGAGTCTCACTCAAAAAAAAAATTAAAATAAATAAATATAAAAAAGATGTACATCTTTATAAAATGTTACCATGAGGATAACTGGACAAAGGGTACAAAGATCTTTGCTATATTATTTCTTGAATGGCATGTAAATCTACAATTACCTCAATAATAACTTCAACTTAATAAAAGGCAACGTCAAAACTCCACAGTTTCATGGTGGTGCCTGTAGCTCACTGCGTAGGGCACCGGCTACATACACAAAGACTGGCATGTTTGAACCTGGCCCAGGCCAGCTAAAACGACAATGAAAACTGCAACAACAAAAAAAATAGCCAGACGTTGTGGCTGGCACCTATAGTCTCAGCTACTTGGGAGGTTGAGGCAAAAGAATCACTTAAGCCCAAGAGTTTGAGGTTGCTGTGAGTTATGAGACCACAGCACTCTACCCAGGGTGACAGCTTAAGACTCTGTCTCAAAAAAAAAAAAAAAGAAATCCATAGTTTCATTATGTCAACATAGGCTGCTCATATAATGTTTTAATTAGTACATATATGTTATATAATTTTTTTTTTT
>NW_003852524.1:2926392-2927846 GCF_000181295.1 Otolemur garnettii
AGCTCACAGCAACCTCAAACTCTTGGGCTTAAGGATTTTCTTGCCTCAGCCTCCCAAGTAGCTGGGACTACAGCCACCCACCACAACACCTGGCAATTTTTTTGACAACCCGGCAACTGTCATTGTTGTTCAGCAGTCCTGGGCAGGGTTCAAACCCTCCAGCCCTGGTGTATGTGGCTGGCACCCTAACCACTGAGGTATGGGCGCCAAGCCAGTGTTATATAATTTTTGTAGGTATATATTGTTATAATGAAAAGTGAAGTAGATTTATACATGCAATATTATAATGCTATATCTCATACAGAAATATGCTATATTATAAAAAAGAAGCTTGTCAAATAGCACATATAATACAGTACTAAAATGTAGGAGACTGAGCACCAGGCTTGTAAGAGCAGTCACTGATTCTTGAGGGAGGCGCTGGAAGAGGGACAATCTCCTAGCCGGCCTAGAGATGTTTTGCAACCCGTGCAACCCGGAGACAAGCCCTCAAACAACTGCATGCGTTAATGAGATAATATCCCTCACTCCTTAGCAAGCAAGTGTTGGACCTTGAACATCTGTGGTGCAACAGGGTGGGAGTCGAGCCCATGGGGAAAGAGCATGTAGGGACCATTAAGCACGTGATCCCATGGGTCCTCCACACCTGTTATATAATGCTTCAATAAAAGGCCACGACAGAAGTGACTCTGGGCTTTCCTGCACCTATGGGAAGTTCACCTCTTGCAAGCATTGTACTGCTAATCCGTGTCCCAGCTATTTCCTTCCCACAGTGACGGGGTGCCATAGCAGCACCAACAAAGGTGACGAGGTGGCATAGTGCCACTGACACTAAAATATAATCATATAATGTGAGTCACCAAGTCCGGCTATAAACTGTTTCTTATTTATCCTTCCAGAACTCTTAGCACCTATCTACAAAGACATATTGACTGTATGTGTTTTCTCAAATCCTCAACAATCACCATTTACTTCATCCCTATATTTGTAGAATATACTGGGGTTATAAGCAAGCATGTAATATCATCCTTGACTTCATGATGTTAATAATATAACTACTGGGAAATAGGGCATATACATACAACATAAATAACTATATAATATAGCATAGGCATTACATGGATTATGTAAGTATTATATACATATTATATAAGTAATATACAAGTATTTTATGTATTATGAAATTGCTATTGACAGTAAGTGTTAAATCATCAGAGGAAAAGTAATTGCAAAAGTCTAGAGAAATCCAATACTTTTGGATAGGATTTTATTTAAGGTTGACTGATTCAGCTACAAAAGGTTTTATGTAGAGAAAAGATAGGAAATAAAGTTGGACAGGAAGGAAGGAGTCTTAATGTAAAAAGTCTTGAATGTCCAGCCACCTGACATTCAGTCTACATTTAATATGAACAGAAATTGGATCAAGAACCACATGAGCCAAGATATCTGAATTT
>NW_003852524.1:2929566-2930489 GCF_000181295.1 Otolemur garnettii
ACCTATGAGATTAAAAAAGGTAATTTTCCCAACCAACAATTATAAAGAACATAATCCAAATTCAAACTCCGGTTTGTCCCACCAACAAACATTTAATTTTTGGACCTGAACAAATAGCTGTGTATTCTGTTAATGATGGTAGTAATGAGTCTCTGCTATGAGCTAGAGATTCAGGAGCTAATTAGAGGGACTGGGGCCCTGTGTTTTTTGAAGCTTGATTGAAATGTTAACTAACGCATATATTAAAATATATTTGCTAACATCTATATCATGATTTACATAATATTATTTAGGGAGATTTTTTTCTATCCGAGAAAATATAAGATCATACAAAATATTCCCGTTACTCTATAAGAAGATATCATTTCTGAGGAAATAAGGTCTTGAGAAGTATTGATTATATTCCAAGAATTGTAAGAAGTATGTGGTTATGTTTCTTTGCTTCAAATTTGATACCATGGATCTCCCCAATTATTTATTTATTTAAATTAATCTAATTATTTATTTATTCAAATACACATCTACACACATACAACACACTCTCTCCTTTACCCACACACAGTTTGATGGAACTTCAATGTGATCAGTTAGCTGTGGTTATAGATCACCAAGTTTCAAGTTTTGCTTCTTTAAGTCACAAGCTTTATTTATTTATTGAATGCCAAGAACTATGCCAGACACTGGGAATGAAAACAAAAACAAAGCCGGTATGGTGGCTCACAACTGCAATAAACCTAGCACTCTGGGAGGCCAAGGCAGGTGGATTTCTGGAGCTCAGGAGTTCAAGACCAGCCTAGGCAAGAGGTGGACCCCCGTCTCTACTAAAAATAAAAATAAAAAAAACACAACTACTCAGGCATCATTGTGGGTACCTGCAATCTTAGCTACTGGGGAGGCTGAGGCAAGAGGATCTCTCTCTCTCT
>NW_003852524.1:2931778-2945358 GCF_000181295.1 Otolemur garnettii
CCACTTGAGCCACAGGCACCAAGCCCATCATTCATCTCAATATGTGGAAGTTCTGTGGTATATGTACCCAATCCCCTCTTTTAGAATATTTAGTTGATTTCTAGGTTGTTGTTATTGCTTATTTGTTTATGTTGTTTTTCCTCTGAAAAACAATTTTGCAATGAACTACCTTTGTTCCTGTCTATGATCATTTTCTTCTTATTTTCTTTTTTTTTGAGACAGAGTCTCAAGCTGTCACCCTGGGTAGAGTGCTGTAGCATCACAGCTCACAGCAACCTCAAACTCTTGGGCTTAAGCAATTCTCTTGCCTCAGTCTCCCAAGTAGCTGAGACTACAGGCACCTGCCACAACACCTGGCTATTTTGTTGTTGTGGTTGTCATTGTTGTTTGGCAGGCCTGGTCTGGATTCGAACCCAACAGCTCCAGTGGGTGTATGTGGCTGGTGCCCTAGCCGCTGAGCTATACGTGCCCAGCCTATGATCATTTTCAAAGTCAAAGAGCACATTTTTAGGGTGCTTTGCTATAGAGTGGCCAATACCCTTCAGAGAGTCTCTAACAGTTTATGTCCCTATTAACAATGCCTAGCTATTATTTCTGAAGCTCTGGGGCACTTTTCATTACTTAAAAACTTATTTTTGCCAATTTCATAAGGGAAAATGCTGTAGTATTTTGTCATTTCAATCTGCACTTCTTTTCCTTTTCTTTTTTTGAGGCAGAGTCTCACTTTGTCACCCCCTGGAGAATGCGGCGCATCATAGCTCACAGCAACCTCAGACTCCTGGGCTCAAGCGATTCTCTTGCCTCAGCCTCCTGAGTAGCTGGCATTGTAGGTACCCACCACAATGCTGGGCTATTTTTTTAGAGTTGGGGTCTTGCTTTAGCTCAGGCTAGTCTCCAACCTGTGAGCTCAGGGCAATCCACCTGCCTCGGCCTTCCAGACTGCTGGGATTACATGCGTGACCAATGAGCCTGGCCTCATTTCTTTTTTTTTTGTTTTTTGTTTTTTTTGCAGTTTTTGGCCAGGGATGCGTTTGAACCTGCCACCTTGGGCATATGGGGCCGGTGCCCTACTCCTTTGAGCCACAGGTGCTACCCACGTAATTTCTTTTATTACTGAAGAAGTTAAGCATTGTTTTCATGTCCTCATTGGAAATTGCTGTTTCTTCTATGAGTTTCCCTAAGTCCTCCCTGCCTTTCAATAGGAACTTATTTTTTCCATATATATTGAAGTTGTTAACTCCCTCATAACAATTGTGCCCATAACAATTGTGTAAATGACTTTTATTTAGCTCATTTAACTTTTGAGTTTCTTTTTCTTTTTTTGAGGCAGAGTCTCAAGCTGTCACCGTGGGTAGAGTGCTATGGCATCACAGCTCACAGCAACCTCAACTCCTGGGCTCAAGTGATTCTCTTGCCTCAGCCTCCCAAGTAGCTGGGACTACAGGTGCCCACCACACATTGGGCTATTTTTTGGTTGCAGCCATCATTATTATTTGGTGTGCCCAGGCTGGATTCGAACCCTCCAGTTCAGGTGTATGTGGCTTGGCACCTTAGCCACTTGAGCCATAGGCACCAAGCCAAACTCTTGGGTTTAAGCAATTCTCTTGCCTCAGCCTCCCAAGGAGCTGGGACTACAGGAGCCTACCACAATGCCTGGCTATTTTTTGGTTGTAGTTGTCATTGTTGTTTGGCGGGCCCAGGCTGGATTCGAACCCACTAGCTCTGGTGTATGTGGCCAGCTCCCTAGCTGCTGAGCTACAGGCACTGAGCCAACTTTTGAATTTCTTCTCTTATACACAATATATGTACACGTATATATGCAAATTGTACATTTTCATACCCCAATTATAATACAGTGATTTTTTTTTTTTTTTTTTTTTTTTTTGGGTAGAGACAGAGTCTCACTTTTTCACCCTTGGTAGAATGCCGTGGTGTCACACAGCTCACAGCAACCTCCAACTCCCAGGCTTAGGCAATTCTCTTGTCTCAGCCTCCTGAATAGCTGGGACTACAAGCACTGGCCACAATGCCCAGCAATTTTGTTTTGTTGTTGTTGTTGCTATTTGGCCAGGGTCAGATTTGAACCCGCCACCCTTGGTATATGGGGCCAGTGCCCTACTTAGTGAGCACAGGCGCCGCCCAATAGAGTGAATTTTAATATAATGAAGCTTTATGATATTATGTAGAATAACTTTTCAGTCTTTTCCCCTTTTCTTTTATAACTATTAATCTTAGGAATAACTTTCCCTGAGCAAAAGTATATCAATATTCAGAAGAGCTTTTATTCAAAGCAAATATTTTATCCTGAAGGCAATGGATAGCAATGACGGCTGTTTAAACAGTAGATTTTTTTTTTTTTAAGAAAGATACTCTGGCTGGATTATGCAGGATATTCCAGGACAAGAACTATGCAGGGTCATTATTAAAAAACGATAGCAACACACTAAGAGTAGCTGAAGGCCTGGAATATAGCCATGGATATGAAAAAAAAAGTAGGACATTATCACATTTGAATTCACAGAGGTTGGTGGCTGACTATAGACTAAGCATGAGGGATATAGAGAGGTCTAGGATGACAGTAAAGTTTCTAGCCTGAGTGACTTGGTGATGGTGAGAATCTCCATGGTGGTTCACCCTGTAATTCCAACATGTGAGGAGACCAAGAAGGGAGGATTGCTTGAGACCAAAAGTTCAAGACCAGCCTGGGCAAAAGAGCAAGATTCCATCTCTACGGAAAATTTTAAAATCCAGTCCTGGCAAGGTGGCTTATGCTTGTAATCCTACCAATTTGAAAGGCTGAGGCAAGGCCAGTGGATTGTCTGAGCTCAGGAGTGTGAGACCAGAGCAAGACCCCCATCTCCACTAAAAATGAAAAAATTAGCTGGGCATTGTGGTGGGCACCTGTATTTACAGCTACCTGGGAGGCTGAGGCAAGGAGATCACTTGAGCCTAAAGGCTTGAGGTTTCTATGAGCTATGATGGATGCCATAGCACTCTATTGAAGGCAACAGAGTGCGACTCTGTCTCTAAAAAAAAAAAAAGAAAGAAAATTGGGAGGTGCCTGTGGCTCAAAGGAGTAGGATGCTGGCCCCATATCCTGGAAGTGGTAGGTTCAAACCCAGCCCCTGCCAAAAACTGCAAAAAAAAAAAAAAAAAAAGAAATTAAAAAATCAACTGGAAATGGTGGTGGGCACCTGTAGTCCCAGCTACTCAGGAGGCTGAGGCAGGAGGATGGTTTAAACCCCGGTGTTTGACTCTGCAGTGAGCAATGATAGTGCCACTGCACTCTTGCTTGGGTGACAGAGGGAGCCCTTGACTGGAGGAGGAGGGGAGGAGAGAAGGAGGAAAAGGAGAAGAAGGAGAGGAGGAAGAGGAAGAGAAGAGATAAAGGAGAGGAGGAAGAGGAAGTAGTAGAAGAGGAAGGGGAAGAAGAAGGGGAAGGGAAAGAAGAAGAAAAGGCCAGGGGCAGTGGCTCATGTCTGTGATCCTAACACTCTGGAAAGAAGAAAAGGCCAAGGCGGGTGGGTTGCCTGAGCTCACAGGTTCAAGACCAGCCTGAGCAAAAGGGAGACACTGTCTCTAAAGCATTGTGGCAGGCGGTGTAGTTCCAGCTACTCAGGAGCTGAGGCAAGAAAATCTCTTGAGCCCAAGAGTCTGAGGTTGCTGTGAGCTATGATGCCAGGGCACTGTACCCAGGGTAACAGAATGAGAGTCTGTCTCAAAGAAAAACAAAAAGAAAAAAAAAAGAGAGAGAGAGAGAGAGAAGGAAGAAAAGGAGGAGAAGGGAAGAGGAAGAAAAAGAACAAATTCTTTTGAAATTAACCAAAGTAGGCAAAGCCAGTAGTTCAGTGAGTAAGGCTCTGGCCACGTACACCAAGGCTGGCGGGTTCAAACCTGGCCCAGGCCAGCTAAACAACAATGACAATTGCAACAAAAAAAGAAAAAAAAGAGAGAGAAAGAAACAGAAAAAAAATAGCCAGGTGTTGTGGTGAGAGCCTATAGTCCCAGCTACTTGGGAGGCTGAGGCAAGGGAATCACTTAAGCCCAAGAGTTGGAAGTTGCTGTGAGCTGTGATGCCATAGCACTCTACTCAGGGCAACAGCTTGAGACTCTGTCTCAAAAAAAAAGAAAGAAAAAGAAATTAACCAAAGTACATGACAGCATGGACTTCACTAGGAACCTTGACAGGTATAGTTTTCGTGAGATGGTGGGGAGAAAGCTGAATGGATTGTATTTAAGAGAAGTCAGCAGGAGAGGAATTGCAGGTAACAAGTACAGGCACTTTTCAGAGGAGCTTTTCTATATGTAGAAGAAAAGTTCAAGATTACTGAGGGAGGGGGATATACATGTATGCTTATGGGAATGACCCACTAGAAGGGGAAAAACAGGTGATACAAGGGGAAGTGAGACAGAGAAAACCTGCAAGAGTGATGTGGATAAGTAGGTTTGAGGGGCTGAGTTCAGGGCCCAAGCGGAGGACTTGGCCCCACATAAAAGCATGCACAAATGGTCCATGTTACGAAGATGGAAGCCGTCTTTCAGTACCTGGTGATGGGGACATGTGGAAGCTGTCTTTTGATTGCTTGTTTTTTTTCAGTAAAATACCAAAGTCATCAGCTGAGAATAAAGAAGCCAGAGGCAGCTTTGGAGGTGAGGAGAGAGAAGTTGTTAATGATTGTTTGGGAGCGTGGGAGAATTAATTGACTAGGGAAACTTGTCAGGATTGGCACCAAGAATCTGCTTGAAATTAGTGGCCATCAATATGGAGACCAGGTAGTATTTTTCTTCAGGTACATACTGTATGACTAGATAAAAAATTAAGCAGCCAGGCGTGGTGGCTCACACCTGTTGTCCCAGCGCTTTGGGAGGCCGAGGCGGGTGGATCACCTGTGCTCAGAGGTTCGAGACCAGCTGAAGACCCCCCTGAGCCAGAGTGAGCCAGAGTGAGACCCCGTCTCTACAACAACAACAGGACAACAAGACAGTCAGACCTTGTGATCCTAACTACATGGGGGGGGGGCAAGAAAACACTACAGGAGGAAGAAGTAATAAAAAAAAATTAAAAAAAAACCCTTCCAAGTAATAAGTTGAAATAAAAAAAATTAAAAAAAAAATTAAGCTTAATTGAGATCTAGTTTTGCAGGGTGGGTATGACAGAGCAAGAAAGGGGCGAGTTGAATAATAGACAAGGCAGTGTTTAGAGCAATATAGTAATGGTGCATGGAATCCAGATTGAGTCAGGAAGAGAAGGGGGACATGAGATGGAGTGGGGATAGTGAGAAGGCAGCACGGTTGATGGATTGGAGGTATCAGGGGTATTGAAGAAGTATTGGCGATGAGCTAATAGAGGGGCTCAATTGAAAAGATAATAAATAATGATCAGAGGATGGAAAGTGTGATACTAAGGTCATAGAGAGGGTGCAGTTATCAATAATGACAAACGGTAGGGTATGACCATGGGCGTGGAGAGGGGCTATCTGAGGTGGGGTCTTTGGAATCTAACAGAGGCATTTCCCATGTGGATTTTTAAAAAAATTATAACAAGGATATTTCTAGAGAAAAAGAAAGCAAGACTTTTAAGTTCTTCAAGGAATATAGATGGCTGCAACAAAAAGAAATTGGCGTGGTCTAGGAGAATTTTTAAAGGAGTGGGATTTTTTAGGGGAATGAGTCGGGACAAGGGTCTAGAGATTATGGGCAAAATGAAGCCCATCTCAGGGTCTCAGACAAGAGGAGGGCTGTTGAAAGACAAACAGTGGCCACCTAAGAGGGCTTCAGAGACCACTACAGTAGTCTCCATTTTGCATAGTTTCCTGGTAACCCAAATTATGTTGTTTTTTTGGAGACAGAGTTTCACTTTATCGCTCTCAGTAGAGTGCCATGGTGTAACACAGCAATCTCCAACTCCTGGGCTTAGGCGATTCTCTTGCCTCAGCCTCCTGAGTAGCTGGGACTACAGGTGCCTGCCACAATGCCCGGCTATTTTTTTGTTTTAGTTTGGCAAGGGCCAGGTTTGAACCCACCACCCTCAGCATATGGGGCTGGTGCCTTATCCATTGAGCCACAGGTGCCACCCCAAATTATGTCTTTCCTGGAGTACTCTTCACTGTTGTGGTAAGCAACCAGTGATACCAGGATTTATGAAAGTAAAATAGGAATATTTTCTTACTTGCAATGTTGTGTTACATCTCTATCCGTATCTATCAATATCAACCTCTGTATCTACTTATCAACCTATTATTTCGCTATTAAAAATTTAATGTTATTCATTCTTATGGTCATTTTTTGTTAATTTGAATTAAGTATTCCAAGCCTGTAGACACGGAAGGCCCTGAATTTGGATTTCTATGTGTCTAGTTATGCTACAGAAGATGAGGGAGCCATAGCAGTACTTACCAGTACTTACTAACCTCGATAAGTTTCCTTCTGATATGAAATACAAGATTTCTTTTCTGTTTTGTTTTTGTTTTTTGAGACAGGGTCTCAGTTTGTTGCCTTTAGTAGAGTGCCCTGGCGTCATAGCTCAAGTATCCTCAAACTCTCAGCCTCTGGAGTAAGTAGGACTAACGGAGCTAGCTGCAATACCCAGCTAGTTTCTGTATTTTTAGTGGAGACTGGTCTCGCTCTTGCTCTAGGCTAGTCTCTAACTCCCGAGCTGAAGCAATCCACCTGCCTTGGCCTCTCAGAGTGCTAGGATTACAGGCATTGAGCTACCATGCAGGCCTTTTTTTTTTGAGACAGAGTGTTACTCTGTCATCTAGGGTAGGGTGCCCTGGTGTCAGTTCATAGAAACCTCAAACTCTTGGGCTCTAGAGTTCCTCTTGCCTCAGCCTACTGAATACCCAGACTACCAGCACTTACCATGATGCCTGGCTAGTTTTTTCTATTTTAAGATGAGACAGGTCTCATTCTTGGTCATGACTGATCTCCAACTCCTGACCTCAAGTGATCCACCCGCCTCGACCTCCCAGAGTGCTAGGATTATAGGTGTGAGCCACTATGCCTGAAGGATTTCTTCTTTAACCACCTGTATCCTCAGCTTCCTATTTTTAGATAGATATCATTACATAAATAAATAGTAATAACTACATTATTATTTACATTGTGTGTTTATGATGCTTATGTACGTTGCTTCATTTAATATTCACAATGACTCTATAGTCTAAGTACTATTACTGTTTCCATTTCACAGATAAGGAAACTAAAGTATAAGAATGCTAAGTAACTGGGATCTCAGTGTGAATGACTGACTTCAGTTCACCATCCTGAGCATCATTCTACATTGCCCCATAAAAATTGTCACATTGGGTGACTTGGAGGGATGGTCAGAGATTGGAGAAACAGTTTCTATAATCTACTACCTACCATAAAGAGTTTTCTATACACGAACATGAATATAATTCTTTGAAATATATATAATGTTTATACACACTTGAGAAACAGTAGTACAGTAGAGTTTGCTATTGACTGTAGTTCAAGTCAGAGTTCAAATGGTCGCTCTCCAGCCTTCTAATAACCTTGGCAAAGATACTAATTCATTCAACAAATGTTTATTGAATTCCAAGTGTCAGGTACCCTTCAAGGTGCTGGAGGTTGTAGATGTTTCCAATGGTAAATCAAACCACACTCTAGTGCTCCTGGGACTTATTTCCCAGTGATAGGTGAGTATCAGTAAATAAGCAAATACAAACTCTGTTCAATGATGGTAAGTGCACAGGAGGGATATTCTAGCAAGGTGAGAGGGACAGGGAGAGTATTTTAGTTTCTAGGGCTGTTGTACCAAAGTACCGCAAACTGAGTGGCTTAAACAACAGAAATCTATTATCTCATAGCTATGAAGGGTAAAGTCCAAGATCAAAGAGAATGTGTTCCATGCTTTTTCCTTAGCTTCTGGTGATTTGCTGGCAAACTTTGGCATTCCTTGGCTTGTAGAGACACTACCTTAATCTCTTCATTCATGTTCACCTGGCATTCTCCCTGTGGGCATGTCTGTGTCCAAATTATAAGGACTCCAGTCACACTACAGTAGGGAGCCCACCCTATTCCAGTATTATCTCATCTTAACAAATTACATGTACAACAATCTTCTTTCCAAATAAGGTCACATTCTGATGGTTAGGATTTCAATATATGAATGTGTGTGTGTGTAGGGACAATTCACTGCATTACATAGGATAATCAGGGAAGCCTTTTTCAGAAGGGGATACTGGCATAGAGGATTGGCTGAGGGAATTCATGCAGACACCTGACGGAGGAGTGGTCCAGGTGCAAAGAACCTGAGACCAGAGTGGCAAGAAATAGAAAGGATGGTTAGAAATAGGGTCAGAGGGGTGGTGGGCTGGAATGGGGGATGGATTACAGACTTTATAGACCATCCACTGACTGTGGCTCTTAACTCTGAGTGAGATAGGGAGACACAGGAGAGCTTTTTCTCCAAAAAAATTTTTTTAAAACAAAGTATCTTTGTTACCCTTAGCAGAGTGCTATGATGTCATAGCTCACAGCAACCTCATATTCTTGGGCTCAAGAAATTCTCTTGCTTCAGTCTCCAGTATCTGGGACTATAGGTACCTGCCACACACCCTGCTATTTTTTTAGAGAAGGGGTCTTGCTCTTGCTCAGGCTGATCTCCAACTCCTGAGCTCAGGTGATCACCTGCCTCAGCCTCCCAGAGTGCTAGGAATATGGGTGTGAGCCACCATGCACGGCCTTCACAGGAAAGCTTTGAGCATTGGCTGGCTGCTCTGGTGCAAGCTGGTTAGAGACTTTTGCTCTTGGGTAGGTGAAAAAATGATGGTGACTTGAAGTAGAGGGATGGTAGTGAAAATACAGAAGTGGTTGGATTCTGTAGAACCAATAGGATTTGTTGGTGGATCAAATGTGGGACCTGAGAGCAAGCAAGGAATTAAGAGTATTTCTGTTTTTGTTGTTGTTTTATTTTTGTTCTGAGCATCTCTAAGATGAGCAAGGCAACATCAAAGCAGTTGATTTGGCAGAAGATTTAAAGAAGCTCAACTTTGGAGATGGCAAGTTTGAAACTCCTTGATATCCAGGTGGAGGTAGAGATAGTTGGCAATAGGAGTTAGAACTTAAAGGGGAAGCCTGAGGATGAAGAATATAAATTCTCTTTAAGGCTACGGAACTGTATGAGATCAAAATGTTGTTAGTACATATGGAAAAGAAGATGGGGACTAGGATGAACCTTTTGACATTCCAAAGTTTAGAGACCTAGAAGACAAGAAAGGGCCAGTGTGGGACCCTGAGAAGCAGCCAACAAGGTGCTAAGACAACGGAAGGAGAATGGTGTCCCAGAAACTAATAAAAGACATTTTCAAGGCGGGAATGATTTTTATAAAAAATAACAGTTAGAGGTCAAGCCAAAGGAGGCCTGAGAATTAACCACCGGACTTAGCAACATGGGGGTCATTGAGAACCTTGTCAGGGCAGTTTGTTGAAGCAGGTGAAGGAGAGCCTGAATAGACACATTTCAGTAAAGAATGTGAAGAGATGAATTAGAGACACTGAAACTTTGTAGATGATCTTTCTGAAAAGATACAGAAAACTGAGTTGCAGGGAATGGTGGCTCACGTCTGTAGTCCCAGCACTCTGGGAGGCTGAGGCCAGTGGATTGCCCTGAGTTCACAGGTTTGAGACCAGCCTGAACAAGAGTGAGACCCCATCTCTAAAAAATAGCCAGGCATTGGGGTGGGTGCCTGTAGTCCCAGCTACTTGGGAGGCTGAGGCAAGAGAATTGCTTGAGCCCAAGAGTTTGAGGTTGTTGTGAGCACGCTACTGAAAGTGACAGAGAGACTCTGAGAAAGAAAGGGAGAGAGAGAGAAAGAGAAAGCAAGCTGGAACAGCACCTTAGGGACAGGGGATTCTAGTAAAGGAAAGTTTTGCTGTGTTTTGTTTCTAAAGATGGGGATATGTTTGTAGAAAGATGCATAGGAAAGTAAGAATTGATCACGCATGAGACAGGGCATCTTCTCTGTAAAAGTCGTAATTCCCACCTCAATGGGACAGCTGAGCCAGTGAAGGGAGATAATGATCAGGCCTTGGATGGCAAGTCAGGGGTAGCTCTAAGTATACCCCTGGGAAATAGTGACACAGTGCAAACCAGGTTGTCCCCCGTGGGGATTCAGGACTCCTACCGCAAGCCCTGTAACAGACAGGTCTGCAAAACCTGGTCCTGTCTTTTGAGATCTTCAAAGCTACCAAAGGGGCAGGGGCCTCCGCCCTGATGAGGGGGCCCAAGTCACCATCCTGAAGGGTAGCTGTAAGGTGTTTCCTCATAGAGAAGAAAGTGGGAAGGGAGAAGTGGGGTCCTGGGAGGGTGTGTGGGGGAAACACCCCAAAGGTAAAAAACACTCTGCTTAGGGCACTTGATCCGCAGCCAACCTCTGGCAGGGGTTGAAGTTGCAGTGGCACCTTCACACCGCGTTCGCTCCATCCCTCCTCGTCAGTAGGGAGTGGTTGGCAGAACAAAGAATGCGTGCGCGTGGAGGGTAGAGGTGGGTGGGTGCCCGGCACACCGCGAACGGAGAACGAGTGCGGTGGGAAGCGTGTGTGCGGTATGAATGGGAACAGCCGCGAGTGAGAGCCAGGACCGGCAGGGCCGGGCTGGACGTGCCCCAGCAGCTGGGGGCCTCCCGAGGGAGCGTCTACCAGTGATGCGGGAGCGGGAGCGCCCGCCGAGGAGCCTCCTTATCCCCACCCACCTCCCGAACTCCGGCAGTCAGTGGTGCATACGGACATATTTCTGGGAGCTGTCCATGAGCTCATCGCTCTCCTGGCGATAGCAGCAGCAGCAGCGAGGGCAGCAGCCTCCTTTCTCCCGGCGCCGCCGCTAGAATAAGCCCGGCAGCTCCCACATCCAGACACTAGCGCGGGGCGCGGCGCCGAGAAGGGGCAGCCGCCGGCCCGGCCCCTCGGCCAAGGTCGCGTCCGACCCCGGCCCGCCATGGCCCCGAGTCTCCCGGCCGGGAGGTAGGTGGGCGCGGGAAGGGGCTTGGGGCTCCGGCAGGACTCGGGGCGAGGGGGACAGCCGTCCCTCGCACCCGCGGCGGGGGAGCCCGGGCGATCCGGGAGGCGCAGCGGCTGCGGAACCTCCGGCTGATCCCGGCCCGCGGGCCGCAGGCCGGCGCAGAGGCGACGGAGGGGACGCGGGGGACCCGGGTGTGACAGCAGGAAGGAGCCCAGAGCAGCGGGAAGATGGCTTCTCCCACCTCCCCGGCCCCGGAAGGCGGGGCCTCCACCCCGCCAAACCCGTCGCGGATTCGTCAGGTGGGTGCACAGAGTGCGGGGAGGGGCGCCGCACCCCATTGTCCTCGCCTCCCCCAAGGACGCGGACTTCGTCCCCAGTGCAGAGGCTAAGCAAGGAGTGGGACCCACAGACACAAGCAAACTTGGCCACCTCGCCTGGCCCAGAACCGTTCTCTAACTCTCCTCAGTCTCACTTCTCAGACAGACAGATTGACAGACAGACTGACACACACACACACACACCCCTGGAAAAACACATGTCTTCCAAAACCAGACGTGTAAGTTCTGAACGCGCACACACTCACACAGCCCGCAAACTCATCCCTCCCACCGCGCACAGAGGAACACACCCAGCTGTCACATGACTCACTGCAGAGATATACCGTTAGAATAAACCGGGGTACGCAAGGGGGGAGTGTACCCCAGACCCAAGTCCTCGGAGGACCTGGAGAGGGGCTGCTGGAAGCATTCACTACCCACCCATGGGAGGGAAGGAACCTCAGCCAGAGGTTACTTCCATTTCTCAACTTTCAGGCAGAGCTACACCCAACAATTGCAGCCTGTATTAGCCATGTCGCACAGAATCCCACAGGAAACGTGTGTTCTGTTCCCCCGACCTCTATAGCGACAGAAACAGCTTCCCCCAGCACTGTGAGGGGGGAATGCACATGTCTTTGGCTGTTTGAATAAGCCCTGTTTTCTGTTTGTATGGTAATATTAAAACAAGCGAGTACTCCATCTGGTTGTGATCTGTGATTTGGTATCTGGAGGGTTTTTTTTCCCCCCACCATTGCCAGGAGCTACAGTATTAGCACTTTAGGTTATCATAGCAGTGACAATTGTGCGCTTGCCCTGTTCGGGATGGTGCAATGAGTGTGAGAATATGATCCATTGACTGCAAGCAGGAAACCTCTCTGCTAACAGCATTGGATTCCTGTTTAGAAACGGTAAAATCGGTTGATGGATACTATCCGGGGAATGCCCAAAGAATGGTCTTTCTCCCTGGCAGTGTGGAAATTTTGAAGTGTAAAACTCTGGAATTTATGAAAACATGGCAGTAAAATTTGCTTAACACTGGACAAAGTCTTTGCCACCCTTGAATTTTACCACTATCTGAGTGTTAGATAGTGTTACATTAGGGCCAACCTTTGTTTATGGTCATATTTTATTCAGTTGCTAAAAATTAACCTGAACATTTTTTATGGCAATCTGCATCCCAGAGAACTAGGGTTTTAAATCTTAAGCTCCCGGACTCTAATTTTACAACAATGAGTTTTTAATGTACACTTGAAGTGTTTTGTTTTTTTGCTGTAGGTATCGCAAGTCTGTGATGGTTATGCATGTAAGAATGAAGGTGGAATTATTGCTATTTATAATACAAGAGAAATTACATTTTAAGCTAAAAGTCATTTTTATATTTGCTTGGCTAATCCATACGTATATATGAACACTTATATACCACGAGGAAGCATAATATGTTAAGTTTTAAATAGAATATATGTACATATAAAAACTATGAAATCTCATTCTGTAGAACACTTTTATTGATCTGAGCAATTCTAGGTATGGAAATAGTTACTAGAAAAAATCGTAAGAAAGGTCATTGCCATATTGCAGACTGGACACTGTTTAGAAGACCTTATAATTAAAAACTGTGTAAAATGGCATAATGCTGCAATCTTCAAATTATTGACTGTTATCCTGTGTTCAGGCTTTCATTTGTATGACCTTACAGAAGTACTTTTTTAGTGATTGGTGCATTAATTTGCATAAGATGTACAAATAGGTTGCTAGAATTTTCGGTCTTTCCACTCTACCTGACTCATCTGGTCAGGTGGAACAGAAGTACTGACAACCTCCGGCTGCAGTATCACCATTTTCCTGCAAAAGACTTTGAGCAAATTAGAAATAGAAAACCAGAAGGAATGGCTGTGTTGTCCTGCGAAGTGGTGAAATCTTGTAGGCCCCAGTTACATTATATTTTAACTGTGTCACTGTTTCCTGGACATCATTCTCCATGTTCATTATTTCTCAAACCAATTCTGGGATGAATTGGAATTTCATTAAAATCTGAATATCTTCCTCTTTCTGAACATGGTTGGGAGGAAAAGTGTAATTGAGAAAGCCCAGAGGTCCAAAAGAGCCAAAGACTTTGATTGAGGGCATTATGTGGATTTTAGCAACAAATTCAAATTGTATAACAGAAATTTAGAAATCAGAATAATTTGGAAAGGCTTTGGTGAATATAAACAACTGATAAATTAGTGTTTGTGACTACTAATTTCAATGAAAATATACTTTGTGGAGATTTATTTATT
>NW_003852524.1:2945564-2951271 GCF_000181295.1 Otolemur garnettii
TTTCATGAAGACAACATAAAGCTATTTGAAATCGGAATTACTTACAGGGTCCTTTCTACGTTATTTAGACAGAATAGTTATTTCTCAGCTTTTTGTTTTGATCATTCTTCTAATAACTCTAAATAATACCTGAGTTTGCATATATGTAAAATGTCACTGGATGACTGAGTTCACGTTTGCATCTATTTGCTGTATTTCTAGTCTCATTTTGTCACTTAATATACTATTAGAATTACATATTATAAACTATGCATGTTATTTTTACAACATGTATATTTTCAAAAAAAAGTTTTTAAAGCTTTTGGCAAATGCCCATATAGCATGAAATTTCCAAAATTTCATGGAAAAATTTCATAGTTAAGTAGCTTCATACAGTATAGTTAGAATCTGGGTTTCCAAAAACAAGAAGGTCAGGGAAAAATGACCTTCAACTTCATTCTACTAAGGGAAACAAAAATGTACCAATACATTGTCTTCTCAGGCTTCTAAGTTATTGGGTATTTCCATTTTTCCTTTTTTTTATTTAAAAATGGTGTCTTTATTTTATAACCAAGATAACTAAGATACAGAAGTTTCACCTACTTTCTCGAACATGTAAGTCAAATTAGTTACCAAAGTAGAAAGACAGATTTCTTGGGCATCAGCCTCTGTTTATACCTTACTTATTTTCTAACTTGTAAAATATTAAGAAATGACAATTTTGCAACTGAGTTTTTAAATAGCTTGTCCATATATCACATACCTTTAGAGACCCATATGATTTTTATGGCCATTTTCAGAGAATTTAATTCAGTTAATTAAATAAGTATTTACTGAGATCTTGAAGTGCAAAACATTGTTAGCATCTTTCTGGGCCTTACCATCTTTCTGACAAGCTCTGATGGGCGTGTCCATGGCATTGATTCCTATGAGACGTGGAGGAGCTGTAAGACATCCTCGTATCATTGGTTCAAGTGAAATTCAGTGTCTTTCTCTTGTTTCATGATTCAGTCCTTCCCAAAGATCTCCAGGTATTGGCAGAAAATTAGTGTTCTTTGTTAGCTGTAGAAATATAGAGACCTTCCTTCCATCTGATAATAATGAAATATTTACAGTGAGCCGCTCATGGTGCTGAGGCATAGTTCTCACAACGCTCGTATGAAGGAGATAACTCTTATTCTCATTTTCCAGATAAGAAAATGTGGGTTTAGGGAAAGTAAAGCACTACATACTCAAGTTCATAGCCAGAAAGTCAAAACTCAGAGATTTAAAATTTGGTCTTAATGATGCCTTACTTAGAAATCACCCAATATAAGGTTCATATTTGACCACCTCCCCACATTGACAACCTTCTTCAGTTGACCTTATTTTCATAGACCGGATGTGCACCACATATACATATCAGTACAGTAGACCTAGTTCTCTGTATGTTGACTAGTTTGTTACAGTCCCATGGGCTGTCCATTTACAGAGGTTCTCCTGTATTTACTGTCTTGCTCTTCTAATTTTTAGGCATTGTCACTATGAGGAAGTCCTTCTTAGCACTCTCGCTACACCTAGCTATCTCTCTCTAACCATTCTCTCTAACCATTCACGAGTACTTAGAGTCCTCCTTCAGGTTACCTTGATTTAACGGTAGGATTTATAACAGAGTTGAAATAATTTTCATTGCTTAAGTCCATCATGAGAATAATTTGAATTACATTTTCACTTCTGTGTTCCCTAAAAGAGCATTTCTCTGGCGTTATGGTTCCTGAGAGGAGCGACTAAACCCCTCGTTTAACTTTTTGTTTCCCCCAGGACCTTCTCAGTTATTTCTACTGTTTCCATTATGGTCACAAGAAAAATAATTCTGAGAATAAGTTGGGTTAATGGAGAATCTTCCTGAACAGACAAAAATTAGGCTTACTTTTTTTTTAAGTCTTTCAGTTTGTGTCTTTGTTTTTAAGAGACAGGGTTTTGCTGTGCTGTGTAGGCTGGAGTGCAGAGCAGTGGCTATTTACAGGTGTGCGCATGCTCACTGCAGCCTGGAACACCTGGGCTCAGGTGAGTCTCCCACCTCAGCCTCCCAAACAGCTGGGACTGCAGGCATTCGTCACAGCAGCTGGTGGTTTTCTTCTCTTTTTTTTGAGACAGAGCCTCAAGCTGTCACCTTGGGTGGAGTGGGGGGGCATCACAGCTCACAGCATCCTCCAACTCCTGGGCTCAAGTGAGTCTCCTGCTTCTGCCTCCCTGGTAGCTGGGATTACAGGCGCCCGCCACAACACCCGGCTATTACTTGGTTGCAGCTGTCATTGCTGTTTGGCGGGCCTGGGCTGGATTCGGACCGCCAGCTCAGGTGTATGTGGCTGGCACCTTAGCTACTTAAGCCACAGGCGCCGAGTCAGTTTTCTTCTCTTATTGTCATTTGTTTATGCTTGCCAAGATGTTATTTATTGATTTATTTATTTATTGACACAGAGTTTCCCTATGTTGCCCTTGGTAGAGTGCAGTCACAGCTCACAGCAACCTCAAACTCTTGGGTTTAAGTGATTCTCTTGCCTCAGCCTCCCAAGTAGTCGGGACTATAGGCTCCCACCACAACGCCTGGTTATTTTTTGTTGCAGTTGTCATTGTTGTTTATCTGGTCCAGGCTGGGTTCAAACCCATCACCCTCGGTGTATGTGGCTGGCGCTGTAACCACTGTGCTATGGGTGCCGAGCTGATGTTGTACTTTTAATTTTCATGTTATGCAAAGTATTTGAGTTACAAGATAGAATAATTTAGTGTCTCCAGTAAAGGGATGGGAGAAAGGGGCAATAATTAAATATAACTGGGTGGTGCCTGTGGCTCAGTGGGTAAGGCACAGGCCCCATATACCAAGGGTGGTGGGTTTGAGCCTGGCCCTGGCCAAACTGCAACAACAAAAAATAGCCAGGCGTTGTGGCGGGCACCTGTAGTCCTAGCTACTTGGGAGGCTGAGGCAAGAGAATCACCTAAGCTCAGGAGTCAGAGGTTGCTGTGAGCTGTGTGATGCCACGGCACTCTAGCAAGGGCCATAAAGTGAGAGACTGTCTCTACCAATACATAAATAAATAAATAAATATAACTATGTGTTGATGTTATTAGTTTAAGTCTGAGATTTTTGAAATTTGCATAGAGTAAAATTCACTTTTTATACAGTTTAATGGGTTTTGACAAATACTTAGAGTTGTGTAGTCAGCTCCACAATCCAGGTACATAACAGTTACATCTCCCTTGAAATATTTTCTCATACTAATCTTATTGAATTAAATACCCCTCTATCCTCCAACTTACCATCCAGAATATAAGCATTGAAATTGAATTTGTTCACTCGGCATCACGCCTGTGAAGTCCTTCTGAGTTCTTGCATTTGTAAAATGTTGGTCCTGTTAATTGCTGAGTAGTATTGCTGTACAGATGTACCATTTTTTAGCCCTTCACCAGATGAAGAATGTTTGGGTTGTTTCCAGGTTGGGGCAATTATGAATGAAGTTGCTATTAAACACTTGTGAAATTGCTATGAAGACACTTTTGTGTGAACATATGTTTTCATTTTTCTTGGGTATATAACTGGGGTTGGGATTGCTGAATCCTATGGTAAGTGTAATAGTAACTCTCAGACTGTTTCATAGTGTGGCTGTGCTGTTTTCACATCCCTGCAAACAATGAGTGAAGGTTCTGTTACTCCACATCCCTGCCAAGGTTTGGCATTGTCATTGTTTTGGTTTGTTTTCGTCATTTTAATAGATGTATAGAGGTATGTGTGTCTGGCTGTAGTTTTAATTTGCATTTCCCTAATGACTAAGACTGGTTAACACTTTCTATGTGTTTATTTCCCATTCTTTTTTTTTTTTTTTTTTTTTTGAGACAGAACCTCAAGCTTTCCCTCTGGGTAGAGTACCGTGGCTTCGCAGCTCACAGCAACCTCCAACTCCTGGGCTCAAGCAAGTCTCCTGCCTCAGCCTCCCAAGTTGCTAGGACTACAGGTGCCCGCCACAGCACCTGGCCATTTTTTGGTTGCAGCCATCATTGTTGTTTGGCGGGCCCGGGCTGGGTATTCAAACCCGCCACCTTAGGTGTATGTGGCTGGCGCCTTAGCCGCTTGAGCCACAGGCGCCGAGCCCTATTTCTCATTCTTATATATTTTTTGTTGAATTACCTGTTCAGATATTTTGTCCATCTTTTACATTGGGTTGTTATTTTGTTGTTGTGTTTAGAGAGTTATTTATATATTCTGGAGAAGAGTTCTTTGTCAGATATGTGATGTGAAAATTTTTCCAGTCTATTTCTTGTCTTTTTATTCTCTGCGGTGTCTTTCTTAGAACAAAGATTTTTAATTTTGATGAAGTCCAGTGTTCATGTTTTTCCTTTTATGGATTGTTCTTTTACTGTTGTATCTAAGAACTCTTTCTCATGGCTCGGCACCTGTGGCTCAAGTGGCTAAGGTGCCAGCCACATACACCTAAGGTGGTGGGTTCGAATCCAGCCTGAGCCTGCCAAACAACAATGACGACTGCAACCAAAAAACAGCCGGGCATTGTGGTGGGCGCCTGTGGTCCCAGCTACTTGGGAGGCTGAGGCAGGAGACTCACTTGAGCCCAGGAGTTGGAGGTTGTTGTGAGCTGTGATGTCACAGCACTCTACCCAGGGGGACAGCTTGAGGCTCTGCCTCAAAAAAAGAGAACTCTTTCTCATAAAGATTTTCTACTGTATTTTCTTTGAAATGCTTTATAGCTTTAACATTTTAAATTTAGTCTGTCATCCATTTTAAGTTTATTTTTTGTTTTCTGTCATATAAATTGTTTCCTTTTTTGCATATGTATATCTAGTTGTCCCAGCACCGTTTGTTGGAAGATTATGCTTTATCTTTTAAATTACTTTTGTATCTTTGTCAGAAATCAGTTGAGATATTGACATGAATTCATTTCTGGACTTTCTATTCTGGGTTTAGACATTTTGAGTTTTTTCTTTTTTTCTTTTTTTTATTAAATCATAGCTGTGTACATTAATGCAACCATGGGGTACAATGTCCTGGTTTTATATCCAATTTAAACTGTTTTCATCCAACTGGTTAACATAGCCTTCACGGCATTTTCTTAGTTATTGTGTTAATTTATTTATATTCTACACCTAGTAAATTTCACACGTACCCTTGAGTTTTTTCTATTTTATTTTGTTTTTCCTCCTGGCAGAGAGTTTTTTCAGATTTTAGGCAAAAGTCTGAATATGTAGATTTAGAAAATCTTACATACAGATGTGTTTATTAGGTTTCCACTTTTTGCCTTCACAAAATTAAAAAGGCTTAAAATTTAATAACAATAATAATGTTTAAGATAAGGACTAGAAACAAAAACCTTGTAAAGAACAAACAAAGATAAATACATATAGAAAATAAATCAGACGATTGCTGCATCAAAATATTAAGCAATAATAATAGTAATAGAAAGAAAGTCACATTCACATCGTTAAACAAGAGCGTGTCCATCACAGAATGCTTCAACTCTGAGGTTCAGCATGAAGTCATCAGTTAACTACTTCTTCTTAATTTTTTTCCCCAAAGTCTCAAAAAATAAACAATCAATATCTATACATAAAAGTAAAAGACAACTTCAAAAAACAGATCATGCCAAACCTTACAGACAGGCTCCGGCGCCTGTGGCTCAAGTGGCTAAGGCACCAGCCACATACACCTAAGGTGGCGGGTTCGAATCCCCAGCCCGGGCCC
>NW_003852524.1:2951731-2953667 GCF_000181295.1 Otolemur garnettii
AGCTGGGCCTTGTGGCGGGCACCTGTAGTCCCAGCTACTTGGGAGGCTGAGGCAGGAGACTCGCTGGAGCCCAGGAGTTGGAGGTTGCTGTGAGCAGTGAAGCCATGGCCCTCTACCCAGGGGCACAGCTTGAGGCTCTGTCTCCAAAAAGAAATGCATACAATAAAACTATATCAAAAAACAAATGAGAAAAAACAGTCACATGTCACATTTTATACCTTACTTGATGAATACAGAGAGTTCCCAGAGGCTTTAAAAACCAGTATCTAAGTCGGTTATGGTGAATATGAGCAATAAGATGAGAAATGGGAACTTTAAGCCTCATTCGCTATAAGCTTTGAAGAAGATTAGCATTTCACGCCTTTATAAAGAGTGATTATGGGGGTAGAGTATGTTACATTAAGGAGATAATTATCCATTTCTAGTGACACATACAGCCGGAGTTCAATAGCTCCTAAGCCTAACTTTATCGAAAGGATATATAAACAGTTTCGGTTATCTATTGCTGCATAGCGAATCACCTCAAATGGGTTCAAACAACAATAATCATGTGTTGCTTAGTAATTTGCAATTTGGGGGTGGCACCTGTGGCTCAGTGAGTAGGGCGCTAGCCCCATATACTGAGGGTGGCGGGTTCAAACCCAGGTCCAGTCAAACTGCGATGAAAAATAGCCAGGCCTTGTGGCGGGCGCCTGTGGTCCCAGCTACTCAGGAGGCTGAGGCAAAAGAATTGCCTACGTCCAAGAGCTGGAAGTTACTGTGAGCTGTGATGCCACGGCGCTTTACCGAGGGCGACAAAGTGACACTCTGTCTCTAAAAACAAAAACAAAAATCTGCAATTTGGGTGGGGCTTGGTGAAGATAGGAGGAATCAGCTGGGGAGACTAGAAGGCTGCAGGTGACTCCCTGGCTGGCGCAGGAATCATTTAAGGTTTGCTCATTCACATGTCTGGTGGGCAATGCCAGCCGGAGCTGTTGGCTGGAATGCTTAGGTGACTCCTCTCCGTGTGAATGTTTGGTGTCCTCACAGCATGGTAAATGGGTTCCAAGAGTAAGAGTCCCAAGAAATCATAGCACGAGTAAAAGGCAGACAATCACATAGGATCCCTTTGGTCATCCTCTTGGTCAAGGCAGTCTGAGAGGTTCACCCAGCTCCAAAAGAAGGGAACGATGACCCCTCCATTCCATGGGAGGAACGGATATCAACACCACATTATAAAAATACACATGGGATGGGATATTGGCCACCTTCGAAAATACAATCTACCACAGAGGGTAAGAACAAATTTAACACAGAGTGCACAAAGTGAGCTGGTATCAAACAAAACTCAGAACATTATTTTTGCCATTGAATCAGGAGGTAACACAAATGTGAAAGAACTGGTTAAAAGCATTTCACAGAAAATATTTTCCTACCTAAATCTTTTTTTTTTTTTTTTTTGCAGTTTTTGGCTGGGGCTGGTTTTTGTTTTTTTTCTTTTGAGACAGAGCCTCAAGCTGTCCCTCTGGGTAGAGTTCCGTGACATCACAGCTCACAGCAACCTCCAACTCCTGGGCTCAAGCGAGTCTCCTGCCTCAGCCTCCCAAGTATCTGGGACCAAATAGCCACAATGACCGGCTATTTTTTGGTTGCAGCCATCATTGTTGTTTTTGGTGGGTCTGGGCTGGATTCGAACCTATCACCTTAGGTGTATGTGGCTGGCGCCTTAGCCACTTGAGCCAGGGGCACTGAGCCTGGGGCTGGGTTTGAACCCACCACCTCTGGCACATGGGGCTGGTGCTCTACCCCTTTGAGCCACAGGCACTGCCCCCTGCCTAAATCTTAATAAGCCACTATAAGCTAATGCTATAGTGCTTATAATGCTATAGTGCTTAATAAGCCACTATAGCTAATGCTATATATTAACTAAATGTCCATTATTCTAATAGTTTTTTTT
>NW_003852524.1:2954804-2955876 GCF_000181295.1 Otolemur garnettii
ATTCGAACCCGCCACCTTAGGTGTACGTGGCTGGCGCCTTAGCCGCATGAGCCACAGGCGCCGAGCCTAGTTGCATATTTTATTACAGGAGCGTCCCCCAATTTATTTTACTCTTTAGAAGTGGAGCATTCGGGTTGTTTTCAGCGTTTTGCTACTGTGCATAACTTGAGCATTTATCTTTAAGAGCATATGTGAGTGAATATGAGACTTGAAACCTGTATACTGGTAGGTAAATTCCCAGAAGTCTGGTAGGTAAATTCCCAGAAGTGATCCTACTGGATCAAAAGCTACTTTTTACATCTTTCATTTCTGAGTACTGTATTCAACAATGTAGAAACCTCAAATAACAAACTTGATTACGTTAGTTTTAGTCTTGCTAATAGAGCTTTATATTTTGCATATTCCTTGTTTGTTTTGTTCACTGAACATGTTACATGCCAAGTGTCTACATGTTAAGAGAACTACCCACATCATCTTGTGGCAAATCCTATACGTTGGCTGAAATTTTTTCTTCATTTAACTCTATTCTTCCCTTGGGTCACCTTAGGTTATTCAGTTTCAGAGTGTTACTGACAAGTACCATCTTTGTTTACTTTTCAGACTTTTTCATGTTATTAATTCTTGACAATTGCTTAATGACTAATATCTGTAACAATTTAGAAGCAGATAATTCATATTTTCGATTTCAGATTTGTTAAGAGGATGCACAGAAAGTGTAAGTAACTTGCTTAAAACAATCTAGCAAACTCATGGCCGCCTGAGCAAGGCTCTAATTAATACGCATTTGTTCTTTAATCTGTGGAACTTTATGGCATTTCAAACAACAAGATATTAATCAACAATTACATTTTTAGTTTTAACTGTCATTTGATGGAAGATGAATTAATAGTGTAACTCTCCCTTACATTTTTACTTGGACGTTTTAGACGGCAGCTATGAAAATGCGAAACCAAATTAAAAATTTTAGGTGTCGGCTCGGCGCCTGTGGCTCACATGGCTAAGGCGCCAGCCACATACACCTAAGGTGGCAGGTTTGAATCCAGCCCGGGCCCGCCAAACAACAATGATGACT
>NW_003852524.1:2956392-2959364 GCF_000181295.1 Otolemur garnettii
ATATATATATATATATATATATGTTTCTCAGATTTTTCAAAAGGTTTAAGTTATGATGATATAAGTTATGGTTTATTTGGATATAACTCAGCATGCTTTAGAATTTTTCCTAAAAAAAGTCATTAGCTCTATCCCTGTTTTCAAGGATCTTATAGTCATTTAGAAGATGAAATCAAGCACTGTACACAGCTTACCATACTGCCAATAGAATATGGCAAGGGCAATAATAGTGTACCAACTACTATGTGAGTACAGATAAAAGAAATTTATTTTTGTTGGAGGAAATCATATTAGATTTAGTGAAGCAGTTGAAATTTGAAGAAGATTCAAATGGTTCTTCTTGGTTATAGAAGAACAAATTTAATTTTTTTTTGAGTCTCCGTATGTTGCCCTTGGTAGAGTACTGGGGTGTCACAGCTCACAGCAACCTCAAACTCTTGGTTTTAAGCCATTCTCTTGCCTCAGCTTCCCAAGTAGCTGGGACTACAGGCGCCTGCCACAACACCTGGCTGTTTTTTTGTTGCAGTTGTCATTGTTGCCCAGCTGGCCCAGGCTGGGTTTGAACCCGCCTGCCTGGGTTCGAACCCTCCAGCCTGGGTATCTGTGGCTGGCACCATAACCACTGTGCCATGGGCGCCAGGCCAGAAGAATAGATTTAATTTTGAGAGGTTGAGATCGGATAAAGAGCACTTCAGAGGCAGAATGAGCAGCATGAAGAGATACATAAAGATGGGAAAATATTGGGGGTGGGCAGAATGGTTAGTGATCAATATTAATTGGCTACAAATTAGTGAACAAGAAGTGACTAGTGAGAGATAAAATTATAAAGATAATTGGTATAACTTCATGGAGGGCCTTCAATTTACTAAAGAATAATTTGGCCTTTATTTTGCAGAATGAATACTGGCTCCATTAGCCCCCTCCCTCTTATCTCCAGATATGTGTGAAAGCCATCTGCAAATAAAATCATTATCATCATTGTCATTGTCACCTAATGGTGGAATGTCCTATTTTCACAACCTTATTTAAAATCCAAATAAAACTTTAGAACACTCCATGACTTTCATCAATTCTGTAGTATAAAAACAGAATTTTTTAAATATTGTTTTGAGCAAATGATATGTTTATTCTCTGCACAAGTAACTCTGTCCCATATCTCCCTTGGAATCTCTGTCTCCCAGTCAGATTCCTTCTATTCAATGCTTCCTAAGTAGAAATTTTGGAGCTGTCACTGTGGGTTTTTAGTCAAAGGAATAATTTATTTCAAAGGCTAAAGAATAAACAATAGATTTACAAGCTAGGCGTGGTGGATCATGCCTGTCATCTCAGCACTCTGGGAGACTGAGGCCCTTGAGGTTAGGAGTTTGAGACTAGCTTGAGCAAGAGTAAGACCTGTTTCTTTTTTTTTTTTTTTTTTTGAGACAGAGCCTCAAGCTGTCCCCCTGGGTAGAGTGCCGTGGCCTCACAGCTCACAGCAACCTCCAACTCCTGGGCTCAAGCGAGTTTCCTGCCTCAGCCTCCCAAGTAGCTGGGACCACAGGCACCTGCCACAATGCCCAGCCATTTTTTGGTTGCAGCTGTCATTGTTGTTTGGCGGGCCGGGCTGGATTCGAACCAGCTACCTTAGGTGTATGTGGCTGGCGCCTTAGCCACTTGAGCCACAGGTGCTGAGCCAAGAACCTGTTTCTACTAAAACTTAGTTGTGAGCTACACCTGTAGTCCCAGTTACTGGAGAGGCTGCAGCAAGAGGATTGTACAGGTGCCTGCTGTAACACCTGGCTATTTTTTGGTTGCAGTTGTCATTGCTATTTAGCAGGCCAGGGCCAGGCTCGAACCCACCAGCCTTGGTGTATGTGGCTGGTGTCCTGCTCACTGAGCTATGGGCGCCAAGCCTCCAGAGGGGTTTTAATATGAAATTTTGTGCCTGTTCAATAGGAAATCTCAGTCCTGTCTGGATTTCCTTTCTTTTATACACATTCTGAATTATATATTGTTCTCTCCTAATATCTGTGCTGAGGTTGGTAACGTCTTCATTTTATGGCCATTATCATTATTTGTACCTTAATCTTACATGCTGCTAATGTGATGAAGTTTAATTCAAAGTATTAAGTTTTATTATCTATTTCTGGGGTGTTTTGCTCTGTCACTTTACTATGCAAAACCCCTACCATTATAACCTGTTAACCTAATGATAATGTCTCTCTAACTAGTGTCTTTTGTCTTGAATATGCATAGTCAGTCATGATCAGTGTTTGGTGAGCTGTCGGTGATGGGAAGGATTTTTTTTTTTTGAGACAGAGTCTTATTATGTCACCCTTGGTAGGGTGCTCTGGCGTCACAGCTCACAGCAACCTCAAACTCTTGGGCTTCCCCCACTATTATTTTGTTGTTGTCATTGTTGTTTAGCTGGCCCAGGTGGGGTTCGAATCCTCCAGCCTCGGTGTTGTGGCTGGTGCCGTAACCACCGTGCTATGGGTGCCAAGCCCACAGCTCATATCTTGACTAGAGTTTAAGCTGAAAACAATCTTTTGGGCAACACACAGATTGGTGGCCCATCCTCTGGCACATGACCATAAGCAGATCCTTTGGGGACATGCCTGAATTTAGAGGATAGGAGACAGAAGAACAGCACAACAGGAAGCCAAAGAAGAGTCGGTCTTGCCCATTGAGAATAACATCTCAAATCTTCAATAAATTAGAGGAAATGGCTTGGCGCTGATAGCTCAGTGGTTAGGGTGCTGGCCACATACACCGGGATGGCAGGTTTGAACCCAGCTTGGGCCAGCTAAACAGCATACGACAACTGCAACCAAAAAATAGCTGGGCGTTGTGGTGGGTGCCTATAGTCCCAGCTATGTGGGAGGCTGAGGCAAGAGAATTGCTTAAGCCCAAGAGTTAGAGGTTGCTGTGAGCTGTGATGCTACAGCACTCTACTGTGGGCGACCTAGTGAGACTCTGTTAAAAAAAAAAAA
>NW_003852524.1:2959792-2973897 GCF_000181295.1 Otolemur garnettii
GCACTCTACTGAGGGTGACAGAGTGAGACTGTCTCAAAAAAAAAAAAAATAAAATAAAATAAAAATATATATATACACGCTTTATTTCACTAGACTGAAGTAGAAACAGGTTTCCTCAAATCTTTCACATTATCTTATGTACAAGTTACTCATCTTGACAGTTTTCCTTTATGATGGATGATATTGTACCAGGCGTGTGGCATTAAAAGCCAGACTCTTGGAAATGCAATTTTTCAGATCCATTAACCTTTATTTGGTTCTTATGGTAATAGAAGGAGAAGGATCACATCATTTTTCTGCAGTGTGTGGTCTAATCTGAGTTGGGTATTTAGACCTTTTTTTCCTGATTGTCCTGAAGATGGGCTTATAAAGTCTTCCCGCAGGTTTTAGGAATATTGAGTTTGTCTTCCGCTGTCCGTCTCCACTTTAATTTTATAAGGTTATTTTACCTTAGTTCATTTTGGGATTGAGCAAGTCAAATGAACTCTTTCTGGAACTGGGTGGACCCTATTTTAACCAATATGCTGCCCCACACAATGGCTGGTAATCATGAACGGGAGGGAAAACGTTAGAGGCGGATACTGTGACGCTGCTTACATCGTGTGGGCTTGGGAATTTCAGAGTAACAGAGACATTTAACATAAATTTTATGGACCAATCACTTTCATAATGCTAGTTTGTAATAAAAAATGTTTATTTTGTGAATTTGTACCATTGAACTAAATATGATATTCAACAAATCAATATACTTAGCTGTTAACTATTTAAGATAGTTACCAACTATTTGTATAGCTTTGCTAGAAGAGCTTATACATTTATTTAGACACCAATGAATATTTACTTTAAGAAAACATGCATTGGCTCGGGGCCTGTGGCTCAAGTAGCTAAGGTGCCAGCCACGTACACCCAAGGTGGCGGGTTTGAATCCGGCCCAGGCTGCCAAACAACAATGACGGCTGCAACCAATAAATATAGCTGGGCGTTGTGGTGGGTGCCTGTGGTCCCAGCTACTTAGGAGGCTGAGGCAGGAGACTCGCTTGAGGCCAGGAGTTGGAGGTTGGGGTGAGCTGTGATGCCACAGCACTCTACCCAGGGGAACAGCTTGAGTCTCCTGTCTCAAAAAAAAAAAAAAAAAGAAAGAAAGAAAACATGCATTTAAAAATATGAAAAGCCAAAATGTATAACAGACTTCTAATCGGATAAGAGACCTTGATGCAAACTTAGAAAATCGTATCTGTTTGATAAAAGCTTGGATCATTGTATAGCTGACTTAATTCTTTCATCTTGAGAGTACAAAATATTTTATTCGTGAATGTCTCTTTTATAGCCACTTTCTTCAGTTTTGAAAGGAAACCAGGAACCCACATCCTCTCCTAAATATCTGTATTTCCACATGTTCCTGTCTCTTCTTCCTTCCTGTTTCGAGGAAGAATGATCATGACCATGGCCTTGATCACATCTCCTCCCCCACCTATTCTAGGACTTTGCTTTTATTACAAGTTTTCTTTTCTTCCCCCCAGTCTTTTGTCTTCATTGATTGCAGAGTCTGGAGCAAGGCTGGGTCTGACAGTGAGGCTGAAGCAACCCAGCTGGTGGGGAGAGAAGGATGCCTCGGCTGAGAATTTAGCAAACTGACAACCCTGCTCCTACTGAACTTCCTAGAAGTTTGATTCTGTTGACCATTTCTTCCTTCCTGAAGCTCTTCTTACTAGGCCTGTAGATTGCCATTCATATTTTCTTTCTTTCTTTTTTTTTTTTTTTTGAGACAGAGTCTCAAGCTGTCACCCTGGGTAGAGTGCTGTGGCATCATAGCTCACAGCAACCTCCAACTCTTGGGCTTAAGCAATTCTCTTGCTTCAGCCTCCCAAGTAGCTGGGACTACAGGCACCCGCCACAATACCTGGCTATTTTTTTATTGTTGTTGTTGTAGTTCTCATCATTGTTGTTTGGTGGGCCTGGGCTGGATTTGAACCCACCAGCTCCGGTGTATGTGGCTGGCAGCCTAGCTGCTTGAGCTACAGGCACCAAGCCCATATTTTCTACAATTACATTGAACTCCCTGTGAAATCAAGGTGCTCACATTTGCTGAGCCTGAGTGTGTGGCAACCTCTGTGACCAAGTTCCTTACATGTGTTGACTCATTTTTTAATCCCACACATTCTGTAAAATTGGTTCAATAATTATTCTAATTTAAAGGTGAAGAAACTGAGCTTAGGCTTGGCACCTGTAGTTCAAGCAGCTAGGGCCCCAGCCACATACACCTGAGCTGGCAGGTTTGAATCCCGCCCATGCCTGCCAAACGGCAATGACAACTACAACTAAAAAGTAGCTGGGTGTTGTGGCGAGTGCCTGTAGTTCCAGCTACTTGGGAGGCTGAGGCAAGAAAATCTCTTCAACCCAAGAGTTGGAGGTTGCTGTGAGTTGTGACACCAGGGCACCAGGGTGACAATTTGAGACTCTGTCTCAAAAAAAAAAAAAAGAAACTGAGCTTAGTCGTTCACTCAAGATCATGCAGTCAGTAAATGGCAGAGGAAGGGCTTCAAACCCACAGGTGTTAGCTGCTTGAGTCCCTAACTGGTGCATGCTATACCATCTCCTCATGCGGGATGCTGCCTGGGGGCTAGAAATACAGAGGTAAACACATAGTCAATACACAGGTGAAAACAGTTAGTACTCATGGAACTATGGTATAGTGGGAAAACAAATTAAACAGGTAGAACGTGGTGGTTGAACTATAGGTGCCCACCACACTGCCTGGCTATCTTTAGAGATGGCGTCTTGCTCTTACTCAGGCTGGTCTCAAACTCCTGCACTCAAGCAATCAACTCACCTCAGCCTCCCAGGAATGTGATGACTTTGATAACGGAGGTATGATTCAAGGCAGCTGTGGCCTTTGTCTGCTGGGGGGAATGCAGGAAAGGCCTGAGAGAGAAGCTGGTGCTGGAAGGAAGGGTAAGAGCTTAGAACTTGATTAAGATAGGGAGGGAATTCCAGACAGAGGAAACAAGAGGTGCAAAGGCCTGGAAGTAGAAAGCATATTGCATTTTAAGGAGTTATCAGCAGTTTTGAATGGCTGGAGCATGGTTTGGGGGGAGGTCATAGAAGATAAGACGGGTGAGTCAGTCGATAGCCTGGTCCTAAAGAGCGGTGTTTGTTATCACGCCTTGTCCATGGTTTTCCTATCAGTTGTTCTGCTGGCGTTCTTTATCGTCCTCCTCCATCACGTTCTCTTCCTTCACTCGTTATAGAAATATTAGCGTCCTTCTGCGTTCTGCTTTCTGTCTTGAATTTTCACCCCATGTTTATACTTCTCCCCAGGCCAGTCATCTATTCCTACATAGCTTCCGTCACCACCACAGGCTGATGTTTCTTTAATAACTATTTTTAGTGTCAACCCCTCTTTGACCTCATATTTTCATCTGATTTCTGTAAACCTGCTCTGTTTGATCCTGCAAGCCTTCAAACTTCACATATCTGGAAGGATCGCACTCTTTGGTTCCCCCCTTGAGTGCTGTCCTCTTTGCTCCTTGTCTGGGGTTGGGGTTGAATACCGTCACCACTGGTCAGTCCTCTGACCCGGCCACCTCCAACTGTTTTTGGTTTCCTTCCTTTTTCTCTCTCCTTCAGTGGTTCTCAACCTGTGGGTCGCCACCCCTTTGTAACAATGAAAATACATCCTGCATATCAGATATTTACATTACGATTCCTAAGAGTAGCAAAATTACAGTTATGAAGTAGCGCGATCATTTATGCGGTCGCAACAAAGTAGCAACAAAACTAATTTTATGGTTGGGGTCATCACAACATGAGGAACTGTATTAAAGGGTCGCAGCATTAGGAAGGTTGAGAACCACTGCAACCTCTCTCTTACTGTCCAAGTTCATGCACACATTGTGTCTCACACAGACTGCATGAAGATGTTTCCCTAATTGGTCTCACTCTCTACAGTCTCTCCCTTTTACACATTCTCTTCTATACAGCCAACCTATCTGGTCATGTCCCTTCCTAATGGAATCAGCTGTATGTTTCTCTAACTGCTCCATTGTGAGGTGCTGAGGATAGGAAACATCTGTACACACAGTGCCTAGCACGTTGCCTGATACATGACAGGTGCCCAGTGAATAGTTCAATCTTGTAAAATAGAAATTAAAGCCTCATTTGTGTAGCCTAGATAGAAGGGGAAAAACAGAGGTTGGTTTTGTAATATGCTTTTTTTTTTTTTTTTTTGTAGTTTTTGGCCAGGGCCGGGTTTGAACTGCCACCTCCAGTATATGGGGCTGGAGCCCTACTCCTTTGAGCCACAAGCGCTGCCCTGTAATGTACTTTTAATAATTAGGATATTTCAAACCACTTCATTATGTAATGCATAACTCAAATATTTGCTGCCCTATAGAGTGTGTTGGCAAATGGAAAAGCCACTAGGCGTTTGGCTGCCCTGAAGATAACAAATGTTCTTCTATGCCTGGACCCCCAAATTGGAGTGTGGGAGAAGTGGAAAGTGAGGGCAATGATTCTAAAGCTATTGGTCTTTTTCAAAGTAGAAAGTAATGATGAAATTGTGAATTCTGAAATGAAAGTATCCAGATGTACCATGTCAAGTTAGCAACTCAGATGCAGGTGTGATGGAAATGGCATTGTAACCATTAATAGAAGAGATAGCAAAAGGAAGTCATTAAGGCCGGGAGCAGTGTGTGGGAGGCCAAGGTGGGCGGATCACTTGAGCTCAGGAATTCGAGACCAGCCTGAGCAAGAGTGAGACTGGGTCTCTGAAAAACTAGCCAGGTGTTGTGGCAGGTGCCTGCAGTCCTTGCTACTTGGAAGGCTGAGGTAAGAGGATCACTTGAGCCCAAGAGTTTGAGGTTACTGTGAGCTATGACACAACAGTACTCTACCAAGAGCGACAAAGTTAGACTGTCTCAAAGACAAAAGCAAGTCATTAAGTGAGTCACTAGGGATTTTGCTAATCTAAACTCAGGGCAGTCGAGTGATCTCTAACAGTGAGTTTCCCCTAGAAGAGAGGTAAAGGCCTTAGAGAGGGGATTTGAATATCTCACAAGCATTATTATCATGCTCCATTCGTTAGCCTTCTTGAATTTAAAAGGGAAAAACCTCATAAAATTTTCATGTTGTCAACTTTGGTTAAATAATCGACAGATTTCTGCTTCTATGATCACATTAATTAAGCCAGCAGCTATCAGCAATTAGTATATTAGTATATTCTAAATTGCTTCAAGGCAGGCAAGGACAGCTCCAGCAAAGGAGCTGCAATTTTATCTTGTGTTTGTGTTTTCAACTGTCTTTTAACTTGTTCTTACTTCTGGACCTCAAAGCAGGTGAATTTGGACCACCGAATAGTGTCTCTCTGTCTTTCTCTCTCTCTCTGTAAATGACAAAATTGAGGTCCAGAATCACAGTTACTTAATGGAAAAACCCTGTCTAAAACACACGGGTAGACATGCCCAGGTACACTCACGCTCATGTGCGTGCATACACACACACATTTATAGTGTTTCTGCTAATTGTGGCTTAAACCAGGAGGGCAGTTACTATTTACCTAACAAGGAGGCCAGAAATTGTTAACCCAAGATTATTGTCATCAGTGATGGAAGCTTCTCTGAGCCTTTCACTTTGCTGTCCTCAGGTGATAGTTACGATGACTATCTCTCTCTGTTGGTTATGAGGTGGCTGCCACCGTTCCAGAAATCATGTCTTCTTTTAATGGTGTCCAGAGTAGAAAGCAAGGTTGAGGAAAGGTGTCAAGTTGTGGTAAAAGGTCTTCCTCTGTTTACATCTTTTTCTTATCAGGGTGATAAATCGATAAATCATTCCAGAAGCCATCAACACCATCTTTCATCTCTTAGTTAGACCTGGGTAACGTGCCCACCTGAGAAAATTCCCCAGCAATGGAGACAGGGATGCTGCGTGTTGAAGCTGGGTTCGCGGCTGTCCAACCAGAACTCAGTTTTGATTAGGGGAAGATTAACCTTAGCCAATTAACATCTGCTACACCTACACAGCCAGAACTAGGCTGCATTTTAGATCTCGTGAATGGAAATTAATTCACTGGTTGCTTACCTGTTAACTTGAAAGACTGAATCTTATGTTCAGTATCTCTACTTCAATGGAAGGAAAAGTAGTTTTCTAGTTCTTTTTCTAATCAGCTCTTTTTACAAGGGCTTGATATAAACTTCCTAGTTAATGTTTTCCACAGTGATCAAAAGCACTGCCAGCTGGGCCAGACCTGGTGGCTCAGGCCTGTAATCCTAGCACCCTGGGAGGCCAAGGTGGGAAGATCCCTTGAGCTCAGGAGTCTGAGACCAGCCTGAGAAAGAGCAAGACCCATCTCTACTAAAATAGAAAAGAAATTAGCTGGGCATTGTGGCAGATGCCTGTAGTCCCCGCTACTTTGGAGGCTAAAGTAAGAGGATCACTTGAACCGGAAATTTGAGCTTATGTTAGCTAGGCTGACATCATGGCACTCTAGCCTGGGCAACAAAGTGAAACTGTCTTAAAAAAGAAATTTGCCGGCAAAGAACATTCCTTTAGAACAGGGCTACTCAACCTTCCTAATGCCACGACTCTTTAATACCGTTCCTTATGTTGTGGTGACCCCCAACCATAAAATTATTTTTGTTGCTACTTCATAACTGTAATTTTGCTACTGTATGAATCTGCTATGCAGGATGGTCTTAGGTGACTCCTGTGAAAGGGTCATTCGAGTCCTAAAGGGGTTGTGACCCACAGATTGAGAACTGTTGCTTTAGAACCTAGTAGCAAAGGCACAGGTTGATGATGATTATAAGAACAAACAAATATAGTCTTCGACAATTATTGAGAATGTGTTTCAAAAGAATTTATTCCGCGGCACCTGTAGCTCAGTGGGTAGGATGCCAGCCACATACACCCAGCCCGGGCCAGCTAAACAGCAATGACAACTGCAACAAAAAAATAGCTGGGCATTGTGGCAGGTGCCTGTAATCCCAGCTGCTTGGAAGGCTGAGGCAAGAGAATCTCTTAAGCCCAAGAGTTTGAGGTTGCTGTGAGCTGTTGATGCCACAGCACTTTATGGAGGGCAAAGAATCAGTTCTTCTGTTGATGTAATGTACGTAGGACATTACTAAAATTATATCTATGTTTAAATTTTAAAATATTATCAACTCACAGTAACCTGAAACTCTCAAATTCCTGGGCTTAAGTAATCCTCTTGCTTCAGCCTCCAGAGTAGCTCAGACTCCAGGTGCCTGCCACAATGCCCGGCTAATTTTTTTATATATTTTTTTTTTTTGTAGAGACAGTCTCACTTTATTGTTCTCAGCTCATAGCAACCTCCAACTCCTGGGCTTAGGCAATTCTCTTGCCTCAGCCTCCCGAGTAGCTGGGACTACAGGCGCCTGCCACAATGCCTGGCTTTTTTTTTGTTGCAGTTTGGCAGGGGCCGGGTTTGAACCCGCCACCCTCGCTATATGGGGCCAGCGCCCTACCCACTCAGCCACAGGTGCCACTTTAGTTTTTCTATTTTTAGTAGAGATGGAGTCTTGCTCTTGCTCAGGCTGGTCTCAAACTCCTGAGGTCAAGCAGTCCACCTGCCTCTGTGCTAGGATTCCTAGAGTGCTGGGATTACAGGCTTGAGCCACTGCACCTGGCCCAATTTTTACTTTCTATTCTTCCACAGTTGGCAGCTAAATATTCGTACTGGAACATAGAGTCTCTAGAGCAGTGGTTCTCAACCTTCCTAATTGCTGCGTTGTTACAAATGGAACAAAGGGGTCACGACCCACAGGTTGAGAAACGCTGCTCTGGAGTGTATTCAGTATTCTTCTTCCCACGCCCATGTCATTTTCTAAAGGAATAGATTCCCAAAATACTGTGTAAATACAGTATTCATTCTGTAACTTGAAAAAGTACAGAAATAAAACCTTTTGATTTCAGAATCATGAATAATTTGCTGGAAAATATATAATAAAATAAGTTTTTTCACTTTTTTTTTTTTTAGCAGTTTATGGCTGGGGCTGGGTTTGAACCAGCCACCTCTGGCATATGGGGCCGGCACCCTACTCCTTTGAGCCACAGGCACTGCCCAGGTTTTTTCACTGTTTATAAATATCTAGCTGTAGCTTACTATGAACTTTATATGTACAATGAAATAATACATCCATGATTCAGAGAATACTCGTAGTAGCAGTAAAGATAGTTATTGTTATACGTTGTTTAGCCCAGATTTTTACATGGAACTGACAAAAAAAAAAAGAGAACCTCTCTTAGTTATGGCATAATGTTGTGATACTAGAGGGAGCACAAGATTTAGCTTGAAAAGACTAAATGTTCAACTCCATCTTATCTACTAGATTTATGGCCTTTGAAAAGTTATAAATCCTCTCTGAGCCTCAGTTACATGGCTTAAAAATAATATCACAAATTATGGCTGCTTAAGGATTAATTGAGATAGTATAATAAATGAAGCATGTGTGTACATTCAATTAATTGTCATAAGTCAAATTTATTGATTAATGATCATAAGTCAAGACATAAATCAAGTAAACAAACTAATATCATCTCTGAAGGAACTAGAAAAAAAAGAACAAGTTAATCCCAAAGTTAGTAGAAGGGAATAATAAAGATTAGAAATAAATAGACGAGACTAGAAAAACAAGAAAAGATCAATGACACTAAGAGTTTTTTTTTAAATGATAAACAAAATCAACAAACCTTTAGCTACACTAAAAAGAGATAAGACTCAAATAGATAAAATCAGTAATGAAAGAGAAAAACATTACAACTGACACCACAGAAATACAAAGGAGGAAAGGACAATGGATAATTATCCAGCAACACATGGGGTAACCTAGAAGAGGTGGATAAACTCTTAAACACACACAGCCCACTTGGCGCCTGTGGCTCAAGTGGCTAAGGTGCCAGCCACATACACCTAAGGTGGCGGGTTTGAATCCCCAGCCCGGGCCTGCCAAACAACAATGATGGCTGCAACCAAAAAATGGCCGGCGCTGTGGCCGGCGCCAGTAGTCCCAGCTAATTGGGAGGCTGAGGCAGGAGGCTCGCTTGAGCCCAGGAGTTGGAGGTTGCTGTGAGCGTGATGCCACGGCACTCTACGCAGGGGGATAGCGTGAGGCTCCGTCTCAAAAAACAAAACAAAACAAAAAAAACCACACACACAGCCTAGTGAGACTGAATCAAGAAGAAACAGAAAGTCTGAGCAGACCAAAAACAAGTAAAGAGATCGAACCAGTAATAAAAATCTTCAAATAACAATTGTGGGCAAGGTTGGAGAGAAAATTTGTAGTGTACTTGTATACCCTTGTACACTATTGGTGGGAATGTAGATTAGTATAGCCATTATCAAAAACAGTATGAAGTGGCTCAGTACCTGTAGCCGAGCGGTTAGGGCGCCAGCCACATACACCAAGACAGGCAGGTTTGAACCCGGCCCAGGCCAGCTAAGCAACAATGACAACTGCAACAAAAGATAGTGGAGCATTGTGGTGGGCACCTGTAGTCCCAGCTACTTGGGAGGCTGAGGCAAGAGAATCACTTAAGCCCAAGAGTTAGAGGTTGCTGTGAGCTGTGACGCCACAGCACTCTACCAAGGGCAACATAGGGAGACTCTGTCTCAAAAAAAGAAAAAGTATGAAGTTTCCTCAAAAAATTAAAAATAGGCTCGGCGCCTATAGCTCAACCAGCTAAGGCGCCAGCCACGTACACCGAAGGTGGCGGGTTCGAATCCCCAGCCCGGACCCGCCAAACAACAATGACGGCTGCAACCAAAAACTAGCCGGGCGTTGTGGCGGGCGCCTGTAGTCCCAGCTACTTGGGAGGCGGAGGCAGGAGACTCGCTTGAGCCCAGGAGTTGGAGGTTGCTGTGAGCAATAATGCCACGACACTCTACCCAGGGGGACAGCTTGAGGCTCTGTCTCAAAAAAAAAAAAAAAAAAAAAACAAAACCAAACAAACAAAAAAAATTAAAAATAGAACTACCATACGATCCAGCAATTCTACTATTGGGTATACAGGTATATTCAAAGGTAGGGAAATCAAAGATGTATCTGCATTCCTAGGTTCATGCAGCATTATTCGCTACAGCAAAGGTTTGGAATCACCTAAGTGTCCACCAGTGGGTGGATGAATAGAAAAAGAAAATGTGATACATAGACACAACAGAATATGATTCAAAAAAGGAGAAAATCTGTCATTCGCAACAACATGAATGAACCTAGGGGACATTGTTAAGTGAAATAAGCCAAGTACAGAAAGACAAATACTGCATGACGTAAGGTGTGAAATCCAAGAAACTCAAAGTCACAGAAGCAAAGAGAAGAGTGGTGGTTACAGGGGCCGGGGCAGCAAGGGGAGCAGGGACTGGGGAGAAGTTGCTCAAAGGACACAAAATTTCGGTTTGACAAGAGGAATAAATTCAAGGGATTGATTGTACATCATGGTGAATAAAGTTAATAACCATATATTAATTATTTGTAAATTACTAAAAGGGTATATTTTAGGTGTTCTCATTGTGAAAAACATGAAAAATGTGAGAGATAATGAATAAGTTAATTTGCTTGATCCAGCCCATTCTGCAAAATACATGTATATCAAAACATCATAGTTTGGACATAAATAGAGACACTTTTGGTCAATTAAAAAGTAAAAAGAAACTTTAAGGTCCAGGGCCTGAATCCTAGCACTCTGGGGAGTCAAGACAGGTGGATTACTTGAGATCAAGAGTTTGAGACCAGCCTGAGCAGGCGTGAGACCCCTTCTCTACTAAAAATTGAAAAATTAGCTGGGCATGGTGGTGGGTCCCTATACTCCCAGCTACTCAGGAGGCTGAGGCAAGAGGACTGCTAGACCCCAAGAGTTTGAGTTGCAGGAACTTTAAAAAAGAAATAATAAATCATGTATCATTAATAATGTCATTCAAATGAAAATAATTCACATGTTTATAGTGGCTGTGGACTTTATCCTTTATCTAGAGGAGATCAAGGGTGGAAATCTAATTAGGAGAAGCAGAGGCATTGGAGGAAGAACATGCATTAGTGTAGCAAGCGGGGTGTTGTGTTGGGGTGTATGTTTATTCAGGACCTCTCCACCTGGGTGTTAACTGTGGAAACCCCTGGATGTTAACTGTGAATTTAATTATTCTGACAATTACGGTGTATTTGAAAATCCCCAAATTAGAGAAAATGCTGTAATATGTAAATCATATTAGTACTTATAGTAACTAACATCTACATATTTTATAGGTACACAGTGGTCACTATGTACCTAGTGTCCGAGGTTTTTTTTGTTGTTGTTTGTTTGGAGATAGAGTCTGACTTTGTTGCTCAGGCTGGAGCGCAGTGGCTATTCACAGCTGTGATCATCGCTCACTACAGCCTGGAACTCTTGACTCAAGCCATCTTTCTGCCTCAGCCTTCTGAATAGCTGGGCTATAGACAATTATAGGCTGCACCTGGCTTAGGCATGTTTATACATACTGTGCACAGTGGTGTACAAGTGCCAATCATGAGAGCTGATGGTTAAAGTGTCAGGAATTTTGTGAGCTTGTTAACTCAGAATGTGAAGTCAGTGTTAAGTCTACTAATGGTCTTTCCTTATGAGAAGATGCCTATCTGAAATCGAGTAGGACATTGGCAAATGCTACAAAACCCTCTTATTTCTGGGTTGCTTAACCATTTACCAACACCTTCCTGTGTTCATCCACTCGTTTTACTCTCACAACAACTCAATGAGAGAGGTACTGTTTTTATCTGCATTTTACAGATGAGGTAACCGAGGCCACAGAAGCAATCTGTTAAGTGGAAGAATGGAGATTTTTAATTACAGCAGACTATTGAGTTCATGGTCATAAACTCTTTGCATGGTTGCTGCTGATTACCAGAAGTGTTCTCTTCTTACAGGACTTTCTACAAAACAGAAAGCAGCCTCACAATTGGGTAGGGGAATGCACATCCAGAAGTCACCTACGTGAGTCTTCACCAACACCAGACAATCAGGTCTAACCTGGACTGGAAGGAGCCTGGGTCTCCCTCTTCTTCTAAATAGCACTCATTATCGCTCCCTAGACTTGGGTTCCTCACCTACTGGTAAAAGTAAAGAATTGGGATTTGATTATATCTAAAACGTCTCCCAGGTATCCAGTCCCTATCCAATTTTGCCTCTTTGACCTGGTGTTGGAGACCCAGCATCTGCTCCCCATGTGGACTATAGCTCTACTACAGATGAAGCATTTAAGCTCATTAGTAATTTTCCTATAGTTAGTTCTTATATGTACTTTTTTAAAAACAGAAATTAGGAAGATTTTAGACTAATAGCTTATCATGATTTTGCAGATTAGACTTTAAACTTCAGCAGAAACACTGCTAAACCCAACATCTACCTCAAATTAAATATTTGTTTATGCCTGTAATCCCAGCTATTCAGGAAGCCAGGAGTTTAAGACCAGCCTGGGCAATAAAATGAGACTCCTCTATCTCTAGAAAATAAAAATATTAACCAGGTTTAGTGGCATATGCTTCTCAGGGAGGGCACTGACGTGGGAAGATTGCTTGAGCCCAGAAGATTGAGGTTACAGTGAGTTATGTCAGGCCATTGTACTCCAACCTAGGTGGCAAAGTAAAACCTTATCTCAAAAAAAAAAAAAATTAATCATTTGTTGAATGAAACTAACTTCCTTCCTTCCTTCCTTCCGCTCTTCCTTTCCCTCCTTTCCTTGCTCCTCTCCTCTCCTCTTTTCTCTTCAACAGTCTCACTGTGTTGCCCTGAGTAGAGTGCTGTGGCATCATAGCTCACAGCAACCTCCAACCCCTGGGCTCAAGCGATCCTCTTGTCTCAGCCTCCCAAGTAGCTGGCACTATAGGCACCCACCACAACATTTTTAGAGACGAGGTCTCGCTCTTGCTTAGGCTGGCCTTAAACTCCTGACCTCTAGCAATCCACCCATCTTGGCCTCCCAGAGTGCTAGGATTACAGGCCACGAGCCATCAAGTCTGGTGAGATTTTCCTTAATTTAATTCCACATTTCAACTTCTATTCAAATCTACAAGGATTATTAATATCATGGATATGAGTTGAATATATTGCATGAGAAAACCCGAAAATTGGAAACAGAGGCCATTTATGTGATGTAGAGTGTGTATGTGTGTGTAACATATATATTTGCATATATATGCACAGAATATCTGTAAAATTGCTTCCCTTTACAAATGAAGAGTAAGAATTCAATGTTAAGCCTACTAACAGTGTTTCCTTAAGAGAAGATGCCACGCCTTCTCCTGTTTGCCCCATACACCGGAGGTGGTGGGTTCAAACCTGGCCCCAACCAAAAACTGCAAAAAAAAAGTGCTTATGCTTATTTTTAAAACATAGAAATAAAAAGTAACAGAGAAGAAGAAAAAAAGGGCTTCTATTGTTTAACCACCCCCAAATAACTACCACTTTGGTGAGGCATTTGTTTCTATTTTTACTTTTTTAGTACTTTGTTGGTGTATGTAGGAAGTAATCTGGGCTTCTCGCCCAGTTTGGTTTAATTTTTGTTTACTGGTGAAGTGTCTTTAGATTGCATTACGCTTATTAGATCATTACTGTTATTAGCGGTCACTAATGCTATATCATCATGTGTTCTTATCAATCTAAAATTTAAGCAATTAAAAGTTCATTCTCTAGGGCAGTCTCATATGTTACCTCGGTTATGAAGAAATGACGCCCAGTGGAAATAGAACTCTAACTACAATAGATTTAAAATCCTCCTGACTGTAGGTTCCTCGAGAGTTCCTTCTTCGCGCACGTGGCTTAAGTGTGAAATCAGACTGAGTTCTTTTCCTGTTCCTCAACTTGCCGTGATCCTTTCCGCCTCGCTGCTTCTGCGCGTCTCTTCATCTTCCCATTTCTACCTGCCAAAATTCAAGTCACCTTCAAGTACTTTCACCACCTTACTTGCTACACTGTCCTTGTCACACTGAGGTCATTCACAGGACAGCAATGGGCTCTCATTTCCCCCAAACCTCAGAAGTACTTACTATCTGTACCATTCATGTGATATTTATATTCTATTTTTTTTTTTTTTTTTTGGCCAAGGCTGGGTTTGAACCTGCCAC
>NW_003852524.1:2974135-2976903 GCF_000181295.1 Otolemur garnettii
AGTCTCACTCTGTTGCCCTGACTAGAGTGCTCAGGTGTCATAGCTCACAGCAACCTCAAACTCCTAGGGTCAAGCAATCCTCTTGCCTCCGCCTCCTGGGTAGCTGGGACTATAGGCACCCACCATGATGCCTGCTAGTTTTTCTATTTTTAATAGAGGTGGGATCTCGCTCTTGCTCAGTTTGGTCTTGAACTCCTGAGATCAAGCAATCCACCTAGCCTCAGCCTCTCAGATTGCCAGAATTACAAGTATGAGCCACCACACCTGGCTGACTTAACCATTTTTAAGTGCATGGTTCAATAGTGTTAAGTTTTGTTGCCTTTTATGCATCCAATCTCCAGAACTTTTTTGTCTTGCAAACCTGAAACCATATGCCTATTAAATAACTCCTCATTTCCTACTTACCCCAGGTCATAGTAACCACTATTCTTAATGTGTATAATTTTTTCTGCTTAGGTGTCTCATATAAGTGGAATCATATAATATTTGTATTTTTGTGATTGGCTTATTTTGTACAGCCTATTATATTTATACTCTATTAATGCTATTTATACTCTATTTTCCAAGGACAGTGCCACCTAGTGAGGGAAGCAGGCCAAGGGCTTGTCCAATAAAATCAGAGATGGTCTAATGTCTCTCTTTCCCAGCAAGCACTGGGAGAAATGCTTAGATTCCTAACCAGAGGCTGCACAGTGGCCTCCCAGAGTGCAAGGATTACTGGCGTGAGCCAATGTGCTGGCCTTAATGAATATTTTGTAAATAAAAGTACATTTAGCTATAATTTTTTTTTTTTTGAGACAGACATTCACTTTGTCACCGTCGGTAGAATGTTGTGAAGTCACAGCTCACAGCAATCTCAAACTCTTGGGCTTAAATGATTCTCTTGCCTCAGTTTCCCTTGTAGCTGGGACTGTAGGTGCTCACCACAATGCTTGACTGTTTTGTTTGTTTGTTTAGCAGGCTCGGCTGGGTTCGAACCCGCCAGCCCTGATGCATGTGTCTGGCGCCCTAATTGCTGAGCTACCAGTGCCAAGCCTTAGCTACAATTTTCTATGTATGTAGTCTATGTTCTCAGAATCCTACCTTTCCTTTTAGGAAACAGAACAGAAATAAAGCCCATATATTGCCAGTAACATATATAATTGACTATAATTGATTTATGGTCAAGTAAATCACTATAGGGTGTTCCAAGAGCTGCCCATAAAGTCACCATATTTAGGGAAAATGGGAAATTTGAAAATTACAAAATTTAGGGGTGGCACCTGTGGCTCAGTGAGTAGGGCACTGGTACCATATACTGAGGGTGATGGGTTCAAACCCAACCCATGCCAAATTGCAACAAAAAAATAGCTGGGCATTGTGGTGGACACTTGTAGTCCCAGCTACTCAGGGGCAAGAAAATCATCTAAGCTCAAGAGCTGGAGGTTGCTGTGAGCTGTGATGCAATGGCACTCTATTGAGGGTGACAAAGTAAGACTCTGTCTTTAAAAAAAAAAGAAAAGAAAATCACAAAATTTTACAAAAAAGTGGCTAATATATAGATTACAAAATTTTATAAAGAGTTGACAAACATGTAGAGAGTATTGTGTAAATATTTTTTAATGAATATTTTGTATTTTTGTGTGTATATGTAAGATAGAGTTTCACTTTCTCAACCTCAGTAGAGTGCCATGGTATTGTAGCTCATGGCAACCTTAAACTCTTGGGCTCAAGTGATCTTGCCTCAATTTTTCATTTTTAGTAGAGACAGGGTCTCACTCTTGCTCAGGCTGGTCTCTAACTCCTGAGCTCAAGTGATCCACCAGCCTTGGCCTCTCAGAATGCCAGGATTACAGGCATGAGACAGAGTACCTGGCCTTAATGAATATTTTGTAAATAAAGGTACATTTAGGGATTAATGAATTGTGGTATATGTACACCATGGAGTACTATGCAGCCATAAAAAGATGGAGACTTTATATCTTTTATGTTCACCTGGATAGAGCTGAAACATATTCTTCTTAGTAAAGTATCTCAAGAATGGCAAAAAAATGTACTCAGTACTACTATGAAATCAATATATAATCACCTACATACTCATATGAATGGTAAAACATAACTATAGTCCAGAAAGTAGAAGGGAAGAGGAGAGACAGGGGAGGGGAGGGAGAGGCAGAGGGAGGGAGGGCATTGGGGGGGGGCCTCACCTAATGTGCATAATGCAATGGTACATTTCAAAACTATTAAGAGAAGAGTATAATTGTCTTACCACAACAAGTAAGTAAGCGAGGTGATGGATGTGTTAATCAGTTCGATGTAAGCATTTCACATTGTATATCAAATCAGTACACTGAACCCCATAAATGCATCGATATACACAGTTGTGATTTAATAAATAATAAAATTTAAAAAAGGTATATTTAGCTATAATTTTCCATTTTTCCTATGTAGGGCAATTTTATGGGCAGCTCTTAGGACACCCTATATATTTTTATAATCCCTTACCTCACTTAATGATTTCATAGTTGCTATATTCATTTTAAATTTAAATCTTAAGGCTCGGCGCCTGTGGCTCAAGCGGCTAAGGCGACAGCCACATACACCTAAGTGGTGGGTTCGAATCCCCAGCCCGGCCCGCCAAACAACAATGATGGCTGCAACCAAAAAATGGCCAGGCATTGTGGCAGGTGCCTATGGTCCCAGCTGCTTGGGAGGCTGAGGCAGGAGACTCGCTTGAGCCCAGGAGTTGGAGGTTGCTGTGAGCTGTGATGCCATGGCACTCTACCCAG
>NW_003852524.1:2977413-2982443 GCF_000181295.1 Otolemur garnettii
AAAAAAAAAAAGAAATCAATGACAGGAGAAAATCAGACTTAGAGTAGGCAAGGAAAAGTCTGTTTTGTCTGAGAATTAAATGATATGAAGCACTTAAAATGGTAAATGTAAGGAAGGAAGTGTTACAGATGAAAAAAACCTGGCACTGGCTTTGGAAGCCTGTGTGTGAATGAGGTGCAAGACTGTACTCCTTCACTGCTTTCTGACTTAGAATCACAGGCAAAACAGCAAACAAAGAGGGATACACTGCTGATGAGTCTAGGGATTGCCCTTCAAATCTTGAATTGCTGGCACAATACCCAAGGGACTTCAAAGAGGGAGAGGCAGAGTAGTATGGAATGGATGCTTTTAAAAGCTATCTCTGCCCACTCCTGTCTGCTGACTTACAAATTTCCTGATGGTCCCTTTGCTGGGAAAGGGGGGGAGTAATTTCCTTCTACCTCCCCTCCAATCTTTCAGGTAAATGTATATCATGTCCTCAGCTTTGTTAGCACAGAGCTAATTTTAAATACCTTTAATTGTCTAAGTAACTTTGAATATTTGTTAAGGGAGGGTATTTGGATATTTGCTACCATGGTAAGAGAACCAGTGATTTAACTGAAGTATGCTACGAAATTCCCTCCCTAATATTTCTTAGTAACGCCTTGTCATTGCTGAATATATCTGTTAACTAATTTTCCATTCATATAGGAATTCTCTGCGTTTGGAGTAGAGGGAAGTTTGATCAGTGTAGAGTAGAGGGGGGTTTGATCAATTCATGTATAACATGGAAGCTGGATTAGATCTGATAGTTTTCACACCGTGTTTCTGCTTTACGAATTAAAAATGTTTTAATCGATGGCCAGGCACAGTGGCTCAGGCCTGTAATCCTAGGACTCAGGCAGGCTGAGGTGGGTGGATTGCTTGAGCTCAGAAGTTTGAGACCAGCCTGAGCCAGAGCAAACCCTATGTCTACTAAAAATAGAAAAACTAACTAGGCACTGTGATGGGTCCCTGTAGGCACAGGTATTTGGGAAGGCAGGAAGATGTCTTGAACCCAGGAGTCTGAGGTTGCTGTGAGCTAGGCTGATGCCACAGCACTCTAGCCCAGGAAACAGAGTAAGACTCTGTCTCCATTAAAAATAATAATAATAATTGTGTGAATTTTATTTACCAAATATATCTTTTTTTATTTTTAGACATTGACGAAAAAGCATATACATTCAAATACGTTAAATAAAAATGTGAGAACTGAAAACCACCAATTTTGGTGATACTAAAATCACCACTTCAAGCCTGCACCCCACATTTAAATTTGGTCTGAGAAAAAAACACACAACAATGCAATGCAGGCTGCTTTCTCTTCAGATTCATAATCTTGAACCTCTAGGGATGCTTAATGCAGCCCAGAAATGTTACAGCCCCTCCCTAATTCTGTTCAGTCCAATTTCAGCAGGCCTCACCATCATCTGGCTTGTTAAAGCACAGATCCCAGAAAGCAGGTCCTTCTTCCAAAGTTGCTAATTCAGTGAGTCTGGATGGGGCCTGAGAAGTTGTAATTTCTAAATTCCCAGATGATCCTGGCACTGCTGATCCTGGCACCACACTTTGTGAACCAGTGTGCCAGACTATTTTATCTTTTTCATTTTCTTAAACATCTAACATCTTCTTTATCCACACTCTCAGCTGATCCCTTTGCTTCTGGATTCACTAAGGAAATTAAAGCCAACAGAAGAAAACTTCAGCAAGCTCCTTATAGTACCAGTATGCTTTGCCTCACCAGATAATGCCAAGCACATAATAAGCTACAAATTGGCCAAGCATGGCAACTCACGCCTCTAATCCTAGCACTCTGGGAGGCTGAGGTGGGTGGATTGCTTGAGCTCAGGAGTTTGGGACCAGCCTGAATAAGGGTGAGACCTGTCTATATAAAAAATAGAAAAATTAGGCTGGTGCCTGTAGCTCAATAGGTAGGGTGCTGGTAACATACACCACAGCTGGTGGGTTCGAACCCAGCCCAGGCCTGCTAAACAATAATGACAAATGCAACAAAAAAATAGCTGGGCATTGTGGCAGGCGCCTGTTGTTCCAGCTACGTGGGAAGCTGAGGCAAGAGAATTGCTTAAGCCTGAGAATTTGAGGTTGCTGTGAGCTGTGACGCCACGACACTCTACTGAGGGCAAAATAGACTCTGTCTCAGAAAAAAAAAAAAACTGTAGTCCCGCCTACTCTGGAGGCTGAGGTGGGAGAATCTCTTGAGACCAGGAGTTTGAGGTTGCTGTGAGCTATGATGCCATAGCACTCTACAAGAGTGATAAATTGAGACTTTGTCTCAAAGAAGTAAAAAAAAAGCTCCAAGTTATAATCTTGTGTCTTTACAAAAATATAGGTTTATATTTATATAACACATTTATATGTTATATTATATCCTAATAAAATACAGCTCTTATCACTTCATATGTGGGGTTGCCATCTATTTATTCATTTGAAATAAAAGTTATACTGTTAAAAACAAAATTGAAAATCAAGAGTTTATGACCTTTAAAGATCCCTTGCGGAGAAATCATTTTCAGACTTTGTATAATGTAGAATGGGGTAGGGATTGAAATGAGACAGAATAATACACAAGAAGGATGGGAGCTTCCTCCATGGAAGCTCAGTTATGTTGTTGGATGAAAGGTCATTGTTATGAAGCAGAACTTTTTTTTTTTTAAGACATAGAGTCTTACTCTATCACCCCGGATAGAGTGCTGTGGCATCACAGCTCACACAACCTCAAACTCTTGGGTTTAAGGGATCCCTTGCCTCACCCTCCTGAGTAGCTGGGACTACAGGTGCCTGCCACAACACCTGGCCAGTTTTGTTTTGTTTTCAATTGTTATTAGAGAGGAGATTTTGCTCTTTCTCAGGCTGATCTTGAATTCCTGAGCTCAAGCAATCCCCCTGCCTCAGCCTCCCAAAGAGCTACAGCCACCATGCCTGGTGGTCCTACACTATATAAATAGAAAGGCAGGCACAGGGTGTACTTTCTGAATTATCTGAAAAAGAAAATTATTTATTTTGTTTTATTTTTTGAGACAGAGTCTCAAGCTGCTGGCCTTGGTAGAGTGCTATGGCGTTATAGCTCACAGCAACCTCCAACTCAGGTTCAAGTGATCCTTTTGCCTCAGTTTATCTATTTTTAGTAGACATGGGGGTCTCACTTTTGCTTAGGCTTGTCTCGAACTCGTGAGCTCAAGCAATCCACCTGCCTCGGCCTCCCAGAGTGCTAGGATTACAAGTGTGAGCCACCACACCTGGCTCTGTCTGAATGTTTTGTACAATGAAAAGCTGTACTAATGGGAGAAATTATGAATTTAGATTTACCTTTTTTAGTCATATAACTAAAAGGTAAAGTCATTTACCTTTTTTAGTCATATAATATATTCTGAATACAAATAAGCTTCTCTGTTGTTCAAGTATACATTTTACAAGGGCAGGGTTGTTTCATTTTTTTATTGCTGTCGTCCATGGTGCCTAATTGTAACTAAAATGTTAGTAAGCGAGTATATATACTGTATATTGTTATATACACTTTTAAAGTTTACATCTAAAATATTTTGCTAGGGCAGTGCCTGTGGCTCAAAGGAGTAGGGTGCCGGCCCCATATGCTGGAGGTGGCGGGTTCAAACCTAGCCCTGGCTAAAAAGTGCAAAAAAGTAAAAAATAAAGTATTTTGCTTACAATAAACAGTTCTGACAGATTTATTGAACGATAGCTACTCTAGGAGGGCAATCTTTAATACTTTCAGCATGAGCTTGCATAATTACATTTTGTTTCTTCACCAGGATGTGGGAAATTAGACATACACCAAATTGATTGGCCCACGGTTAATCCTAGGGGATTCTTTCTAACTCTGAGAAAGCCCAGGTGAATGTCAGGTTAATTTTTATAATGAATGGCTTCTCCATGTACATCTTTCCATGATGTTACCAGTTTGCACTGAATTAGAAACATGGTCTACTTCCGATGCAGGTGCATAATTAGTATTAATGCTCTTGCGGGGCTGGAAAGCACCATTTTGCTTTCTTCCAGATCATCAAGGAAGCATGGCCAGAGTTTTAGGGCTAGGAGAATAGCTGTGCAATACACTTTTATACCTAAACAATAAAGCTTAGTCCTTGCAATAGTTTATCCTCTCCCAGCCAGGATGGTCAGATACCACCTCTGTGTGTCCCCTCCTTTTCTGTCTTTGACTCTCTTGTCCCTTGCTAGCCTCCTTGTTAGTCTCATCTTCCTCTAGTGTATCCTCTACTCTTCCACCAGAGAGATGGTTTTAAAACCCACAATCTTTTGTTTGTTTGTTTAGAGGGAAGGTATCCCTCTGTTGCCCGGCTGGAGTGCAGTGGCTATTGGCAGGTGCAGTTATACCGCACTGTGACCTCCAACTCCTGATTCTGTTATCTTTCCACCTCGGCCTCCCTGGTAGGCTGTGACTATAGGTGTGCTCCACTGTGCCTGGCTCCAAAACACAAGTTTGATCCTTTTTGTCCTTGCCTGAAATTTCCAATCATTCTTCATTGCCTTTAAGAAGAAGTTTAAATTTTTAACAAGACCTCTGAGATCTTCTGTGGTCTGGATTGGGTCTTTTGAGGAGGGCTTGAGCTCCGAGAATTGGGGGCCATGCCATTTTCACTTCCCCACCTCATTCCTTTATTTGGATTCAGAGCCTTTTCCCTCCTTGCCAACCGGGGAAAGTCTGCTTTTCTCCGTTCTGCCCCAGGGTCCCCCCCATCAGGTTCGTCTTTCTGTCTCTCAGGGTGAATGGATCAGTCCTTTGTTCCCTGCCTCCCCCTTTACAGACTTCCGCTGCTGCTGCCACCACGAACATTTGGGAGGGCATGAGCAGTGTCTTATTTATCTTATCCCCAGTGTCTAGCACGGTGTGTGGTGCCTAGAAGGCATAAGATACATGTTCTTTGAATGGTTAAATGAATACGTTTTTTCTTGGAAAAAAGCCTTCTTTTTTTTTTTTTTTTTTTTGAGACAGGAGCCTCAAGCTGTCCCCCTGG
>NW_003852524.1:2983859-2986498 GCF_000181295.1 Otolemur garnettii
TTGTTGTTTGGCAGGCCTGGGCTGGATTCGAACCCGCCACCTTAGGTGTATGTGGCTGGTGCCTTAGCCGCTTGAGCCACAGGCGCCGAGCCTTTGGATATGGTTTTATAATTATAATTTTTTTTTTTGTTCTCTGTTCCACTTGGATTTCATTATTCTTCCTTTGAAATGACTGATCTATAAATCTTTAAAATTGGCATTGGACGCAAAACACTTGTCAAAGCATTTTTCTGATTTATTGATATAAACAATTCTGATGTAATAAGGTTCCAGGTACTAGATGTTGAATCTTGGCCACAATACTTAATAGGTTACAGTCTAGAAGAGAGAAAAAGCACTTAAAGAAATTAAATAAAAATGTGATAAATACTACAGTACTTGGGGAAGGCTCCACAAAGGAGGTGAAATTTACTCTGTGAATTAGCACAGTGATTTCTTCAAACTTTTTGTGGAATCTGTGTGTGTGTGTGTGTGTGTGTGTGTGTAGGAGGGTGTGGAGCAGGTGAAAAGAAGAGGGAGTAAAGACCCACCCTAGATAAGGTTGGTTGAGGTAGGTTGGGGCCAGAATGGCAAAGGCCTTGTTTGCCTTGATAAGGAGGACTTTGGGCATTAGCTTTAGACAATAGTTGTCCATAGTGGATTTGCAAGTGGAGAAGTAACATGATCCCATTTACTTGTTCATTTTCAAAGCAAAGTAAAACTAAAGCTGGAGAAGTGTCCTCTAGAATGAAATGCCAGATGATCCAAAATTCTATCGCAGCAATTCATGAATAGTCTTTTGGGGTTTATGGTTCTTATTCCACATCTTCTGAGATCTTAAGGGGGCTACCGAGTCAGGTCAAAGCCCAAATGTTGATTCTGATCCTTTGCATGGCAAATATGGAGTTTTAATCTTCCATAGGCGGTAAAAGCAAATCTTTTCCCATATTAGCTCACTATATCCCTTGGTCAATGGCATTGTTAATAGGAAACTTACCCACCCACCCCCTCACATTGTGTTTTATAATCTTTCCTTTCTGTTTGTTTTTATTTTAGAGACAGAGTCTTGCTTTGCCACCCTGGGTAGAGTACTGTGATGTCACAGCTCACAGTAACCTCCAACTCTTGGGTTTAATTGATTCTCTTGCCTCAGCCTCCCGAGTAGCTGGGACTACAGGCACCGCCACAATGCCGGGTTATTTTTTGTTGTAGTTTGGCTAGGGCAGAGTTTGAACCCGCCACCCTTGATATATGGGGCTGGCGCCCTAGTCACTGAGCCACAGGTGCTGCCCCCTTTCTATTTGGGACAGAAACATGAAAGTGCTGGCAGTCACCTTTGGCTGTTACCTGACAAATTCATTACGGTAGAATCCTCTATAGCTCACTTTGTTCATTCACCAAATTATTATTTATATCTTTTCCTTCAGTTCTATGTATTGGTTACTATTTAAAATATGTATTTTCTGGTTACCATCTGATACTGTGTATATTGTGAATACTATATACTTCGAATGCTACAGAAATGTGATAAAGGAAAATACAAGTCGTTTTCTTTTTTTTGAGACAGAGCTCCAGCTGCGGCCCTGGGTCGAGTGCTGTGGCATCATAGCTTACCGCAACCTCCAACTTGGACTCAAGTGATCCTCTTGCCTTAATATTTTTATTTTTAGTAGAGACGAGGGTCTCACTTTGCTCAGGCTGGTCTCCAAATCCTGAGCTCAAGCAATCCACCTGCCTTGGCTTGCCAGAGTGCTAGGATTACAGGCACGAGCCACTGTGCCTGGCCTGAAAAATACAAGTCTTGTATAGTTCTAACCTCTAAAGATAACTTCTCTAGTAGACACTCTTCCAGCTTTTTTTAGGACTATTGCTTAAACCAACACATGGAGATGTCTATTATTTTGTAGCTTATATTTCTCATTGAATAGCTTGGATAAAATAGCACAAATAGTTTTACTTAATAGATAATTCTACTCTTCAGGAAATTTCTATTACTTCTAGTTTTTCATATTATCCATAATATTTCTTTAGGATAAAATCCCCCAAATGGGATTTCTGGATCATACTGTGAGCATCTCTGGATCATACTGCGAGCATCTCGAATTTTAGTGTTCGTTGTGAAATTATCCTTTATATTTATAGCACAAATTTTACATTATTACTTGCAGAATACAAGTACCTATTTCAATTGTTTGCCAATATTATTTTCTTTTATTTTTATCTTTGCCAATATAATAGCCAAAAAATATTTCACCCTGATTTTGGCATGACACAATTCATCTATATAATAACCAAAACTAATTCCTTGGTTAAATACGTATTTTATCACTTGTCGTTAGATTTAAACATATTTTTGTAAGTTCATTATTTGTTTATATTTTCTTATTAGTGAAGTCTGTTCACATTCTTTACCATTTTCTTTCGGTGACTTGCTTTTGTTGACTTGTGAGGCCTTTTTCTATGTGTATGTATTCTTGGTCATCAAATAATTTTTTTCCTGGTTGGATCAGAATCCTTGGATTCTAGCCCGGTGTGGCGACTTATGCCTGTAATCCTAGCACTCTGGGGGCCGAGGCGGGTGGATTGCCTTAGTTCAGGGGTTTGAGGCCAGATTGAGCAGAGAGCAAGACACTGTCTCTAAAAAATAAAATAGGCTCGGC
>NW_003852524.1:2987288-2993239 GCF_000181295.1 Otolemur garnettii
TCGCCCTTGGTAGAGTGCCATGGCGTCACAGCTCACAGCAACCTCCAACTCCTGGGCTTAGGTGATTCTCTTGCCTCAGCCTCCTAAGTATCTGGGACTACAGGTGCTCACTTATTATTTTAAATTTAATTATGCCTAATGGGAAGGACTGACAAAGTTTATTAAAATTATTCCTTGACTTATTCAATGATAAAAAAGACTACTTTTCTTATTTTTCTGAAAGTACTTCAAACATATTTAAATACCCAACTTTAAGCAGTCATTAAGGCTATAACTATAGTCATACATTTACCAACCCTCCCAAACAAATTTCAGTTTGTATAATATTATTTTAAGAATAGAGGAAAATTAACAACGGTGTTAGACTCAAAGCAGCAGACATTACCTTAATATCCCCTAAAAAAGGAGGGAACACCAGCCAGACTCCCTAACTGCATAAATTATAATGAAGAGTGTCAACATCCTGAGCTAATACATTCTTCACCCAAAACTCTGTGGGACTTTTCCAAGTGAGAAATTCTTTTGTATCTTTGAAACCAGGCAAATCAAAGGAATTTCTTTTAATCTGGCTTAGGTCCTGGCCAGTGAGTGGCACTAATAAGGAACAAACACATTAGCACCAAAAGGAAATGATAATTAGAAATGAGAATCTTAATCCACCTAGAGCCCACAGGCTGGGATTTCTAAAGCTTTGCCACTGGGCTTTAAATGTTAAAAATCACATTCAAATGTGTAAAATGATTATGTACAAGAGTATTTGCATGTGAAAATGAGTGGTTTATGCGCATAATTGGTTAGTGAATACCTTTTGTTAGAGAATGGGGATGGAGTTTCTCTAAGAAGTGTTGGGTCTGTGGGGGGTAGAGAGGGGAGAAGCAACGTTTTACATGAAAACACTAAATGTAGAAGTGGATTTATCTTTCAAATCGAAAGTTAAATCTTAAGTGCTAACAATTAAGCAAATTGATTCCAACCTGAAGTCCTTTATTTTTATCGTGGTTCCCTAACTTCAGGTTCTGCTTACTGGAATCCAGCCTGCTCTCTTAATATTGAGAATTAAAAAAAGATGGAGAGAGAGATGGGACAGAAATAATAGAACGTGTTAATTAACAAACTTTAACTCTCCAGTATCCTAGGGTTGGGAAAGAGAAATACCGGGTTTAAAAAGCAGGAGTTGGTAAGGATTGCTAAATATTTCATAATTGCCGTGGTTATCAGAATAATCCTAGCACAATGGGTCCTTAACTTTATTTGAGAGAGTTCCCTGAATTATTATCATATGTATATTTACTAACTGTTTTTATTGATAAAAAGATTTGGCCATCATCCTAGAATATAATGAGCTCTCCATTAGCTATTGAGGTATAGTAAAAGCTGTTTTCATACATACATTTTTTGGTAGGGCATCCCCCGAGTGATTCGATATCTGCAGTGCATCAGGGAAATGTGGTGATTAATATTGTATGATGTGGAACACTAAAAGCTCTTGGAAACTAGCTTGTTCCTGAGTCGCTATACCAAGTCACAGAGGAAGGGGAACCTTAGGCAAAAACCAGTTTTAAATCTGGAACTGAATACAGCCAAATTTGCCTCGCTACATAAACATGTTTGCCATGTAATGCTTGTCATACTGCCAATAAAATGGTCACTGTGGCTTTTACAAAGTAAATGTGGCACAAGTCAAAAATCAAATTCAGGGTCCCCAAGCTGTGGTAGATCTAACTCAGACTGGTTAAAGTGAAGCCTGCTGAGGAAAAGTAGCGAACTTCCTCCCAACAAACCTGATGCTAGGTATTTCTTTCAGGAATGTGAGTTACTCTGCATCCTTAATTCCTGGGGAGGGGAAGTCACAATGACACATTCTTTTCTCCTTAAATCTTCTCTTTTTTTCTAGCTTACTTTATCTTCTGGCTACCTCTAAGACTGTTAATTTTATGCACAGACAGCACATTCCTGTTTGATCTTACTTCACTTCCTCTAACTCCTGCAGCTGCTGGGCTGAAGTTTATCGCAACATAATTTTGTCCCGTCTGTGTTCTGAGAATAGACAATCCGAGATACTCAGATACACCTTTTACAGTGCCCTGAAGCAAGGCAGTTGAAAACCAGGGACAATTTTGAAACACACCCAAACTTTTTAAATGCTTTGAAACAAGAATTGCTGATAATCACAAAGAGCAGTTAAAGGTAGAGATTGTCCTTTAAAATTGCCATCGGACTGACCCAGGATTTTAAATCACCTCTGTGCGTGAGTTCTTCTATGACACCTGCACATTTCTGCTGTTTTACCCTCCATAAAATTATTAGTAGTATCTGTAGTGAAGAGGAGGAAAGGTCATGTTCCGAGTCCCAACAGTACCATTACGTAGAGATTTCAAGTGTCTGGTGGGAAAAATGTCTTGTGTGACTTTGTACGTCAATCAACAGATATTAATGGTGAACGCTTGTTTATGGGCCCAACTTGGGAATCTGGGGGAGAAAGTCACCTTCAGAAAATGTGTGGAAACTCATGGGCTGTTTACTTCAAAACTTCCCCAAGTCAGCTGTCACCAACCTTATGCAGAGTTTGTGAGATTGTGGGCTACTGAATAGTTGATGGATTGAAAACTGTCATAGCAATATTTTCTGGGATTCTATCCTGATGTTTGTGGAAAGTGGTGAATAATAATGAAAACTTTCCACACTGAGATTTATCATAGAACGTGAAAGGTGGTAATTTCAGTATTATCTACCTGTAGGTACATTCTATCATAGTATTTTTTAAATTCTGTATTCTTAAGTTAGAAACTCCAAGAAAGATGCCCCTACATCCAACTTTTTTTTTTCCCTTTTAGTTACTGTGAGATTCAGAGTGATCAACTTTTTTTGATTACCCATGATGACCATGGATAAGAAAAACCCAATCAGATCAGTAGTAAATAAGCACCTGCTTGTTTCCATGAAGTAGAGCCTGAGTATTATTAGTGTTTAAGTGTAAGGATTTTTTCTTTCTGTTCAGGAAACAATGAGGGGGTAAATTTCCAGTAAATGAAAGAGGAATTACAAGAATCAGCGGTAATAGAAAGTCCCCATTACCCTCTGCCGCATTGGAATGTATCTGTGATTGAGCACATTAGGGAAAGTCAAGAAAAGTGGAACTCCTTGGACAAAGGGTCACTAAGTGAGCCAGGCGCTGGGCCTCGTGCCTGTAATCTCAGCACTCTGGGAGGCCTAGGCGGGCAGATTGCCTGAGTTTATAAGTTGGAGACCAGCCTGAGGGAGAGTGAGACCCCCCCATCTCTAAAAAAAAAAAAAGTAGCTGGGCTTTGTGGTAGGCGCCTGTGGTCCCAGCTGCTCGGGAGGCTAAGGCAGGAGAATCGCTTGAGCCCAGGAGTTTGAGGTTGCTGTGAGCTGTGATGCCACAGCTCTCTACCAAGGGTGACAAAGTGAGGTTCTAAAAAAAGAAACCAAACAAACAAAAAAACCCAAAAAACCAAACCAAAACCAAACAAAATAAAACAAAAAACAACAAAACAAAGGGTCATGAAGTAGGCGAGCACTCTTCCTTCCTTTCTTTGGGATGCCAGTGCCTTTCTCTGGCGCCTTCTTTCCCTCTCCTCCCCCAAGGCCCCCTCACTCCCTGCTCTCTGCCCTCTTCCCTTTCTCCTCACTTCCCCCCACTGTCTTCTCTTTCTCTAATAGAAAGTAAATGTATACTTTTGTATCCTAAAAAACACCTCACTAAATAGCAAATGTCCACCTCTCTGCTTAGGAAGACCTAGCCTTCAGACTTTTATGTACTTAGGTCTGAATTTGTTCTCACAGCGCCTCAAGACTCTCAGCACACAGTGCTATTTATTTATTTATTCATTCATTTATGGAGGCCGAGACTTAGTTGCCCTGGGCATCATAGCTCAACTCTTGAGCTCAAGCTATCCACCTGCCTCGGCCTCCCAGAGTGCTAGCATGACAGTGATGAGCTACCGTACCAGGTGTATATACTATCTTTGAATGAGATTTCTTGCTTGCTATCATTTACTGTGTATGTACATACTGTATCTAGTATTTGTATGTATACAGTCACGTACTATGTAAGGACATTTGGGTCAACAACAGACAGTATATATGATGGGGGTACCATGAGATTATAATACTATTGTTTTACTGCACCTTGTCTGTGTTTAGAGAGGTTTAGATACACAAATGCTTGCCATCATGTTAGAGTTGCCTACACTATTCAGAACAATAACATGCCATCTAGCTTTGTAGCCTAGGTATATATAGTAGGCTATACTTGTACCATTGAGGTACATAAAAGTCTACTCCCTGGTATTTGCACAATGACAAAATTGCCTAGTGACTATCTCTACTGCCTTTCATTTTGCACCAATGCTGTTTTCCAGAACCTTTCAATGAGGCTGGTGTCTCACTTTTCACAGGTCTCTACCCTGCAGTCTCCAAATGCGTCCCTGGGTTAGAATGCTGCATGGCTGCACGTACACCCATCTAGCTTGCACAACACTAATATCTCTAGGTTCAGAGGTTTCTCTAAAGCCTTCTATCACCTGCTGCACAGTTCTTCCAATATCAGCAGATGAAGTATGACTCATTCTCTGAGCCCAGGAGAATCACCTGGGGGAGGGGGGAGGCTTTAAGCACTGAGATGTAGGCAACTCTAACAGAAGGAGGAAATGGCCTCAGGCTAGAGGAAAGGAATATGGGGTAGAGACTTGTGGAAGGTGAGAGACCAGCCTCATCGAAAGGTTCTGGAAAACAGCATTGGTGTGAAATGAAAGGCGGTAGAGATAGTTGTAGCCTGGGTAGAGATAGTCATAGCCTGGGCGTTTTGCTTAGGGAAGAAGAGAGAAAGGACCCGGCTAGAATGAAGAAGGGCCAGAAAGCAAATGTCTCTCCCGCTTCATCCTCCTTCCTCTCTGTGGTCCTAATGGGAGTGGAGGAGTGCTCACTGTGTGCAGGCATCCACTCACGTCTCTCAAGGAGGGTTGGCGGGTTCAAGCAGCTGGGGAAGGTGGTAAAGAACAGAGCATAATGTCACTAATTTATGAAGACCAGGAACCCAGAATGAGGTTGCTGACACGGTGTCTAGAATAAAGGGCTCAGTCGAGAGCTGGCGAATGAATAAAAGGTTGACTTTCTCTCTTGAATTTCAGTCTCCTAAAAAAGCTACTTCCTGGGAAGCTGTGTTTATAGGGAGTCCTAGCTTAGCTGGGCATGTGGCAGGCACCTCTAATCCTAGCACTCTGGGAGGCTGAGGAGGGTGGACTGCTTGAGCTCAGGAGTTTGCGGCCAGCCTGAGCAAGAGAGAAACCCCCCATCTCTGCTAACAAAAAAAAAAATGGAAAGACTAGCTGGGTATCATGGCAGGCGCCTGTGGAAGCAAGAGGATGACTGGAGCCCAAGAGTTTGGGGTTGCTGTGAGCTATGAGGATGCCATGTACTTTACTCAGGGAGACAGAGTGAGACTGTCTCAAAAACAAAACAAAACAAAAAAATAAGTTCCTACATTCTGCAGTTATTTATTCTTGAATAATAAGTCCTAGGAATCATAGCAAAAGACCAGAGCATCCCCCAGCTACTTGCTTTCTGTCTTTTCTACCTATAGTAAAACCTACTCCCTAACATTTCCCAGGCTACACTAAACAGGTTTCCCGGCTGTGGTTCAACATCCTTTGTTGATATTCTAGCACACCCTCACATCCCCATAAGAAATGGTCCCCAAATTTCCCCACTCTTAAATCCTTAACACCTCCCCACCTCCCTTGAGATTCTTCGCGCAGCTGGACCTCACTTCCTACCGTAGAGATAAGATCTCGGCCATCTGGCCTGGACTCCCTCCACACCTTAGCATACCAGGGTGCATTCCTGTCCCTAAGGTCTTGCTAAAGCTGATTCCTTCTGCTTTCCCCTCCCCCTTGGATTCCATCCCTTCCTCCCCCATACCACCCCCCTCC
>NW_003852524.1:2993310-2993918 GCF_000181295.1 Otolemur garnettii
TTCTCCGAAAAGTTCTCCCTGACATTTCCTGCCCACAATGATATCTTCTTCTTTGAACTTCAGTGAAGTCATAAAAAGCCTTGGAATCACCAACCTAGCAGCGCCGTAAATTGCCTTTTGGTCAGTCTAACCTCCTCCTGTGTTTACAGATTTGTCTGATCCTTCAGTGAGCAAATAGCTGAGCCAGGACTAGACTGTGGCTTTCTGCCTCTCAGCGCCTGTCAGCTTTGCTACCACATTGAAATATTTCTTCTCTTCCACGGGTTGTCTGACTCTGGTGTTTGACATTCTGAACACTGGCAGTTGTCCTTCCGTGGCGAGCATGGTTACATTCCACAGAGCCCCATTCGCTTGAAGGGAGGGGGTAGATGGGGTTGGTTTGGGGGACTAGCAGCAGTAAGGTGTGGCCTGTAGAGATGAGGCCCAGGGAAGTAGGAGAACTGGGTCAGGGTGGCTTTATTAAAGGGCTCTCGGAGTTGACTGCATCCTTCTTTGTTCTATTTCTGTACCTTGTCAAATATTTTGACATTACATGTGCATGGATGAAACTGCTCTCCAATTGTTCACAGGTTCTCTCTCCACTAGACCATGAGCAGCTGAGGACAGGG
>NW_003852524.1:2994381-3001436 GCF_000181295.1 Otolemur garnettii
GCTGCAGGCCCTGTGTGAAGGCTCCCAGTTCCCTGGTCTCCAGGCCTATGTTACCCGAGCCACTGTCTGTGCTGACTTTGTGATCCCTGCCCTAAAGCTGCCCAAGAAAATTTGCTAGAAAGAGGAGCTGTAGAAGGGAAAGGGAGAGGTCAGGTAAAGAAAAGCCAAGCCAGGAGTGAAGATTTGGGGAGATAAAATACTGGAGTGACAAATTCTAACACAATAACCAGGGTCATCTCTAGAAAGAGAGGCATGAAAGCAGAAGAAAAGATGATCTTTACTTTTTATGCCTGTAATCTTAGCACTCCAGGAGACCGAGACGGGTGGATTGCTTAAGCTCATGAGTTTGAGACCATTCTGAGTAAGCACAAGACCCCATCTCTACTAAAAATGAAAAACCGAGGCAAAAAGATTGCTTGAGCCCAAAAGTTCAAGGTTGCTGTGACCTGTGATGCCACAGCACTCTACCCAGGGCAACAGAGTGAAATTCTGTCTCAAAAGGAAAAAAGAAAGATGATTTTTACTTTTTACCTGAAACTCGTCGGTGAATCCTGATCATCCACCAATGTTGAAAATCTGAGATGAAAACTTAAAGGCACATCAACAGTCTGAAAATCACTAAGATTTACTTTGCCAGGATTTTATTTTATTTTATTTATTTATTTTGCAGTTTTTGGCCAGGGCTGGGTTTGAACCCACCAACTCTGGCACATGGGCCCAGCGCCCTACTCCTTTGAGCCACAGGCGCCGCCCCTTTGCCAGGATTTTTAAGTCTGATGGCAGCAGACCAGAGTTCAGACCTTGTAGCAAGAACAGCTCCCCACCCTGCGTCCTCTTCTCTAGACCCCATCCCCACCACTGACTTGTTAAGAAACTGGATTAATTGTCCTGGGGAAAGTTTCTGGGTATGTCTGATTGCTTTCTTCTGTTGCATAACTGCTACTATTCCACTACACCTGTTCTTAAGGTTGAATTATGACCTTTCCAATGAATTAGTTAACTAGAAAGGCCTTCATGGAACTATTGCTAGTGGGGTCTGTACCAAACAATAGGAATGGTTTTCTAAAGTTGGAAGGCGTTCGCTTTAGATTTGTTTTCTAGAAATCCAGATGAGTTAGAACTGGCCCACTTATTCCCCTTCCCTCATGCAACTCAGCACATTTCCGTGGCTAGCTTGGATGTGATATGTATTTCTGGCTCATGGGGATAACACGGAGGGAAATGATCTGTTGCCCAATCTTTCATCCTAGCAAATGATTGAATTTCTCTCTACAATAAACTGTGTACTCTGGCATAATTTGCTTAGTTTCTTGTCTGTGAAGTGAGCAAGATTATTATGGTGCTGAGTCACTGTTGAAGGTGTCCAACTCAGATATTCATTTCATATGTTTTAATTAACTTTGATTGGGTTGCATTCCAACAGATACATAATTGATGACTTGTTCTGTGGATCTATATGTTACCGATACACACAAAGTAGGATTTGTTCATTCACTAAACCCTTTGACAAATGTATTATTTAGCAATATTGCATGACAGGCACTGTATCAATGGAGTTTCCAAAAGGAAAATATATGATTTCTTGTCCTTTTTTTGCTTCTTATAATCTGTCAGATTTAAACTCTGACCTAGGGGATAGGATAGAGATGTTGGATTTTGTGGGAGGATTTGTGTGTCATCGCCTGAGTAGTTCATTCTGGGAAAAGAGAGTGACGCTTTACTGGGAAAATAATACATCATAATAGTGGTAACTGTTCCTAGTGCTACTGCTACCATTCCTTGAATACTCTGGCGTCCTAGGTGTAAAGATATTCTGTACATATGTGATCGCTAATCACAATAATAAGCCTCCAAGTTTAAGGAAGAAAAAACAATACCTTTGGCTCACCCAATAGCTGACGCTCCTGCAACAAAAACCAGATTAACAAGAGGAAACCAAGACAAATTTCTTTAACTGAAGTTTTACATGACAAGGAGGATTTCAGAGATGAAGGCTCCAGACGGAGGGAAAACTGTAAAATTGTATTTTTATGTTTAGGTTTGATGAAGAAAGGACAGTCGTGCAGAAATTGGATTGGGCAAAAAAGAGTGGGACCTAATGCTAATAAACTGGGGAAAACAGAGCAAAGCCTCTTGGTTCAGATTCTTCTTGGCCTCTCGGTGTAACATTCCTTCCCTTTGGGGACAGGGAAGGATATCTGTCAAAAGAGAGGGGGTGGGAGAAGTTCAGCGAGACCTTCCTGCTTCTGTGATTTTTCTCCATTTCCTTCCCCTTCACTCAGTACACCAGGTACCATATTTGGGGGGACTGTTTCCAGCACTCCATCTCAAGATACTGATGCTTGCCAACTACATAGCACCTGTTGTAGTACATGCTTCAGGCTGATTTTCTCATTTATTCTTCACAGGAGATAGAATTATTCTTTCACATATAAGAAAACTGAGGCATGAAGATGTCAAATAATTTGTTGAGGATCACAGGGTTAGGAAAAAGTAGGGATTTGTACTGGGGCAGTCTGACTCCAAAACCTATGCCTTTAATCTATTACCCCATTTTATTGATTGATTGATTTATTGATCTGTCACCCTGGGTAGCGTGCCCTGGGACATAGCTCACAGCAACCTCAAACCCCTGGGCTCAAGGGATCCTCTTGCCTCAGTCTCCCGAGTAGCTGGGACTATAGCAGCCACTGCAATGCCTGGCTAGTTTTTCTGTTTTTAGTAGAGACAGGGTCTCGCTCTTGCTCAGGCTGGTCTCTAACTCCTGAGCTTGGGTGATAACACCCCACTTTGGCCTCCCAAAGTGCTAGGATGATTTAGCCAAGGTCATCACTAGTGATCAGTGCTATAGGAATCAAGCTGAGACCTGTCTAATAGCAAAGTTTATGCTTTTTAATTTTTCTATCCATACTAACCCTGCTGGGTTAGTACATTTTGTACGTTTATAGTCCGTGCAAAAGTAAGAATTATGTTTTGTTTGTAAGAATTTTTTGTTTAACAACTGGAGTGAAATATAAAGAACTCAAATGTTGATATTTCTTTGTGAGTGAAGCCTGAATGTGGGTATCCCTGCCAGAACACTATAGAATTGTGTGTCACAACATAATGCTTCGGAGATTTATTCTTTCCTGGTTTCTACTTGAGAATGTGAAGCGTGGAGTATTTGGTTTTCTCTCGCTTTGTAATACAGGATACACAATCTTGCTGGGGTTTATGATTTAACCAATTCAGTATAATTAATTCAGAAATCATTTGGGGGCATCAGTTCATATAGAATTACTCATGCCTTGAGGAAATAGATTCTCTAAGAAATTGATTTGTGAACCAAAACGGCAATTTATTTGTTTTCAGTAGGATTATGTTTTCCTAATGTCTAGAATAGCAATGTTTATCTGGTATCAAGTAATTGGTGACTAAATTAATAATCCAAATGTTACTTGGGAGAATTGATTGTGTAAAAGGGAGCTGTACGTGATGAAAGCTGAGGAACTATGAAAGCTTCATGATTATAAACACTCTAGTGAGAGATTCTCTGAGCTAGGCTGGAAAAATACTGAAAAGTTAGATCTTGGCCAGAGATTTTCCTAGAATTCACATGCGTGTCAACACTTTAAAAGAAATTTGTGGTTACATTATCCTGCAATTCCCTAATTATATCATCTCATTGCTGACAGGTTAGGTTGGTACTTTCCTGAAATCTCTTGATGACAGAGTGATATCCTTTTTTTTTCTTATCTTTCTTTTCTTTTTTCCTTATCTTTCTTTCTTTTCTTTTCTTTTTTTTTTTTGGTAGAGACAGAGTTTCACTTTATCACAGCTCACCACAACCTACAATTCCTGGGCTTAGGCGATTCTCTTGCTTCAGCCTCCCAAGTAGCTGGGACTACAGGCACCTGCCACAATGCCCCGGGGGGGTTTTTTTTTTGTTGTTTGTTTGTTTTCTTGCTATATTTTTAGTAGGGGTGGGATCTTGCTTTTGGTCAGGCTGGTCTCTAACTCCTGTGCTCTAGCAATCCACCTACCTCAACCTCCCAAAGTGCCAGAATTACTGCCCTGAGCCACCCCATCTGGTCTTGTAATCCTTCTAAAGACGAACTGTTTTAGGTATGTGGTTCTGAGTTACATAAATATTTTAACATTAAGTTAGAAAATTGTTTTTCTATTAAAAATGAATTAAAATATCTTTTTAATTTTATTTTTATTAAGCACTGTGTAGTATGTTACATAACCTTTTAGCAGGAATAGATAAGCCAAATGAGTATTTTTTAATCAATCAGGAAAACACTTTTTTTTTTTTTTTTTGTGAAGGAGTCTGACTTTGTTGCTCTTAGTAGAGTGCTCTGGGTCACAGCTCACAGCAACCTCAAACTCTTGGACCCCAGTGATTCTCTTGCCTCAGCCTCCTGGTAGGTAGGACTACTGGCACCCGCCACAATGCCCAGCTATTTTTTAGAGACAGGGGATCTCGCTGTTGCTCAGGTGGGTCTCTAACTGCTGAGTTTAGGTGATCTACCTGCCTCGGCCTCTAAGAGTGCTGGGATTACAGGTGTGAGCCACTGAGCCCAGCCCAGGAAAACACTTTTTAATCAATGTTCTCCCAAGCCCTGGACATACCATGGTTAACAACGCCATAGATTTGCCTATATCTTTCCATCAGACTCTCCTGATGTGAAGAACGGCTAACCCTCTTCCCTTACCTACTTGGTAAGGATCTGTGGACGTGCTCAGAAGCCACTTTGGGGATGAGCAAGGCCACATCCAGGACAGGGATTCCAGGGAGTCTGGAACCACATGGCAGCTTGGTTACATAGGTCCAAACCCAGGCCCCTCAAAGGGCACCCCGGTTGCTGTAGTCGATTTAGGATTTCAAATACAAATCTAAATATATTTTACTCTTTGATCAGTTTTAAGTGTCATTTCTTCCTAGTTTTTCTAGTTTTGATTTTTCCAAAATAAAATTCCATGGATTGATTAGATCTACTATCGGAATAGTCTTTCCAAGATACAGCTTATCTTTCTAATTACCAAATTTGAATAGCTGTTTTCTTTACATTCCTAGGAAGTGTTTTCAGACTCTAACCATAAAGACAGAAATTGCATGAAAATAAGAGAATTCTCTCTGGTCTGTTGCTTGGTGGTAAATTCCACCTCAGTAATCCAGAGAGGTGGGGGGTGGTGGTGAATAAATTAGCATGTGAAAGGAAGCCATTTTCTCTTTTAGGCCCAACTTTTCTGATTTTAATTCAATGCGCTGGGTGTCACTCCTGTATTGTCCTGGCATCTGGGCTTGGAACCATATTCGGTTAACAATGATCGTTATAGCACTATACATCGCAGAGGACTTAATGCTTTTCAAAGTGCTTTCACATTTATGATATATTTTGTTTTTCTTTCATCTTCCCCATATCCAATTTTCACCACGTTTTTATTGGTTCCTTAGCTGTAATGTCTTTGATATTCAACTGCTCCATTCCAGTAGCTGGCAACACTAAAATCACAGCAGAGGAGGGCTGGAAGGATCCTGAGAGCGCACTTACTATGAGGTCCTCATTTTATAAATGAAGAATTTGAAACCCGATGTGGTTAGGTAACTTTTTAGAGATTATAGTGCCCCCTCACAGCCTTCCTCACCTCCCTACCCACATCCTGCGACCTCTGCTTTCAAGGCTGTGAATCAATGGCTATTGCTTGGGTCTACCTCCCTCCATCCTCCCACCCCAATTCCATTCTATTCCATATAAAGTTGGGAGATAGACTATTTTTCTACTTTCTGTCTTCTGGGCTTGATGGGACTTCTAATTTCTTTTGATATATTGACTCAAAATGCTTTAGGTATATCTGTTATGTGTTTATTAACTAAATATATGTACACTTTAATAATTATGTTCTCTTCCAAGCTGAGCACAAAGACAGTGCTTGAAAATATTTCTCTTAATTATGAATGTTTAGGCCTGGCGAAGTGGCTCATGCCTGTAATCCTAGCACTCTGGGAGGCCAAGGCATGTGGATTGTCTGAGCTTATAGGTTCAAGACCAGCCTGAGCAAGAGTGAGACTTTGTCTCTAAAAAACTAGCTGGGTGTCATGGTAGGCTCCTGTACTTCCAGCTACTTGAGTGGCTGAGGCAGGAAGATCACCTGAGCCCAAGAGTTTGAGTTGAGATGCCACAGGACTTTACCCAGGGCTATAGCTTGAGACTCTGTCTCAAAAAAAATAATGTTTACGTGATGTTTCTGAACTTCCTCTACTATACTTTGTCTTTTACTATATTCCTACTTGTGCATGTAATTGCATTTTTTTCATGTCATTCTATTATCCTTTAAACTCCTTAAATGAAAGAACTGAGCCTCCAGTAAGTTTCTGAAGCACATAGTAGGTTCGTAAGAAATATTTCCTTAATTTAATTACATAGATACATCAAGTATTGTATGGGAGGCCAAGACAAATGGATTGCTTGAGCTCAGGAGTTCAAGACCAACCTGAGAAAGAGGGTGACCCTGTCTCAATAAATATATATATATGTATATTCTCTTAATGTTTGATTTAACAAATCATTGGAACATAAATAGATTCAAGGAAACATGTTGGGGCTGGGTGCAGTGGCTTACACCTATAATCCCAGCACTCTGGGAGACTGAGGCAGGTGGATTGCCTGAGCTCAGGAGTTGGAGACCAACCTTAGCAAGAGAGAGACCCATCTCTAAAATTAGCCAGCGTTGTGGTGGGTACCTTTAGTTCCAGCTACTCAGGAGGCTGAGGCAAGAGAATCTCTGGAGCCCAAGAGTTTGAGGTTGCTGTGAGCTGTGACACTATAGCACTCTACTGAGGGTGACGAAGTGAGACTCTGTCTTAAAAAAAAAAAGAAAAAAGCAATGTGGGCCTGTCCAAGTTAAATTACAAGAACAATTTTAATAAAGTTGATTAAAGCTTATTTAAAAAAAAAGAAAAAGAAACATTTTAGATAAGGAAAAATAACTAAGCTCAAATATCTACTCTTTTTTTTTTTTTTTTTTGAGACAGAGCCTCAAGCTTTCCCCCTGGGTAGAGTGCCGTGGCT
>NW_003852524.1:3003090-3007870 GCF_000181295.1 Otolemur garnettii
ACTATGGAACAGGTTAAGGGTTTCACTATTGAAACAAACATCATACCATTAACTTGTTCCATAGTTCACCACTACCTCCCCAATTTCTTTCAAGATTAATACTTCTATTATCTATTCCTGGGTTATTCTGTTTGACTCACTCTTCTTGTGTTTCAAAGTGCATTCTAAGTTCACAAATATCTAAGAAAGGTTGGGGGGTGTCTGTCTACTACACTCTGAGTACCTGGGAGTACTAGTGTGTTTCACTAGGCCTGGCTAGTTTGTTTTTTTTTTTCTGTACTTTCAGTATAGACAGATGCCGCTCTTGTTCAGGCTGGTCTCCAATGCCACACATCTTGGCCTCTCAGAGTGCTAGGATTACAGATGTGAGCCACTGAGCTTGGCTTGTATTTTGTTTTTAGTACTATAAGATTGTTTTGTGAAAACTAAGGTGTATTAATTTATTTTTTAGGTGTTTTTAAGTGTCTGAAATTCTTGTGCCCTCTAGTGGCAGAAACTTGCTATTAAAATCTGAAGTTTGTTTTGAAAATACTAAAACAGTATGATAACAGCTTAATTCTATAGACATTCAGCATTTCACTGGGAGAAAATTAATTTGCAAGTGATGGGAAGGAAGTGATAATTTGGATTCATATACAGTATATTAATAAAGTTTAACTCCTGGAAACATTGAGGGAACACTCGATGAATAGTCAGTTCATTTAAGAAAAAAGAGTGGCGGGGTGGCACCTGTGGCTCAAGGAGTAGGGCGCTGGCCCCATATGCTGGGGGTGGCAGCTTCAAACCCGGCCACAGCCAAAAACTGCAACAAAAAAGAAAAAAGGGTGGGCTACAATTCTGAAAAGCTATTAAGGGGCCCAGTTTGGCACTGACTGTCAAGGAAATGTTATCTCGGAAGCTAATGGTATGAAACCAAGAAGACATCAAGAACACATAAACCGGAGTGATAATTTACATAGTTTCTTTCATCTGTAGATTTTAGATAATCAGGAAATATTGCCCTTGGGAAGGAGAGCCTGCTTTATTAAGAGATAAGTTAATGCAGTGGTATTTGTCCTGGCCCCAGAAATCAGATTATAGATACAAAGTATAAAATTAACTGGACACAAGCTGGCCAAGGTGGCTCAAGCCTGTAATCCCAGTACTCAGGGAGGCTGAGGCAGGTGGATTGCTTGAGCTCAGGAGTTCCAGACCAACCTGAGCAATATGGAGACACTGTCTCTACTAAAAATAGAAAAACTAGCCAGGCGTTATGGTGGGTGCCTTTCCAAGCTACTTGGGAGCCTGAGGCAAGAGGATTGCTTGAGCCCAAGAGGTTGAGGTTGCTGTGAGCTTTGACTCCATGGCACTCTACCTAGGGCAACAGGGTGGGACTCTGTTTAAAAAAAAAGAAAGAAAGAAAGAAAGAAGAATATTAATTGGACACAAAGTGGCTTCTGTGACTCTGGTGGTTTTCATTTATGCTCTCCAAACTTTGGTTTTCTCATGTAAAGTAGGGATACTAACACTTTATCATTTATTATTTTTATTTTATGTATTAAATGAAATGTGTAACTAAGCACTTGTTAACTTTAAAGCAACTTTATTTTATTATTGTTTTTTAAGACAGTCTCACTCTGTCACCCTGGGTAGAGTGCTATGGTGTCATAGCTCACAGCAACCTCTAACTCCTCATCCCAAGCAATCTGCTTGCCTCAGCCTCCCGAGTCACTAGAACTATAGGTGCCTGCCACAACGCTCAGCTAGTTGGTCTATTTTTAGTAGAGATAGGGTCTTGCTTTTGTTTAGGCTAATCTCAAACTCCTGAGCACAGGCATCTACCTGTCTTAGGCTCCTAGAGTCAGGGTTACAGGTGTTTAGTCCCTAGGCTTGGCCTAAAGCAACTCTAAAATTAGGTTATTATAGTTAGAGGAACAGTGTGAGGAGATAGAGAGGCTGAAGAGTGCTATTGAGAATTGATATTTCAACAGGGCTTTTGGCAACTACTAAGAAATTTCATAGATTTTGCTAATCCCTGACTTTAGGACTGTAATTCAAAAAGGAGGCTAGGCTTGAAAGGTTGAAACAGAGGCCTGTAGTATTCGTTTCCCAAAGTGAGAGGGATTATTTGGTACCTTTCTCTTTTCTCTCAGTGAGTGTTGGGCCTTCATTTAGGTCTTGGAGGGACCATAGGGTGTTTTAATTCAAATTTGTAAATTGTCCTCGAAACTTTTCAAAACACACTTTATAGGAATTATCGCTTTATATATGATACAGCCATCAAGATCCAGGTTTTTCCTTTCTTCAATTTGCCTGTGGGAATTAACTCTGTCAGTGATTCAGACCCTAAAATGGCTTCTGGAAGGAAGAGTTCACTAATTTAGGGGTTTCACTGCATACACTCTTTGGCAAACAGGACATTTTTCCTCAAAAAAATCTTTCAGAATTCACCAGGTCTTTTACTGTGGCATTTTTCTCCTAATTAGTCTCCTTGGCTCCAGGCTCAATTCCTTCTAATTCAATAGTCCCTAGTTGCATTAATCAAGAATCCATATATAACTGCTGAAGCTAATTTTAAGGGAATCTTAACTGTTAAGAAAGCCACAGGAACCTTGGTTGTGTTGCATTATTAAAAGAAATTACCTCATTAACTTAGAGCGATGGCAATTGCGAGCATTTCTGGAGCAGAGCTTTTTTCAGTATTCCTTGCTGCCTTTTCTTTCACTGGAAGTTCCATTCTTTTGCACTGCCTGCATGCTGTGGCATTCCCACCCTCTGTTTTCACCGGGGATGCTGAGACTCTGCTCCGGCTTCCTCTCTGGGCCCTGGCTTCCTATTCCAGCTCTGAACCGAAACTACAGGCAAGAGGTGCTTTGCTTGGATTCTGGCATAAGCTCCTAGGCTCTTCTTTGTCACTGACAGGCTGTCTCCCTCTGGTGTCCACAAAACCATCTCCACTTAGTCCTGTGTTAAGTGCTTTCGTAGGGAGTCGTGTGGTCTTTCACCATCAGCTTGTTGCATGCTGCTCCTGGCTGGCTGTGACCGCTAGCATTTTGTTTGTCCTCACTCATTTGCTATTTACTCTGTAACATTTTTTTCCTACTCACCTCTCCCAAGTTCATTAAAACCATTATTTATTTTATTTCTTTCTTTCCTTTTTCCTTTTTCTTTTTTTGACAGAGTCTCACTTTGTTGGCCTGGGTAGAGTACCATGGGGTCACAGCTTGCACCTTAAGCGATTCCCTTGCCTCAGCTTCCCCAGTAGCTGGGACTACAGGCGCCCGCCATAACACTCTGGCTATTTTTTTGTCACAATTGTCATTTTTGTTATAGCAGGCTTGAACCCACCAGCTCTGGTGTATGAGGCTGGCACCCTAGCTGCTGAGCTACAGGTGCCAAGCCTGCTTTTTACTTTATTTATTTATTTTTGGCCAGGGCTGGGTTTGAACCCGTCACCTCCAGCATATGGGGCCAGGTCCCTACCCTTTTGAGCCACAGGCGCCTCCCTGCATTTTACTTTCTAATACTAGGCCACTAGTTGCCTTTTGGAACAACTTTCCTCCTCCCTCTCCCCCTCCCCCAATCAGGACTTCTGACACGTCTGTTGTGGAAGATGAGCCTGGCAGCTCTGAAATCTTTAGTTCTGCAATATAATGCCATGATCTATCTTCCCCCCAACTCAGCTGTTCTAAATCAGAATAGCACTGCCCCCTAGGGGAACTTCTGGAAATGTGTGTCATTTTTCAGTTGCCACAGGGATTGGGGATTTGACTGGTAAATATTGGCCAGAAGCCGCACTTGAAATAATCCTGAACAATTAAGAACTATCTTGCCAAAAATGCTAACGGTGCCCACATTGCAAACACCATGCATAGAACCTGCTGATTTTACTCTCAGGTTGACCCACACGATATGATACATCAGGCCATACGAGGTGCTTAATCAATATCTGTTGCATGATTGGATGGATTTTGAAATCTGACCTTTTAAAGCAGAGTATTTTATAACCAAAAATAAATGCTCACAAAAGTAAACTATTTTGTTAGAACTCTTTTAACTACTCAGCTCACACTGGATTATATAATTGAAATTCTAGGGTTATCTGCCTGCAGAAATTGCTGGATCCAGATGGTCAAATAGTATTATCTATACTGGATCTCCTTTCATCTTCTGACTGTCTGCTCTGGGTATTGGATTCTCTTTCTGACGGTCTCTTTCAAGGTGGTGCCCAGCACTCCCAAGCTTCTCTCTACCCTCAAGTCCAGCAGAAAAAAGAATTCTCTTTCCTAATAGCCTCAATCCACATTTCTATCTTACTGGAGTCATTTGCAATATTTACCTTTCTCTAAGCCAATCACTGTGGCCCAAGGAGATGGGATACATTGATCGATCAGGCTCTATTGTGGCCTGAATTGAGTTAACTCATGTAAACCAGATGCTTTTATCTGAAGAACAGGAGATGAATGCTGAGCAGGAAATTAACAAACAACACGCTGCCACTACATAAACCATAACCTGGCCGGACGTGGTGGCTCATGCCTGGAAATCCTCGCACTTTGGGAGGATGAAGCGGGTGGAGTGCCTGAGTTAAGAAGTTTGAGGTCAGCCTGAGCAAGAGTGAGACCCACATCTCTACTAAAAAATAGGAAAATTAGACAGGTATAGTGGTACCTGCTAGTAGTCCCAAGCTGCTCAGGAGGCTGAGGCATGAGGATTGCTCAAGCCCAAGAGTTTGAGGTTGCTGTGAGCTATGACATCACATCATTCTACCCATGGCCTTAAAGTGAGACTATCAAAAAAA
>NW_003852524.1:3007890-3009055 GCF_000181295.1 Otolemur garnettii
AAAAAAAAAAAAAAAGAAAGAAAAAGAACAAACCAAAACACAGTACTAAATACCACTCAAATATTCATTCTGTCATTATCAGATTTCAGAAATGTAATTATGTAAATGTACTTTTAATGTAATTATACAGTATCACTTAAATATTTTATGACAGAAAGCATCATCTCTTTGTTACAACAAAACCAGAAACTAAAGGGATGTTCCCAACAAGATTGAATTCTTTAATTGAATTCTGCGAGTATTTCTTCAGGACTACCTTGTAGTATCAAATTTCTAATAAAATAATTGAGCAATTCAAGGAGGTATGGATCAAATGCTAAATTTAATCTTATTGCTAAAAATATGGCTCAGATCGTATATTCCTGGCCTTTGCCTGTAGGGAAAGGGATTGGGTAGCAGGCAAGTAATATTTACACGCTAAGTTTTCTCTCTAGATATATGCCATGGATGTAATATGCAGGAGCTGTTGTTCAAATTAAAAGTATATTCGTTAACAGTATTTTTGGCCATTGTTATTGTCTTAATTTAGCAGATACTAAAAAACTTTTTTTAAGTTTTGAAAGTACTTAATTGCCTCAAATGGCTGAGAGGTCTAATGCAGGCAATTAAGTGAGGCAATCCTCTTCCAGAGACACCTTTCCCCATCTCCTTCATTTTCTGGGTCTGAAATACCTCCCCTGGCCTTTAGCTGAAAAGAAACAAAGAAAAAAAAGGGATGGGGACAGAAAGGCAGGTGAAGGAGAAAACAAAGGGAAAAGGGGAGAGAAGAAGGAAAGTGGAAGGTGAAGCTGGGGTGCGAGGGAAGTGGAGTGGGGCCGCATCACTGCCAGGGGGTCCTGATCCTGTGTCTTCCCGGATGCCTACCTTGACATTACTCCATAATCAATATGCCAATGCCTTTCAATCTGCAGCCCATTTAAACTCACAAGCATTTGGTACTATTGTCCATGTTTTCCTTTTTGGAATTGTCTTTTTTGCTTATTGTATAGTTTTATTTTCTCCTTTGGCAGGAGAGAATGCCCCTTTTTCTGCTTACGCTCTGATGGTGTCCCCCAAAGTTCCTTTGCTACTTTTTTTTTTTAATCTCACTCAGTGCTCTCAGAAGTTAATTTATGCTGATGACTCAAATTTATGTTGCCAGGCCAACATAAATGATGGTGTCCCC
>NW_003852524.1:3009075-3012584 GCF_000181295.1 Otolemur garnettii
TTTTTTTTTTAATCTCACTCAGTGCTCTCAGAAGTTAATTTATGCTGATGACTCAAATTTATGTTGCCAGGCCAACATAAATGATGGTGTCCCCCAAAGTTCCTTTGCTATTTTTTTTTTTAATCTCACTCAGTGCTCTCCGAAGTTAATTTATGCTGATGACTCAAATTTATGTTGCCAGGCCAAAAAAATTTTTTTTTTCAATTCTATCTGACTTTCATTTCCACCTGACTTTTGGGTATTTTCATCCGGATATGCTGAAATTATCTCAAACTCAAAATGCTTACACTTGAGCTAATCTTTCTGTATTCACGTGACCTGCCTTTGTTTCAAAAGCAGCAGAAAGAGAACCATGGGTTTTTGATCATCTTAGTTCTCTGTTGCTACTGTAGTGCTGTATAACAAACAACCCTCAAAGCCCCCGTGGCTTGAACTAATAATCATTCACTCTGCCTGACAGGTCTCAGCTGGTGTTACTCATGCATTATGAAGTCAACTGCCCTTTGGTTATACGGTTCTTCCGAGCATGGCTGGGCTTTCACATGCTTGGGGTCAGCTGGCTATCGGCTGGTTTCAATTGACCTTGGTTGGATGATCGAGTTCTCCTTCATATGTTTTTCGGGCCCCTCCAGCAGGCCAGCCTGGGCATGTTTTCAAGCAGGCTTGGGAAATATGCTCATGGTGATCATGGAGACGCAAAGGAGGCTGGAAATGCTCAGGGCTTTTTCAAGTTGCTGCTTTCTTCAAGCTTGCTAGTGTCCCATTGTTCAGAGCAGGGCACATAGTTTGGCCTGGAGTCTGAGAAGAAGGGGATTAAATATCATTATAAGGTAAAAGGGTCAGCTACAGGAGGCCATTTAATTGGGGCCTCCCCATTAATGCCAATCAATAAATATACTGTTAAGTTAGCCTTGGCGTGACCCTTGGTTTCTCGGTTTCTCTTACTTTCCCTGTCTTCTCCTTTCTCCTTCTGCTGAGTGTCATTCCTTTCTCCTCATCAGTGCCCGCTGAGGCTGCATTATTCACATTATTGAATGTGGGAGTTGGGGATGAGTTTAGGATTTGAGTCAGTGGGCTGAGTAAAGTAGACGGCCCTCCCCAGTGTGGCTGGGTATCATCCAATCCCCTGAGAGCCTGAACAGAAGAAAAGGGAGAGGAAGGAGGAACTGACCGCTTCTGCTTCCTGCCTCCTACCTGATGGAGCTGGGACCTCAGTTTTCTCCTGCCCTTGAACTGAGATTAACCCCTATTGGCTCCCAGGGTTAGTATCTTCTCTCACATTTTAGCTCAAAACAATCAGAGGAAGAAAGGATGGGGCCTGAAAGGCAGGTGAGGGAGAAAACAAAGGGAGAAGTAGACAGGGAGATTCTGCCTGAGTGTTTTATGCAGGTTTGACAAAGAGTAGAGAATTGTGGAGAAATCGGGGACAAAAGGGTATGATCTAATGGTAGTAACCTGGGGGGATTTAGCAAGGCTGTTCTCTCAGATTCCTTTTGGCATCCTTCTGTCTTCAGAAATAAAGACACTCTTCCCCCTGGGTATCAGGAGGGCCCTTCTCACATGCGAGTCTTAGGACCCACTTCAGGAGACGGTCAGAAAACCCTGCACATGCTGTTTCTGATATTTCTTCAGCTTAAAATATTCAATATGCCAAGGTGCTGTTTTTGGGGTAGTGTGTCCTGAACCCCATCAGTCTCAAATAAGATAAAGGTCCTGCTGATGACCCCTCCTGAGACCCTGAAGACCCTCCCACTAGCCTGCCTTCCCTATGATTGCTGGAATTTGATAGCTCAACACAGTGCGGTATAGGAAAAAGCATACTAGATTAAGTATTCCACAGTTTGAGGTTCACCTTTGCTACTTCATAATCTTGATGTCCTTAGGGAATTTCCTTACAGTCTTTCCTTACAACTTTTGTAATCAGGATAATAACAATTCTTCTCCCTCTTTCTGTGTGTAAGAAAGAAATCAGCTATGGCCAGGTGCCATGGCTCCAGCCACTGAGGCAGGAGGATTGCTTGAGCCCAGGAGTTTAGGCTGCAGGGAGCTGTGATCGTGCCACTGCATTCCAGCCTGGACAAAAGAGCAAGACCCTGTCTCAAAAACGAAAAAATTAGGTGTGCATATGAAAGTACTTTCAAAAGGATAAGTTGTTCTACAAATATACATAACAAAGTTATTTTTATTTTTATTATTATTTTTTTGTTGTCCTCGGTAGAGTGCTGTGTTGTCACAGCTCACAGCAACCTCCAGCTCTTGGGCTTAGGTGATTTTCTTGCCTCAGCCTCCCAAATAGCTGGGACTACAGGTGCCTGCCACAATGCCTGGCTATTTTTTTTGGTTGCAGTTTGGCTGGGGAGGGTTTGAACCCGCCACCCTCGGTATATGGGGCCAGCGCCCTACTCACTGAGCCACAGGTGCCACGGCACATAAGTTAAAGTTTGTCAGCACCCTGCTACTGCAGGGACTGGTTGAACCCAAATCCTGAGGTCTGACTTCCAAGTAACTGTCACTTGAACAAATACCTGTGGAGGATACAATGAGATGGGTGTATGCTAGAGGCAGGGGATACAGTGGTAAATAGAGCACATACTCCCTCTCCTGAGGGATCTGTCCTGTCTGGCTCCTCTGAAGTGGGTAGGCAGACACCTGTGCCTCTCTTACCATTGGCCAAAGTTATGTCAGTTCAAACAAAGTCTTGAGAATGGATGGATGCCCGCCTACAATATGATTGTTACCTACATTATTTCTGTTTGTATTTAGGGTTTTGGAACAGAGTGTGGGAGTGGCGATGAGATGACCACTCACTGCATTATTGCCTGCAACTACATTTGTTTAATTTCTTTATTTTTGCCTGAGGGAAACCAAATGTGGAACAACTTCTGGCTTCTCCTCACCATCATGTAGAGGCAGCACTAGTACTTTCCACTGATGGCTGACTTGCTGAGCTAGCTTCAATAAGCTTTTCTTTTTTTTTGAAACAGAGTCTCACTATGTCACCCTTTGTAGAGTGCTGTGGCGTCACAACTCACAGCAACCTCAAACTCTCAGGCTCAAGTAATTCTCTTGCTCCAGCCTCCAAAGTAGCTGGGACTACAGGCCCCTGTGTCAATGCCTAGTTGTTTTTTGTTGCAGTTATCATTTTTGTTTAGCTGGCCCAGGGCTGGGTTTGAACCTGCCAACTTCGATGTATATGGCTGGCACCATAACCACTGTGCTATGGGTGCTGAGTCCAATAAACTGTTCTTTACATCAAATTGGACCTGTAGGGAAATCTAACTTGTACCAAAGGGATCAGAAAGTGAAGTTTGGGGCAGTGCCTATAGCTCAGTGAGTAGGGTGCTGGCCCCATATACCAAGGGTGGTGGGTTCAAACCCAGCCCTGGCCAAACTGCAACAAAAAAATAGCTGGGAATTGTGGCAGGCACCTGTAGTCCCAGCTACTTGGGAGGCTGAGGCAAGAGAATCACCTAAGCCCAAGAGCTGGAGGTTGCTGTGAGCTGTGGTGC
>NW_003852524.1:3013593-3023760 GCF_000181295.1 Otolemur garnettii
GTCATTGTTGTTTGGCAGGTCCGGGCTGGATTGGAACCCGCCACCTTAGGTGTATGTGGCTGGCGCCTTAGCCACTTGAGCCACAGGTGCCGAGCCCAGCCACCTTATTCTTATCGACAGTGATATATAATTACACTTAGATATTTCATTTTCTCCTTATTTACTTACATAATGACCTCAATTGTACAAATTAATAAAATTGTCAGATTTTACCTCTGGATTTATCATTTTCTCAAAGTCCTGGAGGGCGGAGTACTGTAAATAACTTTTTTTTTTTTTAAGACAGAGTTTCACTTTGTTGCCCTCGGTAGAGTGCCATGGCGTCTACCAAACTCTTGGGCTCAAGTGATCCTCTTGCCTCAGTCTCCTGAGTAGTGGAACTAGAGGCCCCCACCACAACGTCCGGCTGTTTTTAGAGATGGGGTCTCGCTCTTGCTCAGGCTGGTCTCAAACCTGTGAGCTCAGGCAAGCCACCGTCTTGGCCTCCCAGAGTGCTGGGATGACAGGCGAGAGCCACCGAGCCACCGAGCCCGGCCTAAATGACTGTTTTTTGTAAGCACTTACATTTTAATCTCCGGCCTTTCACAGTTATTTTACCAGACAATTGTCTTGTCCCCTTCACCTGAACATAATTTGTACAGTAGGAGGAAAATAAAACATTTATGAAAGAGCCTGACATTCCGTTTGCCCAGAGCAAGGGGTGGATCTCTGGGCATCTTTCAAGGTTTCCTTTCTCCCAGGAACTCTGGCAGCAGATGGCATTGTGCTCTCAGAGCCCCTTCACGGCCCTGGCCCCAAGTCATTAGGCATCAGTAAAAACTGTAGTTGGAAAGCCCATTAGTGTTCGCAAGGCTGTCAGGAAATGAATGTGCTTGTGCATCTCCAGTCAAGGACAATGCCATTAAGCTCTGCAGAACAACAACATCCCAGACTAAAGGTTTTTAAATTCTATTGCTGGCACACTAATAAAACATTTTCATTTCAATTTAGACCAAGGGCTGGAAAGCTAAGTAACAGAGACACAGTAGTTCAGGTCGAAAACAGTTACAATTGTGAAAGAAACTAGTGAATTCTGAGGGGAATCTATGTATCAAGTTAGCAGTAGAAGAGATAACTCTATGTAGTATCATAATAGTATTGGTGTGTAGTATAATTCATATATAGAAAAAGAGTGTATATTTGTTTAACTGCTTTTTATACTTTATTTTATCATCATCATTATTATTATTTTCTGGCAGTTTTTGGCCAGGGCTGGGTTTGATCCCACCACCTCCAGTATATGGGGCCAGGGCCCTACTCCTTTGAGCCACAGGCGCCGCCCCTGCTTTTTATATTTCAATGACCGTAAGTTGAATCTGTTTTCAATTTTCAATGGTACTTCCTTTTAAAAGATGCTATTTGATGGTAACACTCTGAAAGATCATATTGGTAGTTTTTGTTTTATTTCTTTACGTAAATTTTATATGCGCTTATGGTAACAAAGTAAACACTAAAGGAGAGTCAAAACATGAGAAAGAAAACTTGCCCTGTTGAATTTTTTTTCTTTCTTTTTTTAAAAAATTGAGACAGGTTCTTCCTCTGTCACCCTAGAGGGCAGTGGCCTCCTATCACTTCAGACTCCTGTGCTCAAGTAATCCTCCTGCCTCAGCCTCCCGAGTAGCTGGGACTACAGGCATGCATCACTATGCCCAGCTAACTTTTCCACTTTATGTAGAGATGGAGATCTCACTTTCGCTTAGGTTGGTCTTGAACTCCTGCCTTCAAGTGATCCTTCTTCCCTCTAGGCCTTCCAGAATGCTGGGATCACACGCATGAGCCACTGTTCAACAGCCCTATTGAATTTCTGACTTAAATTTTCACTGCCAATGGTAACTGAATACATTCTTTCAGAAATAAAAAAATTACTTAACCAATTACTAGGAAAGAAACTATCAACCAGTTATAAAGCATTACCCTGTTTGGATCCTGAGACTTTTGAAAATTATAAAACATAAAAAGCTAGGTGGGCGTGGCCGTTCACACATGTAATTCTAGCACCCTGGGAGGTTGCTTAAGCTTAGGAGTCTGAGATCAGCCTGAGCGGAGAGTAAGACCCCTGTTTCTACTAAAAATAGAAAAACTGGTGGGTGTCTGTAGTCCCAGCTACTGGGGAGGCTGAAACTTGAGGATCACTTGAGCTCACAAGTTTGAGGTTGCTGTGAGCTATGGTGCCAGGGCACTTTACCTAGGGTAGAGTAAGAATTTTTACTTCTTTACAGAGTAAGAATTTGTCTTGGGGAAAAGAACAAAGCTGGGTGCAGTGGCTCACGCTTGTGATCCTACTCCACTCTGGGAGGCTGAGGCAGGTGGATTGCCTGAGCTCACAGGATGGAGACCAGCCTGAGCAAGAGCAAGTCCCCTTCTCTAAAAATAGCCGGGCATCATGGCATGCTTCTGTAGTCCCAGGTACTCCTGAGGCTGAGGGAAGAGAATTGCTTGAGCCCAAGAATTTGAGGTTGCTGTGAGCTAAGATGCTACAACACTATACTGAGGGGGACAAAGTAAGACTCTGTCTAAAAAAAAAGAAAAAAAAATGCAAACTCTATTTTTTTCCCTAGACACTAGTTACCTGAGTATATTCATTTTATAAAAATTCATCAAGCTGTATGTATACTTATAAATATTGCAATGCAATTTACTTGTGTTTGTGACACAAACAAGATTTAAAAAGTGATAGGATATTTGATAATGTTACAGAATTGTTAATTTTTAAAGCGATATTGCCTTTGTAGGTCAAAATGCGTGAACATTGGCAAAGTCGTGTTTTAATCCAATATCTCTTCCTAATTGCATCCTCTCCCGACTCCCCAGACAACAACTATCATCCCTTCCCTACATTCCTTTATATTTATATCTAGTAGGAGATAGAATCGTGTCTCATGTTTTTAAATTTCATGATTCCTGCACTGTTAGCATTTTGGCAATTGGTGTTTTGTCTTTAACTTATGTTTATGAGATCCATTTATGCTGGTATGTCTTTAAAACATATTGTGGTCTACTCATACTGTACAATGATGAAAATACATGAACTAGTGCTATCCTAACTGCGTAGTGTCCAATCCTTGTGTGAGGAAACAATTTAGCTCCCTACTGATGACATTTTGCTTTTTTTCTGAATCTTTTGTTATGACAAGAAATGCTTCTACAAGTATCTATGGCAAACTTATGTGAGTGTTAAAAGCATAATAGATAAAATTGTGGAATTAGTCATCTTTTTTTGCTTCTACTATATATTTGATTGGATCTTATTTGATCCTCCCTGAATATAAATCCAAATGGTTCTCACTGGTTCTCATGACAGATTCCATTTCATCTGGTTCTTATAGAAAAATACATTTTCCCTTAAGAGCAATTGGAAAAATCTACAGGCAAAGGAGACAACACTTCGGGGTTGAACTGCAAATGTTTACTCAGTTTGATACTGTGGCCAATAAAATAAAACACGAGGAAAATAACCAAAACTATGGGGAGAGAGGGAGTCTTTAAAATCACAATACATTATAGCAAATCGCTTTAACGTCGTTTTAGTGAAACAACTGCTTGCTCCAGAGACAAATCCATCTGGAAGGTTCTGTGGCTGTGGATACAAATGATGGCAGAGTTTACATATTGGATTGTCGGTGGGAATATTTATTCTTTTTTTGCTGATTACTCTCTCGTGCCTTTTTTTTTTTTTGCTATCTCCCCCTCGATCTTTAGCATGGCCTTGCCTCAGTTTGTATTGTGACCAACCTTCCCAATGACTGTAAACTGTTGAGTTTCTTGGCAGTAGTAAGTCTTTTCCTTTCCTTTCCTTTCCTTTTTTTTTTCTTTCATTTTCTTTTCTCTTTGTGAGACAGAGTCTTACTCTGTAGCCCTGGGGAGAGTGGCATGGCATCATCTTAGCTCACAGCAACCTCCAATTCCTGGGTTCAAGCGATCCTCTTGCCTCAGCCTCCTGAGTAGCTGAGACTACAGGTGCCCACCATGACACCCAGTTAATTTTTCTATTTTAAATAGAGAAGGGATCTCAGTCTTCCTCAGGCTAGACTCAAACTCCTGAGCTCAGGTGATCTACCCGTCTCAGCCTCCCAAAGTGCTAAGATTACAAGTTTGAGTCACTGTGCCTGGCCTTGCAATTTTTTTTTTTTTTCACACAAACCCTGAGAGACTAAAGGAAAGTCTGATGTGGGGTAATGAACACTGGTCATACCCAGGTGAATAAAGCCACCATCCACTCATAGCACAAATATTCTCTGTCAAGCCACAGTGGCTCCCCTTGGTTTATACATTTGTAGAAATGGACAGTAAGTGCTGGAGTGATTTTGGAGAATAAATCATACCATTTGGTGTTGTTTTTTATTTAATTAATTATTTTGGGGGGCATAGAGTCTCATTCTGTCACCCTGGGTTAAGTGCCTTGGTGTCACAGTAACCTCAAACTCTTGGACTCAAGAGCTCTTTCTTGTTTCAGCCTCCCGAGTAGCTGGGACTACAGGCACTCAGGAGGTTTTCTATTTTTAGTAGAGACGGGGGTCTTACTCTTGCTCAGGCTGGTCTCAGACTCCTGATCTTAAGCAATCCACCCACCTCGGCCTCTCAGAGTGCTAGGATTACAGGTATGAGCCACTGTGCCCACCCAGCCTTTTATGTTTTATAATTTTTAAAAGTCAGGATCCAAACAGGGTAATGGTTTACCTTTCTGAGTAGCTGGGACTATAGGTGCCCACTACAATACCTGGCTAGTTTTTCTATTTTTAGTAGAGATGGGGAGAGATGAGGGGGGTCTCCCTCTTGCTCAGGTTGTCTTGAACTCCTGAGCTCAAGCAATCTGTCTGACTTTGCCTTCCAGAGGGCTGGGATTGCAGGCATGAACCACTGTGCCTGGCTGGTATTGTTTTTTAATGGTTTCTCTTATTCCAACGTTAGCAATCCTCAACAATCAATGTTCCTGTAATGCAGATAGATTCTTGGAAAATTAGATGTTTATTTTCTTTTTCTGAACAGTAAGGTTTTTTGGAAAAGTTTCAGCTTTATCCCAGCCTTCACTTCAGAGAGAGCCCAGGAAGGTAATTTAGTTAAACGATTTTGGTTAGAAAGTATTTAAAGCATTTGACTAGGCACAAAATAACATATTTTAGCATTGCATTTCTTTAAATTTTCTTGCCACTTATGCTTTGCTTTAAAATGTCTGATAATGCAGACTTACTTATGTATTATATTACAAATTGAAATCACAGAGCCTTTAATATTTACATCCCACTACAAGATAAATAAGTTTGATTTTCAGATATCTTATAAACTTTTTACAATGTTGACCAAAACATCTTGGCTTACAAAATTCATCTTTTGCTGCAAGTAAAAATATGTGGCAATATGAGATGTGGGGCCAGATCTCTGTTATTTTGTATATGAAAAAAAGAAACGATTTGGAAAGCATCAGCTGGTTATGTCAGCTCACTGCTAGCATTTTTAATACCTTTGGTCATCTGTAATAAATAAGTATAAAGTCAGACATTTTTACTTACATTAGTCACAACACATATGTCTCTTTCAGATTAATGCAATTGATTTCTGTACAGTCTGTTAGGTGCCCTTTTGGTTTTAAGTTACGGTAAGTATACATTGATGAAACTTAGTAAGATTAGATAAAAAAAGTACATAACCGACCTTCCAAGTTCCTTTCATGTGGAGACATCAATCTACGGTTCTAAAGTTATGTTTGGCTACTTCCCTTGATAATCCCTGTTCTGGGTAAAGTTGTGTGTGGCTTATTCCTAAGATATGTTGCATGAGGCTTTTTGGTTGCAAGAAGGAGATTCAGTCAGATGATCTGAAGATAAAGGGTTGTTGTAGATACACAGGACCTAGACTTTGTCTTCTGGCTTCTTTCTGGGTGGTTCTTTTCCTTTCTCCCTCTTGTTCAATCCTTTCTACATTCTCCAGTATAAGTTCTGGAGGGTAGAGATTCGGATTGGACCAATTTCCATTGGCACAGTAGAAAGAGTCCTTTGATTGAGGCCATTCCATGGGTCAAGACCCGGGCCTTGGGTCAGGCCCACTCTATGCCAATCAGTGGCTGCTTTGGTGTGAAGAATGAGTTGCACCACTGTTACCGGTAGGCCTGTCAGGTGAAAGCAGAGAACTTTCTATTTGGCCATGGGACCGGCACATCCAGACCATGTTTAAAATATTCCACCTCCTCACATTTAGTTACTGACACCTATTCTCTCATCCAAGTGTGTTCGCTGAGAATTTACACGTATTCTGAATTTAGCAAAGCCTGCCTCGATACTGCAGTCACTGACGTCCTTCATCTATAAGGTGACCAGATTTTAACATTGGTAAAGCGGGACATCATTGGAGGGGGTGGGGGCTGATTATAATGCAAACTTTGATAAGCAGTCCTTGATAATCACGTCTCAACAACTATTTGTTATTATTACAGTTTAACATTATAAAATTAACAAAAATAATATAAAACTCATATCCTGGCGAAATAGCCACATGGCAGCTGAAAACCATATATTCCCTTACTGTTCTCTTTCCAAAAATCGGGACTTTTTAAAAATGCTGCGGGACGTGGGATAAATTGTTAAAAATCGGGACTGTCCCGCCAAAAGCGGGAGTCTGGTCACCTTATTCATCTATGATCATTATGTGTTCAGGGACCAGTGGATCATTTCTAAGTACATATTATATGCTTCCCAATACTATTTTTTAGTTACTAAAATGATATATTTCATCATCTTAAGTAAAGCATAAGCTCTCTGAAGGCAAGGACTATGTTTTGTGTATTTCAATTTTCCCCCAACCTGCTAAGGCCACAGATTCTATACGGAACACTACAGTTTGGTGCCTTTTGTCAATTAAAAAAAGGTTGGTTTTTTTTTTTTTTTTTTTTGAGTCTCACTTTGTCACCCTCAGTAGACTGCCCTGGCATCATAGCTCATAGCAACCTCAAACTCCTGGGTTCCTCTTGCCTCAGCCTTCCAAGTAGCTGGGACTAGAGGCACTCACGATGATACCAGGCTAGTTTTTGGAGACTGGGTCTCACTCTTACTCAGGCTGGTCTCAAACTCCTGAGCTCAGGGGATCCACCGTCTTGACCTCTCACAGTGTGAGGATTACAGGCATGAGCCATCTCGCCCAGCAGAATTGCATTCATTTCTGAACAAAAGATAATACATACTTCTTTGTAATAAGACAGTGCTCTTACTGAGAAGGCGTTGGGTATAGAGGGTGCCCTGATACAACGATCATGCTGTGGTAAAATGGAAAGTACAGGAAGGACTCAGAAGCAACTGAGGGGGGAAACATCCCACACCTTAGATGAACTAAAGCCTGGGGTTCACAGTCCCTGGAAAATTCTTCACTGTTAGAAGACTAGAATAGGTATAAAAAGACAAATGATTGCCGGGAGAAAGGCATTCAAATAAAAGAACAAAATAGAGGTTTAGCTAAGGTGGTACCTGATAACTGAACTGTTAGGAACTTTTAGAGGAAGAGCTCAGAGGACGGCAGGCAGATGAGCAGATCAAATGGCTGCTAGGAAAACTGTTATGATCTGAAACCACAGAGGAGAGAAAGGCCTCAAAACAAACAAACAAACAAAAAGACCGTGGGAGTCAAAGGCGCTAAGAATGCAAAGATTAGCATACTCGTATTTATTAATTTAGAGTTGAATTTATTCTAGGCATGGGGCAAAGAAGCAATATGGACTAATAAAGGCAACAGTGACCACCGAATGCTTTAAAAGTGGCCCGTTATTTATCTTAGTGCTCTGTAACCTATGTTCCTAAGTTCCTGTATACTCAGTATTCTGTGCCCAGGACCTCTGTGTTATGGACCACAGCAGGTGGAATAAGGGAATAAAGGAAGGTGTCCTGCTAGAGAAGAACTAACAGTCGGAGAAAGGACCTGGACCCAAAACTGGAGGACTTGGGGAAAGAAAACTCTTCCTGTCTTTACATTGGAGAAATGTAAATCAAAACCGCAATGAGATATCTTCCCGTCTGTTAGGCTGGCTGCTATCAACTAACTAACAAACACGACCCCCTCCCACACCAGAAAACAACAAATGTTTGTGAGGATGTGAAGAAATCGGAACCTTGTGCCGGGTCAGTAAAATTGTAAGATGCAGCAACACCTAATTTTTTCCTCAATAAATTAAAAACATGATCCAGCAATCTCACTTCTGGGTTTATATCCAAAAGAATTGAAGGCAGGTACTCCAACCGATGTTTGCATACTCACATTCTGAGCAGCAAGATTCACAATAGCCACGAGGAGCCAAAATGTGGCACATACACACAATGGAATATTATTCAGACTTAGGGGAAGGAAATACTGTCACGTGCTACAAAATGGATACATCCTGATACGTTAAGTGGAATAAACCAGTCATGAAAGATAAATACTGTGGGATTTCATTCATATGAGTGCCTCAAGTAGTCAACTTTATAGAAACAGAAAACAGAATGGTTACCAGGGGCGGGGGGCGGGGGGAATGGAGTTTCACCTGTTTCACAGCAATGTGAAAATACATAACACGACTGACTGTGTACTTTAAAATGGTGAAGGCGATCAGTTTTTGGTTATGTGGATTTTCTTTTCACCATAAAAAATTCCCATGAGAGCAGTATTAGAAAGTTACTGAAGAGGCTTGGCACCTGTGGCTCAAGTGGCTAAGGTGCCAGCCACATACACCTAAGGTGGAGGGTTCGAATCCAGCCCGGGCCCACCAAACAACAACGATGGCTGCAACCCAAAAATAGACGGGCGTTGTGGTGGGTGCCTGTGGTCCCAGCTACTTGGGAAGCTGAGGCAAGAGTGCTTAAGCCCAGGAGTTGGAGGTTGCTGTGAGCTGTGATGCTTCAGCACTCTACCCAGGGGGATAGCTTGAGGCTCTGTCTCAAAAACAAAAAGAAAGTTACTAAAGAGGGTGATCACAAAAGATTTGCTGAGGAGGTTCCCAGAGCAGATTTGTTCCCTCGTCTACAAAGTTGAGACAGGTTACTGTAGTGGATGGCCTTGTTTGTCCCTGTGGACAAAGGAGAATGCTTGACAGAAGACTGATTTAGACATTTCTGGAGTTATGAAAGGTGACAAAATACTAAATTAACTTCTATTCATGAGAAGAAATTAATGGATTCATTGTTTGCTTGAGTGACCTTAAGTAAAAAAAAAAGAGCTGTTGTTGATGATGTCCTCACTTATCTTCCTGAAGTATCAGGTCTGCAACCAGTTGCTGGTGAAGTCTTTGTTGATTTCTGGGCCCCATGACTAGGTTTCCGGCAGTGTGAGGGGACTCACAGGAGGACTTTGGAGGTCTTTCTTCATAGACAGGTAACTCCACTGGCTGCTCCCTTCTTCTTAAGGGATTTCAAGGGTGGGCAGAAATCTGAAGTAGCTTTTCTTCAGGAAAATGTTACATGTTTGAATTAATTTAGCAATATATATATATATATAATCCCTGCATTAGTCAGACTTATAGAGTATTCGAGCAGTCCTTCTAATTCCCACATTTTGGGAGGGTTTTGATAAATTTGAGCATGTTGAGAAAGACAAGGCTTGGTGGATATGGGAAGAATTTTTAAAATATCTGGCTTTTGAAGAAAAGTTTTATTGCAAACAGGGATTAGGATGGGTGTCTAGCTCAGTGGTTAGAGTGCCTGCCGCTGTGCACCAGTGGTGGCAGGTTCGAACCCCGCCCGGAGGACCCTGCGTGTGGAGCATCCCAGCAGAAGCTGGCCAGCCATCTGTCAGGACAGTGGTAAAGGAGGTCCTCACACTGGGAGAGCTTGACCTGACAACCTCAAAGTTTCCCTGAATCTGATGGAACAAGGTGAAGCTGTAGATTTTTAATGCAGCATCTATGGGGGGAGCGGGGTACACATTTGTAAAAAGGCTTGACCTTGTCCTGGGAGCTTCTTAGAAACCAGGATCATAGGTGTTGGAAAGTCAAGACAGAGGTAGAGCAACTCCTCTAGAGCTGCCTACATTTGCTGAATCAAAAATTATAAAATATACTTAGAATTTCCAATACTTTAATCTTTATAACTAACAGAGATAAAGAGAAAAAATATATATATACATCATGTGGCTCATTCTTTAACAGACAAGTTCATAATAACATTATAGACATGT
>NW_003852524.1:3024323-3044079 GCF_000181295.1 Otolemur garnettii
CACCTTAGGTGTACGTGGCTGGTGCCCTAGCCGGTTGAGCTATACGCGCCGAGCCTTTATTGTGTTTTTCGATGAGTCTTCACATAAATAGTTCCTTTTTCAGTAGACAATGATGTAAATTTGGCAGCACACAGGATATCAGAATTGGACCTAAAAACACCCAAACACTTAACGGATTGAACAGCGTCCTTAATGTACACTGATGGCACTATTACCAGGCCATCAGAATCCCTTCAGCTTTATGAAGGATCAATACATCGGTCAGCACTGTCGATAACGATTGAATGTTTACTAGGAGAGAAAGGTTATCATGTTAAGTGTTTGGTTTTACTGTGGTTCTTACAAAAATAAATACTTCACATTAACTATAGCAGAAAAATATTGTGTCCGACTCCAGGTATGTAAGAAACTAATTTGGTCTGATAGGAGATATGTAGGAAACAGGGAGATGCTAAGCATTCTAGAATTTTCCACCTTCCCTGCTTAAGTTGATTTACTTTTATTTTAGAAATACAAAAAAATGTAGACCCCAAAGGAAGGAGAGCAATAGAAAAGTTTTGTCCTATTGTGAAGGAGAGTGTGAATTCTATTTGCACGGTATCCCATTCCTTTTATTGTTGTTTAATTATAAAGCTGATGCATGCTTGTTCTAGAATGTTTCAGAAATGAGTGCATTATTTTTAAACCTCCCATCTGTTACCTCAAAACTAGATTTTTTTTCCTTCCTTTTTGGATAATATAAACTTACAATTCCTTTTGATCCAAAATTTTAAAATAAAACCGTGAAAATGTGGTTTACTTGAAGGAGAACTTAAGTTTATATTGTTAAAAATTTACAGATTATTACAAAAGTAAGAAAAACTTCAGATTTAATTTTTAATATATTGTGGTGCCATTTGTTAAATAATTTTATCCAAGAAATTAAAACAAGTTATAAATGAGTGAAAATTAAGATGTGGGGTAAGACAAAAAGAGTCCTGATATGAAAGGCTAGAACAATATTTATTTTTTTCAAAGAATTTCATTATTAAAGGCATTTTATTTATCAAATAATAATCTTAAAAGTAGATTTTATCTTTATTATAATATATATTGTAATACTTACCCTGAAAACCCCTTGTTAAGTATTGTAATGCTATGACAAGTAGATTTTATTATTACAAGTAGATTTTGTCATTATTATAATATATATTGTAATATTTTCCCTGAAAACCCCTTGTTAAGTATTGTAATGCCATGACAAGTAGATTTTATTATCACAAGTAGATTTTGTCATTGTTATAATATATATTGTAATATTTTCCCTGAAAACCCCTTGTTAAGTATTGTAATGCTGTTACTTACTAAAAATTAAATAGGAACTATCTTTATATTTTGGTTTATCATGTTGCTGAATAACCAAAGGACAGAAACTCAAAAGACTGAAATATACTAAGAGATGATTTAGATGATTTTGTTCTACTCTTTTTTTTTTTTTTCTTTTTAGTTTTTTTGGCTGGGGCTGGGCTTGAACCTGCCACCCCCAGTATATGGGGCCAGCGCCCTACTCCTTGAGCCACAGGTGCCACCCAAGTGCTACCTTTTTTTTTTTAGATGAGAAAATTAATGCTCATATAGAAATGAAATAATTCCCTCCATTGAATAACAAGCAGCCTCTCCAGCCACCTCACCCCCCCAACCAGATTTTCTTTGTGAGGTTTGCAGAGTAACTAAATTGTTGATTTTCTCCCCCATCACAGTGGTGGAAGACATATTTATTTAGCAACGCAAACATGGGATTCGGAAGTATTTCTATGACAAAGTAAATTTTATTTGTGAGGTTTGCAAGGTAACTAATTGTTGATGTTCTCTCCAATCACACTATTGGAAAACATATTTATTTAACTGTTCAAACACAGAACTCTGAAGTACTTTTATGACAAAATAAATTTCATTTGAAGATAAGCTATAAAATACCATGAAAATCCTTTGGAAAGTTTTCACGCAGTTGGTAGTTTATTTGCAACGATTTCTAACTTGAATGTCTTATAAAATCAGTTGATGTGCATGAAGATTATATTTGTAAGAATATTTTCTTTGTTTTGTTTTTGAGACATAGTCTCATTTTGTCACCCTGAGTAGAGTGCCATGGCATCATAGCTCACAGCAACCTCAAACTCTCGGTCTCAAGTGATTCTTTCGCCTCAGCCTCCCAAGTAGCTGGAACTATAGGCGCCCGCCACAACACCCAGCTAATTTTAGAGATTGGATCTCTTGCTCAGGCTGGTCTTGAACCTGTGAGCTCAGGCAATCCACTTGCCTTGGTCTCCCAGAGTGCGGGATTATAAGTGTGAGCCACCATAACTGGCTATTTTTAAGAATTTGATTTATTTTATTTTATTTTTTGAGATAGAGTCTCACTTTGTCACTCTGGGTAGAGTGCCGTGGCATCATAGCTCACAGCAACCTCAAACTCATGGGCCTAAGTGATCCACTTGCCTCAGCCTCCTAACTAGCTGAGACTACAGGTACACACCATAATGCCCAGCTATTTTTAGAGGTGGGATCTCACTCTTGCTCAGGTTGGTCTGGAATTCCTGAGCTCAAATTTAATGTAAGATTTTGGAAGATTGGCTTGATGCTTGTAGTTCAAGCAGCTAGAGTGCCAGCCATAGCCATATACACCAGAGCTGGCAGGTTCGAATCCAGTCCGGGCCTGCCAAACAACAATAACAACTACAACCAAAAAATAGCTGGGTGTTGTGGAGGGCACCTGTAGTCTCATACACTTGTGAGGCTGAGGCAAAGAGAATTGCTTAAGCCCAGGAGTTGGAGGTTGCTGTAAGCTGTGATGTCATGGCATTCCACCCAGGGTAACAGCTGGAGGCTCTGTCTCCGCCGCCCCCCTCCCCCCGCCAAAAAAAAAAGAAAGAAAGAAAAGAGAAGATTTTGGAAGACGAGTCTCCTCATTTGGAGGAAGAACCAGGTCATATGTTGGAAGATATTTAATTGGTTAAATAATCAACAGAACCACAGTATGTGGTTATTTGTTTATTGCTTTGTCTATTCCTACCCACTAAAGTAAAATTAATTGCATTACTCCTGGAAAAGTAATTTGAGTATAGTTGTTAAAAAGGTCTAGTTTGCTTTTAGGGAAGTGCAATATCTAAGCCTAAATTTATGCCTAATATTTCAGGCATCAGTTTACTTTCTTTCATGTATGTGTTTCTACGAGTTGGTGGCTCTATTTTCCTATTTACACCAATAGTGGAGCTGCACACAGAATTAAGAAGCACCCCCCTCCTCTAGGCCTCCAGCTGTTTTATCATGGATTCATTCTTTTTTTTTTTTTTTTTTGAGACAGAGTCTCACTATGTCACCCTCAGTAGAGTGCTGTGGCAGCACAGCTCAAAGCAACCTCAAACTCTTGGGCTTAAGTAATTCTCTTGCCTTAGCATCCCAAGTAGCTGGGACTCCAGGCACCTGCCACAATGCCTGGCAATCTTTTTTGTTTGTTGTTGCTGTCATCATTGTTTAGCAGGCCCAAGCTGGGTTTGAACCCACCAGCCTCAGTGCATGTGGCCGGTGCCCTAACCACTGATTTATGGGCACTGAGCCCCCTTTTATTTTAATTTCAAAATATTATAGGGGAGGATATGGTTTTGGTAACATGTATTGATTTTCTTTGCTCTAGCCAGAGGTTATAAGTGTGCCCGCCATCCACATAGTGCTCATTGTACCTGGCAGGTAGGTTTGTGCCCGTCCCTCTTCCCTGCTGCCTTCTGCTTGATCTCCATTGAATTTTTTCCCCTCCGTGCACAGGGGTGGTCACCAGTTAGTTCCGGTTTAATAGTGAGTACATGTGGTGTTTGTTTTTCCATTCTTTAGAAACTTTATTTAGAATAATAGTATCTAGTTCCATCCAAATTTTTGCAAAAGGCCTTAATTCATCCTTCTTCATAGATATGTAGTTTACGTAGTATACATATACCACCTTTTGAATCAATGAGAATGGTTGGAATGCCTTACTTAAGAGACATAGGCTAGCAGAATAAATGAGGTAGCAGAATAAATGAGGTAATACAATCCAAGTATCTGCTCTCTCCAGGAAATACATCTAACCTACAAGGTCACATACAGATTCAAGGTAAAAGGATGGAAAAAAAGTACTCCAGGCAAATAGAAACTAAAAGAAAGCAGGTACAGCCATTCTCATATCAGATAAAATTGACTTTAAATCAACAATAGTAAAGAAGGACAAAGATGGTCATTAGATAATGGTAAAGGAAGCAAATCAATGAGACATAACAATCCTAAATACAATGCAATTTGCACGTGAATTTTATAGACACCCTGTATTTAGCACCTGTACCCAGGAGGACCCAGATGCATAAAGCAAACCCTCCTAGATCTAAGCAAAGAGATAAACAGCAGCATTGCTGGGGTCTTTGACACTCCCCTGGACAGAATTGGACAGATTCATTCAAGCAGAAACTAAAGAAAGAAACACTGGATTTAGGCTTGGCGCCCATAGCACAGTGGTTATGGCGCCAGCCACATACACCAAGGGTGATGGGTTGGAACCCAGCCTGGGCCAGCTAAACAAAGGCTAAACAATTGCAACAAAAAAATAGCTGGGCATTGTGGTGGGTGCCTGTAGTCCCAGCAACTTGCAAGGCTGAGGCAAGAGAATTGCTTAAGCCCAAGAATTTGAGGTTGCTGTTAGCTGTGATGCCACGGCACTCTACCAAGTGTGACATAGTGAGACTCTGTCTCAAAAAAAAAAAAAAAAAGAAAAGGAAAGAAAAGAAAGACTGGATTTAAATGAGACTCCACAACAAATGGCCTAACAGACATTTACAGGGATTCATTCTTAAGTGCTTTCATCAGAGAATGAACTTGCTGCCAGGAGACTCATTTGCCTGCCAGCATGAGAGTTTGGCTATAGATTTTTGATTTGAGGATAACACAGCTCCTTCCAAGGAGGAGCCAGAAATGGACTCTGTAGGTTACTGTGAAATATAATAGAACAATAGAATAAGCCTAGATCGTACAGTCAGGAGATAACTCGATTTGGATCCTAGTGCGAAGACGATAACATGTTTGTTATGAGAATCAAGAGCTGATGAATCTCAAGCACCAGTGGCAGTATCTGGTAGGTGCGGCATAACTCTTAATTCCCTCTACAAATCTAACTCTACTTCTTTGGCTTCCTTTGGAAACTAAACTGCGCAATTAGAGAAGCAGGGACAGAAAGCATGGGGCTATTCCTGAAGCCATCTTGTCAGTGGACATTACTTCCCAATAAACACAGAAGGGACATTAATATTACTGTTCTCTGCTGTTCTCCATTCCTCACCCTAGCTCTAATTGCAAACAGTGCACATCCAATTAAATTTGATTCCTGGAAGCCTCATCTTTGGATGTGTTGCTCAGAGACTTAACGTGATTATAAGTATCCCTGCATTCCAGGCTGAGGCAACCCCGCAGTGGCCCTAGTTGCTGAGAGTCTCCGTGCTCAGATAAAGTGGGTAAATACTTCTCTCTGAGAAAGATGAATAAGACGTACAGACACTAAAGTTAGGTAGGTGTTAAGTATTCAGGGACAGGATCAGAAATGACAACTAGATAATATTTTTTAAAATTACAGTAAAATATACATAACAAAATTTGCCATTTTAACCATTTTTTAGTGTACATTTCAGTGATATAAAGACCATTCACATTGTTATGCAGTCACCACCAACATCCATCTGAAGAACTTATTTCTTTTTTTTTGAGACAGGAGCCTCAAGCTGTCCCCCTGGGTAGAGTGCCGTGGCTTCACTGCTCACAGCAATCTCCAACTCCTGGGCTCAAGCGAGTCTCCTGCCTCCGCCTCCCAAGTAGCTGGGACCACAGGCGCCCGCCACAACGCCCGGCTATTTTTTGGTTGCAGCCATTGTTGTTTGGCGGGCCCGGGCTGGGGATTCGAACCCGCCACCTTAGGTGTATGTGGCTGGCGCCTTAGCCACTTGAGCCACAGGTGCCGAGCCTGAAGAACTTATTTCATCTTCCAGAAACTGAGACTCTGTACCCATTAAACAATAACTCTCCCTCCCCCAGCCCCTGGCTACCACCATTCTACATTCTGTGTCTGTGACTTTGACTATGCTGTATATTTCGGTTAGGTGGAATCATACAGTATTTTTTTGTGACTGACTTTTTTTTCTTATCATACTTAGCATAATTACTTCAAGGTTCAGCCACGTGGTAGTGTGTGTAAGAATTTTCTTTTCTTTTCTTTTTTTTTTTTTTGAGACAGAGTTTCAGTATGTCGCCCTCGGTAGAGTGCTGTGGCGTCACAGATCACAACAACCTTAAATTCTTGGGCTTAGGGCAACTCTCTTGCCTCAGCCTCCTAAGTAGCTGGGATCACAGGCACTTGCCACAAAGCCCAGCTATTTTGTTGTTCTTGTTGTCATTGTTGTTTAGTTGGCTGGGGCTGGGTCCGAACCTACCAGCCTGGGTGTATGTGGTCGGCACCCTACCCACTGAGCTATGGGCGCCACCCAGAATTTTCTTTCTTTTTAAGGTTAAATAACATTACACTGCATCTGTATGCCATATTTTGTTTATCTGTTGTTGACACTTGAGTTTTATCTACATTTTTGCTATTGTGAATAATCCTTCTATGAACATGAGCATACAAATATCTGTTCAAGTCTTTGCTTCCAATACTTTGGGTAGGTACCTGGAAGTGGATTGCTAGATCATATCATAATTCAGTTTTTTTTTTCTTTTGAGACAGAGTCTCATTATGCCACCCTGGGTAGAGTGCTGTGGCATCACAGCTCACAGCAACCTCAAGCTCTTAGGCCTAAGTGATTCTCTTGCCTCAGCCTCCCAAGTAGCTGGGACTACAGTGCCTACCACAACGCCTGGCCATTTTTTGGTTGGAGTTGTCATTGTTGTTTGGTAGTCTTGGGCTGGATTTGAACCCACCAGCTCAGGTGTATGTGGCTAGTACCCTAGCTGCTGAGCTACAGGCACCAAGCCATAATTCCATGTTTTTTTGTTTTTTTTTTGCAGTTTTTGGCTGGGGCTGGGTTTGAACCTGCCACCTCTGGCATAAGGGGCGGCACCCTACTCCATTGAGCCACAGACACCGCCTCATAATTCCATTTTTTAACTAGTGAAGAACCTCCATACTGTTTTCCAGAGTAGCTGCACCATTTTATATTCTTACTAACAGTGTACAAGGATTCTGATTTCTCCACATCATTGCAAACATTTGTTCTTTTCTTTTTTTTTTTTCTATTTAGATAATAGCTGCACTAATAGTGTGAAGTGGTAGATTAATCTTAAAGAACATGCATTGTGACATGTAACACATAACTACTCTTAGTTCCTAGCTTAGGATCCACTCACATAGGATATTAGTGTTGAAAGAATGAACAAGAATCCAAACACCACACATGAAATTAACTACCAATAAAGGCCAGGTACAGTGGGTCACACCTGTAATCATAGCACTCTGGGAGGCTGAGGTGGGTGGATTGCTTGAGCTCCAGAGTTTAAGACCAGCCTGGGCAAGAATGAGACCTTGTCTCTAAAAATAGCCAAGTGTGGTGGTGGGCACCTGTAGTTCCAGCTACTTGGCAGGCTGAGGCAGGAAGACTGCTTAACCCCAGGAGTCTGAGGTTACTGTGAGCTGTGGTGCCATAGCACTCTATTGAGGGCAACAAAATAAGATTCTATCTGAAAAACAAAATAAAACAAAAAAAAAAAAAGAAAAGAAAAGGAAAGGAATTAACTACCAATAGAAAATAATCCCGGAAGTAGTATAATACACCTTATCATCTATCCGTTCAATCAGTCAATGAACTGGACTATGAGCTATGCACTCTGTTAATTGTTAGGACTTCAAATTTCAATAAAATGTGGAGTCAAGACAAATGGGGTTTCTTCCCTCTAATAGCTCGTAGTCTGATATCTCTCTAGCGAGGAAGGCTGAGTCAGCAGGATATGTGTATGACAACTCACAGTATCCTTTAAAAATACCTAAGCTTTTGGCTCTAAAGTCCATATTTTTTCAAGTCACATTGTGATTAGTAAAGATAATATATTCTAGTTTTGGTGGTATGTATTTTCTTTTAAAAATACATGTATATTTTTGGTATACACATATATGCTCATATACTAATATGTATCTCATAGGACTTTTTTTCATATGTGTCAAGCTCTCTGGAATCTGGCATTTTGGAGATAAAATAAGTCCTAAGGGCTAGAAGGTATTCACCGAGTGTAATGAATTAGCTTTTCTTTGTATCTAGAATGGTACTTGTTATGTGCCATCATTGACAGAATTGAGAAATAGTCATTGAGATAATGTTTTGCGCTCTGTGTTCAGATGAACCCCTCCGCCCATTGAGAAAGTCAGCCTCAACGGGGTTTCACTTTTGAGTGAAATAATAAAATTGAGCTTCTGGACCTGCAAAGGTAGAACTGTTCATTGTTCTGTGGAAATGACAGAAATATGTAGGACACCAAAGGAGTCAGTCAGCTCCACCATGAGGCTATTGCTTCTGCCTTTGTGTAAATTCAGAATGCAACTGAATCATACTCTGATCCCTTTCTGTGAAAAGGAGAATGGGCTCATGTTTGGGTGGGATTTATTTGTCTTAAATGCAAGTCACTCTGTTTTTTTTTTTTTTTGAGGGACGGTCTTGCTCTGTTACCCTGGCTAGAGTGGTGGCATCATCATAGCTGTGGCCTTGGACTGAGGGCTCCAGCAATCCTCCCGCCTCAGTCTCCTAAGTAGCTGGGACTACAGGGGTGCACCACCATGCCCAGCTGATTTAAAAAAAAATTTTTTTTGTCAAGCTGGGTTTTCCAACTTGCTAGGCTAACGAAAACTCCTGGGCTCAAGTGATCCCACCTTGGCCTCCCAAAGTGCTAGGATTACAGGTGTGAGCCACCATGCCCAGCCATTAAGTCACTGCATAGCAGTCAACAAAATGCTGTAAATCATCATGCTGTCATTTTGTTTATTATACTTAAACCATGCATTGGCCTCTCTGAAGACAAATGTATAGTACCCCGATCCTGAGGATCTGCATTTTTTTTTCTTTTGTATGTATTTGACAATTATTATTTTTTTATTTTTTTGAGACAGAACCTCAAGCTGTCCCCCTGGGTAGAGTGCTGTGGCATCACAGCTCACAGCAACCTCCAACTCCTGGGCTCCAGTGAGTCTCCTGCCTCAGCCTCTCGAGTAGCTGGGACCACAGGTGCCCACCACAATGCCTGGCTGTTTTTTGATTGCAGCCGTCATTGTTGTTTGGTGGGCCGGGGCTGGATTTGAACCCGCCACCTTAGGTGTATGTGGCTGGCGTCTTAGCCACTTGAGCCACAGGCACTGAGCCTTGAAAATTATTTATTAAGGTTCTATAATGTCCCCAGGACTGTGCTGGGTCATGACAATACAAAGGTGAACCAATCCTGTGGTCTAGTGGTGGTGAGAGATATTTATGGCAATTATGATTGCTAAATATTAGTAAATGACAGAGAAAGCACAGGATGGTATGATAGCACAGAAAAGAAACTCCCAACTCTGAGAAGATTAGAGTGAGGCATCCTTGAGGACTCATAAGCAAGTTAACACCTATGTATTGAACAATAGTTAGCTAAACAAAGAAAAGGAAAGAGTACATACAAAATTTCAGCCTGGATAAAATGAGCATGAATTCTTAGGAGAATGAAACAGGATGAGAGTGGCATTACAGCTCACAGCAACCTCCAACTCCTGGGCTCAAGCGAGTCTCCTGCCTCTGCCTCCCAAGTATATGGGACCACAGGTGCCGGCCACAACACCCAGCTATTTTTTTTTTTTTGGTTGCAGCCTCACCCAAACTGTGAGGGTGAGAGATGAAGCCAGAGAGATAGCACGAACTTTCTCAACTAGGACATATAAATCCTCCCAGAACTTTACTTTGGGAGCAATCAGGATCTATTAAAGAGCTTGAAGCAAGAGTGTATCATAATAAAATTTATGTGCTGGAAAGATAACTCTAGCTGCAGTGTGGAGAATAGTTAGTGAGAGGGTGAGGTGGACCCCTGGGAGATCGTTCATGACTTATTTTGTAGCAATTCAGAAATGGAGAGAGTTTATAAATTGGAGTGATCTTTTCTAGGACCTGGTAACTTTTGATATAAGATGTGAGGAAGAAGGGTCATCTCCTGGTTTCTGGCTTGGGCTACTGAGTTAGATGGAAAACAGGAGGCATGGCAGATTTCCTGAGGAAGATAAGTTCAATTTTAGATAATTTAGATTTGAGGTGCTTGTGCAAAAAACACGGGAGGCTTTTGTTTTTTGCGTAAGTGTGTCAAAATGTTTGGAAAGTTTAGCTGGAGATTAGAGAAAATTGTTGTTGATGTTTTAATTGTTGTTCTTGTTGGCAATCCTTGTTCAGGATGCCACTGTGGAATTAATAATTTATGAGTTAGAGATATTTCCTGTTAGAGTGGATCCAAAATCCAGGGGCTCGCCAACATGCTGCTTCTTGGGGTCACAATGAATCATAGCATTGTTTTGATTATCGTTTTCTGCCAACACCAAATAATTGCTCCTTTTCATATATTTTTTATTATTGCAAATTATTACCCCCACAATATGTTTTTGGTTACATGTATCAATGTTTTTTTAAGCTTGAGTCAGGGTTATAAGTGTACCCATCACCCAGCTAGTTTTCACTGTACCCATGGGGTAGGTTTTCACCTATCACCTCCTCCCCACATCGCTCTGCTTGACTTCCACTGAGTTTCCTTCTCTCTGTGCAAACGTGTGCTCATCGGTTAGTTCCAATTTAAGTACATATGGTGTTTATTTTTCCATTCTTGAGATACTTCACTTAGGATAATGATCTCCAGTTCCATCTAGGTTGTTGTAAAAGGCCTTAATTCATTCTTCTTCGTGGCTGAGTATTACTCCATAGCGTACATATTCCACATTTTATTGGTCCACTCAGTGAATTGCTGGGCAGTGGGGCTGATTCCAGATCTTTGCAATTGTGAATTGTGTTGCAGTAAACATTCAAGTGCAGGTGTCTCTTTGATACAATGACTTCTTTTCCTTTGGGTAAATACTTAGTAGTGGGATTGATGGATCAAATTGTAGGTCTACTTTTAGTTCTTAGGAATCTCTATACTGTTTTCCACAGAGGCTGAATTGATTTGCAGTCCCACCAACAATGTATAAGCCTTCCTTTTTCTCTGCATCGATGCCAGCATCTATTGTTTTTGGACTTTTGCTTTTTTTTTTTTTTGAGACAGAGCCTCAAACTGTCCCCCTGGGTAGAGTGCTGTGACATCACAGCTCACAGCAACCTCCAACTCCTGGGCTCAAGCGAGTCTCCTGCCTCTGCCTCCCAAGTAGCTGGGACCATAGGTGCCGGCCACAACACCCAGCTATTTTTTTTTTTTTTTGGTTGCAGCCATCATTGTTGTTTGCTGGGCCTGGACTGGATTCGAACCCGCCACCTTAGGTGTATGTGCCTGGCGCTTTAGCCACTTGAGCCACAGGCACTGAGCCTGTTTTTGGACTTTTAAATAAAAACCATTCTAACTGTGGTAAGGTGATATTTCATTGTGGTTTTAATTTGCATTTCTCTGATGATTAGTGACATCAAACATTTTTTCATATGCTTATTGGCCATTTGTCTTCTTTTGAAAAGCTTCTTTTTATGTCTTTTCTCCACTTTTTAATGTGGTTATTTATTTTTTTTTTAACTGTTTTTGGCCGGGACTGGGTTTGAACCCATCACCTCCTATGGGGTCAGTGCCCTACTCCTTTGAGCCACAGGTGCTGCCACCTGTTACGTGTTTTTTTCTTGCTGATTTGCTTGAGTTCTATATAGATTCTTGTTATTAGCCCTTTATTGGATGCATAGCTTGAGAATATTTTCTCTTATTCTGTAGGTTGTCTAGTTGCTCTGTTGATTATTTTCGTAGCTGCACTGTTTAATTTAATCAAGTTCCATGTATTTTGGTTGTTGTTGCTGTGATTGCCATTGGGGTCTTCTTGATAAACTTTTGTCTAGGCTGATCTCCAGAAGAGTTTTCCAACATTTTCTTGTAGCATTGTTACAGTTAAGTCTTTTATCTATCTTGGGTTATTTTTTGTGAGTGATTTTCCATTTGTTTAAATATATGTACTTAAATTATATGTATACAATTTATATATGCATAGTTAAGGTGTCTGATGTGCTCATCTCTGGGAATTGGGCTCATCTCTGGGAATTGGGGTTAATTAGAAGAGAGGGGAAATATGACTTTTATTGAATAAATGATTGAGTAGAAGTTTTGAGTAAATTGGGTTGATAAAAAATAATTGAAGTGGCAGGAAATTTTTGAAGAACAAGGTAGATAACATAGGAATAAAAAAAGAAATACCCTCCAAATTGTGTGGGGTGGTCTTCCTGCCTATGATTCCTTCCCCAAGTAGTATCTGAGGAGTGACAACCCAAAACAAGTGATAGAAGCAAAGATCCCAATCAATGGAAATTTATTAAGCCACAATTTGAGACACACGTGGGAAAAACACAAGTCACAGATAAAAACACAAATCACGGATAAAAATCTGTAACTGTTGTGGTGGCTCACGCCTGTATTCCCAGCACTGTGGGAGGTTGAGGCTGGAGAATGCTGGCAGCTTGAGTCTGAGGTTACAGTGAGCTATGCTGACACCGCTGCACTCTGCTTGGGGCATAGAGTAAAATTCTGTCTAGTAACAAAAACAAAAAGTCTGTGACTGTTTCTCTAGAGAAGCATTTGGGAATCAACTATTTGAGGGAGATAGAGCATACAGAACAAAAGAATAAAGCAGAAGGATAAACAGTGGGGCAAAATGGTTACGTTTTCGTGAGGCCTGGGAAATCTACATCTTACATAGGATAAAACATAGAAGAGAAAAAGGAGTGAAGGAAGCATCAATTATGTAGAAGTCCCTGGGAAGTGGAAAAATGTTTGATCTTGTCTGGTCTCTCTTCTGTACCTGGGAAGATAAATTTGTATTTTGTTATTATTGTGGAATGGAACATACTTTAGTTATAGGAGCTAGACTTATTCTCTAGAGCAGTGGTTCTCAACCTTCCTAATGTCACAATGTATTTTCATTGTTAAAAAGGGGTCACGACCCACAGGTTGAGAACTGCTGCTCTAGACCTAAAGTTATAATTTGGAAGTTCTTGCTTATGGGAGGCCAGCAGGGAATTTCCCTGAAGGATGATCTGTGGGGACAATCTTTCACAGGTGCCTGAGGATTCTACCTTTCCTTTTGCATAATGAGTCGGGGAGAGGGTCCTGATATTTTTATTTTCCTTTACAAGAATCATGTGTAAATAATTTTTGTCATCTAGTTGCTACTTCTTATTTATTCTTCTGTAGCAAGCCTCTACTATTACATTGGTTGCCAAGACTGACGCTCATCTGGTTCTCTTTGGTAGGCTGTAGAGGTTGTTTACACCTGGTGTCCTGATTGGCATGATTGCTGGTTATCATCCCTGCTGCTATAGTGATTTATACTGTTTGATACCACTAATTTGGGAATCTTTTTTTTTTGCAGTTTTTGGTCAGGGCTGGGTTTGAACCCACCACCTCTGGCATATGGGGCTGTCGCCCCACTCCTTTGAGCCACAGGCGCCACCCCTAATTTGAGAATCTTGTCTTGACATCTGCCTCTTTCTTCCTCTTCTTTAAGATTGAACTCTCAGGTTTTTTTCTGTGTTTCTCCCATATTCCCTAGTAGATGTTTATCGTTGCACCTATAGTAGGCTGAATTATGACCCCCTAAAGATATCAGGTGTCAATTCCAGAAACCCTTAAATATAACCTCATTTGGAAAAGGGTCTTTTCAAATGTTATTAAGGATCTTGAGATGGGGAGATTATACTGGGTTTATCCAGGGGAGCCCTTAAAGCCTATAGGCAAATGTCCTTAAAATAGACAGACAGAGAGAGATTTGACAGGGACATGAAGGAGAAGGATCTTAAGGAGGAGCAGATATTGAAGATGTTGACTTTGAAGACTAGAGTGATGTGGCCACAAGCCAAAGAATTCTGGCTGACACCAAAGCTGGAAGAGGCCAGGAACAGACTCTCCCCAGAGCTTCTGGAGGAAGCACAGTTTAGTCAAAACTTTGATTTCTTTTTCTTTCTTTCTTTCTTTTTTTTTTTTAGACAGAGTCTCAGTCACCCTGGGATTGATTGCCATGACATAATAGCTCACAGCAACTTCAAACTCTTGGGCTCAAGCGATCCTCTTGTTTCAGCCTCCTGTATAGCTGGGACTACAGGTGCCAGCCACAATGCCTGGCTAGTTTTTCTATTTTTAGTAGAGTCAGACTTTTGCTTTATTCAGGCTGATCTCAAACTCCTGAGCTCAGTTGATGTACCCACCTTAGCCTCCCAGAGTGTTAGGATTATAGGCATGAGACGTGCTCCTGGCCCTAACACTTTGATTTCAAGCCAGTGAAGCTGATATGAGACCTTTTTCTTGCAGAAATGTGAGAGAATAAATATCTCAAATATAGCATGGAACATATTTATATGAAAAACATACTTTGGCTTATTTGGAATCCAAATTTATTTATTTATTTTATTTTATTATTTTTTTGAGACAGTGCCTCAAGCTGTCACCTTGGGTAGAGTGCTGTTAACCTCTACCTCCTGGGCTCAAGTGATTCTCTTGCTTCAGTCTCCCAAGTAGCTGGGGCTACAGGCACCCGCCACAATACCTGGCCATTTTTTGGTAGTAGCTGTCAATGTTGTTTGTCAGGCCTGGGCTGGATTCGAACTCACCAGCTCTGGTGTATGTGGCTGGCACCTTAGCTGCTTGAGCTACAAGTGCTGAGCCTGGAATTCAAATTTAATGAAGCAGGTCCCCTGTATTTTATTTGGTAATATAGGCAGAGACTATGTCTTAATCATCTGTTATTGTTTAGCACAATGTTTGGTAATTGGATGTATGGCAAATAAATAATAGTATGATAGTTTTGCAAAAAGTTAAAAAGAATTTTTAATATTGAAGTTTCAAAATTTTGAATGAATTTATATTTCAAGTATTAGTAGCAATATTTGAATATATTCCAAATATTTTCAAAAGTGAAGGGAATAGTATAATGAATAGTATAATGAAACCTCTCAGATCCATCACCTACCTTCTATAAATATCAGCATATCACCAGTTTCACGATTTTTGTGAGAAACTCTGGAGCTCAAGTGATCCTCTTGCCTCAGCCTCCTGGGAAATTGGAACTACAGGTATCCACCTCCACTCCGAGCTAAATTTTTCTATTTTTACTAGAGATGGGGGGTCTCACTCTTGCTCAGGCTGGCCTCGAACTTCTGAGCTCAAGAAGTCTACCTACCTCGGCCTCCCAGAGTGCTGGGATTATAGACATGAGCCACCGTGCTCGGTCTTCAAGTCTCACAGTTTTTAAACCAATACTTTGTTCAAAAGAAGCAGCCCTGGTGGTATTCTGTGATTTTATGTTTATGAATGTCTGTATGAGTGAATGAAGGGATGGGGTGCAGGATCAACAGCACTGCCTATCAAGATGCTCCTTCCTTCCAGGAGAATGGAGGAAGTAGGGAGAGACGAGCATTTGTGTATGGATAGCAGCAGAGTAAAACAAAATGTTCTTGTTGACAGAGTTTGCTGTAGAATGCCAGGTGAGACAGGGGCCATGGAGGACGTTTCCCAAATGTGAGTTGCAAACGGGGCACAGAGACTGTCACTGCAGCTTCTATAGTATTCTTGCTCTGCCAAAGGCAAACGAAGCATTTGATGAATTCTCAACTAGTTTTGCTGCCCATTTTCCCTCTCAGAACAGTGAGGAGATAATTGGGAGAACGGCTGTTGGAAACTTTATTCTGCACCCCAAGGAGGAACAGATTGGAGAAGTGGAAGTGACGGGCACTGAGGAAGAGTGTGACCATATCATCCCCGAATGCAAAATAGCCAAGGAAGAGAGGTCTGGGCTTAGTCAGACAAGTTTGCAGGACAATTTGGCTTCAAAACTTTGGATGAAAGGCAGGAATTATTGTACCAGGAGGATGCTGAATGACATCAATCAAATCAATCAGGTGCAAGAGAAGCAGGAAATTTTTACAAAATAACATTTCACAGTTAAGCGTCATATATTTTATGTGTTGGGAGGAAACCAGAAGACGTCTGCAGCAGCTGCTATTGGTCGCCTGCCTCCTCCGTACCAGGTGAGGTGAGCCAGTGAAATGGGCTCGGGCTGCTAGGCCAGCAAGGCAGCCAGCAGATCATTTTAGGCGCCCTGTGTGCCGGGCGCTGATTTAGGCACTGGAGAGCCTGCTGTAAATCAACCAGACAATGCCTCGTGCTCTAGGAGCTAATGTTCTTTCTGGTGGCAGTGTAAGAGGACAAAGATGTAGGGCCTGTGACAAAGTAGTTAGTCATGCAGATTCCTGTATCTTTACTTGTTTTTAAGAGTGTTCTGGGCAAAGGAAATGAATCTGCTGGGGAATTTGGCTTTGGGGTGGCCTGGTTCCAGCTCTCTCCTGTGGGATGAAGTTGAAGTTCATTGGCCTGGCTTCCCTGGTCTTTTCTGATGGAGCTCTATTTTAATTACCTCTTCACCCTCACTTCCTGCCACTCCACACCCTCAGTCCAGTGCTGCAGACCTTTTTCTAGTCCCTGCAAACACCAAGCTGTGCTGCTCCTCTGTTTCCGTTCTTCTGAAGGGGCCTTGCGGTCTTTTGTCACTGACACTGTTAAAATACCCAAACTCATTGTTAAGTGTCGGTTAACTTGAACTAAATGTGACTCAGGGCTGTTCTTCTTAAACTTAAAATCTGCAAAGGCCTTCACAGAAGTGCTTTCAGGTATGCTGAGTTTACAGGCTCAGGCTGTAAGGAATGATACACCAGGCCAGGGAAGTGTGCAAATGCAATTCACAGTCAGCAGTCTTTAAGGAGAGCCAGAGAATGGCAGTTCTGGGTGATGGTGAATTTTATCCATGTTTTCATCTGTCTATTTTTTTGATATAGAGTCTCACTCTGTTACGCTGGGTAGAGTGCCATGGCATCATCATAGCTCACAGCAACCTCAAATTCTTGGGCTTGTCAGATCCTCATGCCTTAGCCTCCTGAGTAGCTGGGACTACAGGAGTCTACCACAATGCCTAATTTTTTTTTCTATTTTTGGTAGAGATAGGGTCTAGCTTTGGCTCAGGTTGGTCTTGAACTCCTAAGGTCAAGCAGTCCACTTGCCTCAGGCTCCCAGAGTGCTAGGATTATAGGCGTGAGCCACCACCACAGGGCTTACCCATGTTTTATTTATTTATTTATTTAGAGACAGAGTCTCACTTTGTCACCCTCAATAGAGTGCTATGACGTCATAGCTCACAGCAACCTCAAACTCTTGGGTTCAAGCGATTCTTTTGCCTTACCCTCCCAAGTAGCTGGGACCACAAGAGCCCGCCACAACACCTGGCTATTTTTAGAGATGGGGCTAGTCTTTGCTCGGGCTAGCCTTGAACCTGTGAGCTCAGGCAATCTACCCCCTTCAGCCTCTCAGACTGCTAGGATTACAGGCATGAGCCACCACACCCAGCCCTTTACCCATGTTTTTGGATTTTGATGTACAATTATATTTGACATTGGTTCTTAGCAAAATTTAGAGTGAATTTTAAAACTTCATGAGCACTTAGATTGGAGAGAAATAAACACTAAGAATCAGTTTGGTTTTACACAGAGCAAGTGAGATCAAACTAACTGCTGTCCTTTTTTCCCCCATAGATCTACTAGTTAATAAGGAAATGCTGAGATCCAGTATTTCAACTTGGCCTTGAGCAGTCCCCCAGAAGGCAGCATTTGGTCCCTTTGTCATAGGACATGGTCCTTTGCTCTTTATCAGACTGTGGATGTCCTAAAAAAGAACATGCTTATTACATTTGTAGAAGATTAATTTTTAATGCCTTAGAAAATAGAATTAAGATCTATAATGTGTAGTTACAGCGAAAGGATGGGCCAATATTGAAAAGATGAACTTTCACAAGGAGATGTATGTGTATATATTCATATATGTACAGATAGAATAAGCATTCATTGTGCTGAAGTTCAAGGAAAGGAAGGTCTATTTTAAGAAAAAGTTCTAGTGATTTTAGTGGACTAAACTCACCATCAGGCAACAGTGTAAGGACTGCCAAGATATGTGAACACAAGTCTAGACGGTATTAATAGCAGCTGGGTGTCCGGGATAAGGGAAATAATCGTCCCACTTCTTTGTGATTCTCAGACCACACACATTTGGAGTGTTGCATCCTTTTTTGAGCTCTCTATTTCAAGAGGAAATACTGATGAAGTGGAGCATATCCTGAAGTGGGTGAGCAGGGCAATAAAGAGTGAAAAATTATGTCAAATAGGAAATGGCTGAATAGACTAGGAGCATAATTACTCTCTTCAATTATGCGGAAGAGGGAATACACACATTTTCTGTCACTCCCAAGAGCAGAACTAAAACCAGTGCTATTTGAGAATTTGGAGAAAGCAAATTATGAAATCAATATAAAGAAGGAATGAATCCGCTGGGGAATTTGGCTCTTAAAATTTTTGTGGGATTAAGTATTCATTTTACATATTATATATTTTATTTATTCATTTATTTATTTATTTTTGAGACAGAGCCTCAAGCTATCCTCCTGGGTAGAGCACTGTGGCATCACAGCTCACAGCAACCTCCAACTCCTAGGCTCAAGCAAGTCTCCTGTCTCTGCCTCCCAAGTAGCTGGGACCACAGGCGCCCACCACAACACCTGGCCATTTTTTTGGTTGCAGCCATCATTGTTTTCGGTGGGCTAGGCTGGATTCGAACCGCCACCTTAGGTGTATGTGGCTGGCGCCTTAGCCACTTGAGCCACAGGTGCCAAGCCTATTTTATTTATTTATTTATTTATTTGTTTATAGAGTTTCACTCTGTCACCCTGAGTAGAGTGCCATAGCATCATCTTGGCTCACAGCAGACTCAAACTCTTAGGCTCAAGAGATCCTCTTACTTCAGCCTCCTGAGTAGCTGGAACTACAGGCACCTGCCACAACACCCACCTATTTTTCACCAGGTCTTGGTCTTGCTCAGGCTGTTTTCAAATTCCTGATAGGGATTCACCCACTTTGGCCTCCCAGATTGCTAGAATTACAGATGTGAGCCACCATGCCAGGCCTAATTTTAAGTATTATGTGATGATAATTCTTTTCAATTCAATTTTAATCAAATTTCACAAGCAAAAAAAAAAAGAAAAAAGAAAAAAGAAAGAGAGAAAGAGGAGAAAAGAAATTGGATGTTTTTTGGGTTGGGGTAGATTCCAAAAATTACTGAAAAATAAATAGCCAATAAAGCTCGAATAGACTGGTTTATTGTAAGAAAACTGAAAAGATGGGTTCATTGTAAAGCTATAATGATTAAATTAAAATAACACTGGTGCAGAGAAATCAATGGAATAGTTATCTCAGAAATAGACTCTGACATAGCAATAATTTTATAAAAGACAAAAGAGGTATAACAACTGGGGAGAAATAGAGGGTTTATTTAATAAATGTTCTAGGACAATTAGTTTGGTAATTGAGGAAATACAAAATACTCCCTAAAGACTTTCAGGTAATTTAAATTAAATGGTTGAAAAAAATCAAGCCGGCTCAGCTCCTGTGGCTCAAGTGGCTAAGATGCCAGCTACATACACCTAAGGTGGTGGGTTCGAATCCAGCCAGGACCC
>NW_003852524.1:3045539-3047470 GCF_000181295.1 Otolemur garnettii
ATTTTCTGGTAGAATTCTACCCTCTGAATTTGTATGATTGTTTTCATTTGAATTTAGTTAATGTTCCACTGTATTTCCTGAAGACTGAAAATTTTGATCTGAAGTTGTTACTGAAGTCAAGTAAAACATTCTTTTTTTTTTGAGACAGACCCTCAAGTTGTCGCCCTGGGTAGAGTGCCAGGGCATCACAGCTCACAGCAACCTCCAACTCCTGAGCTTAAACAATTCTCTTGCCTCAGCCTCCCAAGTAGCTGAGACTACAGGTGCCTGCCACAACGCCCGGCTATTTTTTGGTTGTAGTTGTCGTTGTTGTTGTAGTTGTCATTGTTGTTTGGCAGGCCTGGGCTGGATTTGAACATGCCAGTTCTGGCGTATGTGGCTGGTGCCTTAGCCAGTTAGCTACAGGCACTGAGCCAAAACATTCAATTCTTATATGTCATGAGTAATACTGTGAATATTATATTATATCAGTACTTGCCTGATACCTAATTGTGTTACCTTTTATGATACTAAGATCAAGCCTTAATGGTAAATGGGAAAATTGCTAGATATCTTTATTGTAAAGTTGCGGGTTTTTCCCCCTTGAGACAAGTAAATCTTCCATGTGTTAATAACTGGCAGCAGGTTACTGTTCAGTACCTTATCTTTATACTCAATATAAAGTTAGTTATATAAAGTATACTCAGTATAAAGTACCTTAACTTTATACTCAGTGCTTTTTATCATGTGTTACTAATTCTTATCTGAACCAAATACCAAATATACCATTACAAGTTGCAAAATGGTGATTTTTCTAATTTACCCATTCCTTTTGCTTTCTTTACCTAAGTTTCTTCTAGTTTACTCCCCTCATTAACTGGGGATATTTATTATTCTGAAATAGAATTCCATTTAGAAAAGAAAGAATTAATACTTAACTCTCTTTAACAATTTTTGAGTAAGAAGTTGGTATAATAGTTACCTTAGTTGGCGATAAATGTTTTTTCTTTCTGTGTTGAATGTCAGTAAGATTTTTGTATATTCAAGGGTGTCAATTATAGTTTTTACAATGCTGTGACAGATTTATCAAAGTAAACTACATCAGGGTGGCATCCATAGGTCAGAGGGTAGGGCACCGACCACATATACCAATGCTGATGTGTTCGAACCCACCCAGGCCAGCTAACACAACAATAACAACTGCAATAACAATGACAAAAATAGCCAGGCACTGTGGCAGGTGCCTGTAGTCCCAGTTACTTGAGAGGCTGAGGCAAGAGTCTAAGAGTTTGAGGTTGCTGTGAGCTGTGATGCCATGACATTACCCAGGGAGACAGAGTGAGACTCTGTCTTAAAAAAAAAAAAAAAGTAGGCTACATCAATATACTCAGTTCTATGTGTTCTTCTTACAATGCGGTGTTGACATTTCTCTGTCACTTCTGCCCAGCACTCTCTAGGGACACATGATTTTAGAGAAATCGCACCAGCCTGAAGCCCTAGTGTTGAAGAGAGTGTAAGGAAAAACAACAAAGGAGAAAAAGATGAGTAAATTGTTTTAATCGTTCAATTCCTTAGCTGTTCCAGTCTAGGACCAAACCATGAGTAAATGGTATTTTAGAAAATTTCTTCTTCTTTTTTTTGAGACAGAGTCTCACTCTGTCACCCTGGGTAGAGTGACGTGGTATCATAGCTCACATCAACTTCAAACTCTTGGCTCAAGAGAGCCTCTTGCTTTAGCCTCCCCAGTAGCTGGGAGTACAGACACCTGCCACCACACCCGACTAGTTTATCTATTGCCTGGCTAGTTTTTCTGTCTTTAGTAGAGATGGGGTCCTGCTGTTGCTCAGGCTGGTCTTGAACTCTTGAGTTCAAGCAATCCACCTACCTTGGCCTCCCAGAGTGCTAGAATTACAGGCATGAGCCATGATGCCTAGCCTTCTTTTTTTTTTTTT
>NW_003852524.1:3047490-3057388 GCF_000181295.1 Otolemur garnettii
TTTTTTTTTTTTTTTTTTTTTGAGACAGAGTCTCACTCTCTCACCTTGGATAGAGCGCTCTGGTGTTACAGCTCACAGAAGCTTCAAACTCTTAGGTTCAGGAGATACTCTGGCCTCCACCTCTCAAGTAGCTGGGGCCAAACATCCCCACCATAATGCCTGGCTAATTTTTCTGTTTTTAGTAGAGATGGGTTCTCAATGTTGCTCAGGCTGGTCTCGAACTTCTGAGATCAAGTAGTTCTCTGGCCTTGGACTCTGAGAGTGCTAGGATTACAGATGTGAGCTATTGTGCCCAGCCTAGAAAAGTTTAATCTCCAGCTTTTGAGGTGCTCAGATTATGTTGAGGTGCTCAACTGACCCAATGACCCCTGTTTAGACTGAAGATTTGTGAAAAAAAATGTATATTTTCAGAGATGGGGTCTTGCTATATTGCAAACCCTGGGCTCAAGTGATCCTCCAGTTCCAGCCTCCCAAGTATCAAACTCCTGGGCTCAAGTGATCCTCTGGTTTCAGCCTTGCAAGTATCTAGAATTATAGGCATGAGCCATTGCACCCAGCTGATAATGTTATTTTAAGCTAAGTTTGGCATGACTTTTTACATAGTCCTAGTTACTAGAACATGTGCTTTGATGAATTTGGCCTTAGGGAGTCTCCCTAAGCTGACTTCTGTCATTTGACATGACCCCAGTGCTCTGCAAGAATTTCCTTGCTTTCTGTTGTAATATGATGTCTTAAACTCACTCTGTGCATTCTCTGTTTCAGATCTGAAATCAGCCTTTTCCCCAAAGAGCCATGGTTTTCTTTAGTGAGGAACGATATTTAGGATTCAAAATCTGGGCATTAGGAAAGCTTTCCACGGAACAAATTACAATGGAAATATTACAAATGATGACAATAAAACATTTTAACATGTTTCCCAGAGCAGAATTGAAAGAAAACCAGTGAAGCTCAACAAAGTGGACAAGAGAAATATCAAAGATCCAGTAAAAATAAAAATCAGCATGGACAGGCGGTTCTCAGAAGGTGGAATGCCAACAAATAATACTTATTGAATCATTTTCAACTCTGAGTAATGAAAAAGAGGACGTATACTGTTTTCCTCTATCAAATTGATAGATTTCCCTTAAAAGAAATAAGCCTCAGTGCTGACGAGAATGCAGTACCTCCGTGATCTAGTACACGGTGGGAATGTACTGGTGGGAATGCATCCTGATTATTGGTTTTCCGCTACCTAATTTGGTAATGTGAATTAGAAGTCTCACAAAGTTCATGCCATTTCTACTAGATAGGATAAAGCCTAAGACACTATCAGAAAGAGGTAGCAAAATGAAGCGTCTTAAGGAAAACACTTTTTTTTTCTTTGATACAGCAGTCCAGAGTGAGTGGTCCAGGTTGGAAGGGCAGCTCGGTGGTCATTTAGGGGTCCAGTTTTCTTCCATTCCTTTGCTCTGCCATTCCCTAAGTGTTCGAGCCGTATGGCTGAAGGTAGGGCTCAGGCAGGTCTGTATTCTGGCTTGCATGAAGGGTGGGAGAAGTCTAGAACAAGCAGTGTTTTTTTTTTCTCCAAGCAGTGTTCTTTTAAGCAAGGGAGGTGAAATTCTGCTCACAAGGCTAGTTGCAAGGGAGGCTGAGAACTGTAGTCTTTGAACAGATAGCTATGTAGCTAGCCTAAACACTGTTATTTTGGAATCAGACCACATCCTTTGATTCAATAATTCAACTTCTGATAATCTATCCTAATGAAATAAATGAATTACAAAAAACAGGTGTTAATCACTTAGGAAGAAAGCTACTTGAGAACAATTAAGTATTACTGCAGGGTGTGAGGCCATGATAAGGAACTGAATGAGATGGAAAAAAATGAAAAGTTTCAAGTAAAAGATTGAATTTGATTAAGAAGAACATTCTGCTTGCTATATGGAAGACCAGTGGAAGCGGTTGCCATAGTCCAGAAGACAAATGATGATGGTAGCCTGAACTAGGGTTTTAATGGTAGTGGTAGTAATTGTCTTTTGAATGGTAAGCATTTGTTAGCTTTATAGATTTTGGAAGGAACATTTTGTCTGTGAGGTCACATTTCTCACTTAGCTCATAGAGTAAGAAATTAGTGGCGAAAGATCACTCTGTGGGGTTATTGGTACAGATATTTAAAAAGTGCTATTTTTAGATTGCCAAAGTTAATTTTAGTTAGAAAGGTCAGCAAAGGGTGGCACCTGTGGCTCAAGGAGTAGGTTGCTGGCCCCATATACTGGGGGTGCTGAGTTCAAGCCTGGCCCCAGCCAAAAAACTGGAAACAAAAAAAAAGTCAGCAAAATCCTAAGACATTCAAAACAAAAAGACAATTCTTAACTGGAAAAAATATGTAATTTTCATTTTCCTTATCTTAGTTTAATAATTAGTTTTTCTCCCCTAAGTAATCACAAAATATGCAAACCTTTAGCTTTTACTATTTTGTCTTTGTTCCTTACATTTAAAGGACAAAAGTGCTGTTTTCTTGTATGTTTATAGATTACCTCTGCATCATGGAAATAATTCAGTCTAATTCTGATCTATATAATTATTAATGTAATAATAAAATTTTCATTTGATGTGTGATATTTAATTTATTTTTTTTTTGAGAGAGTGTTTCACTATGTTGCCCTTGGTAGAGTGCTGTGACATCACAGCTCACAGCAACCTCAAACTCTTGGGGCTTAAGTGATTCTCTTGCCTCAGCCTCCCAAGTAGCTGGGACTACAGGTGCCCGCCACAATACCTGGCTCTTTTGTTGTTGCAGTTGTCATTGTTGTTTAGCTGACCCAGGCCGGTTTCGAACCTGCCAGCCTGGCTGTATGTGTCTGGTGCTGTAACCACAATGCTAAGGGATCCGAGCCTGATGTATAATATTTAAGAAAGTTATTTGTTTCGTACTTTGTGGGTGTGATATTTTCCCTTGAGAAGATAGCCAGGAAGCTTGTGACTGTGGAATTTAATGAGATTTCATAGGTGCCTAATTTCCATTTTGATCCCTATTGGAAATAAGCCATAAGGAATAAAACCGTTCAAGTTTCCTATGATCTGTCTCTGCCCACAGAACACCTTTGACACCCAATGCGTAGGTTTTTCATACCAAGAAATTCTCCAATTCTCTGCAGATACCAAATGAGTGTCCTACAATTTTATTTAATTCTGATACTCGGTCCCCAGAGTTAAAGCAGACACTACAGATTAAGGGCTCAGTCCCACAAGTCTGCTCCTGACTTCATGGGCCCATTGCAAGCAGTGGGTCCCCAGGTTGCCTGTGCTTCTATCCACCTTGGCTACAATTTGGGGGTTCCCATGACCCCCTCCTTAGGTTTGATAATTTGCTATAATAGGTCACAGAACTCAGGGAAACCACTTTACTTACTATTATTGTTTTTTGATAAAGAATAAAGGACACAAATGAACAGCCAGATAAAGAGGCACAGAAGGTGAGGTCCAGAAGGGTCTCGAGTGCAGCAGCTTTTGTCCCCAGGGAGTTGGTATGCACCACACTCCCGGCACGTGGATGCATTCACCACCTCGGAAGCTCTCCAAACCCTATTGTTGAGGGTTTTTATGGACATTCCATTACCTAGGCACAATTGATTAAATCATTGGCTATTGGTGATTAACTCAGTCATCAGCCCCTCTGGAGGTGGGTAAATCTGAAGTTCCAACCCTCTAATCACATGGCTGATTTCTCTGGCAACTAGCTCCCATCCTGAAACCATCTGGGGAAAGCCCCTGCCCTCAACCAATAGTCACCTTGTTATCATAAACTCAGGTATGGTTAAAAGGGGCTTATTGTAAATAACCAAATATGCTCATCTCACCTCATCACTTAGGAAATTACATGGGTTTTGGTAGCTCTGTACTAGAAACCAGGGATGAAGATCATATATATATGATCAAATATATATAATATATATTTCTTATTATATCACAACATCACAGAGTCAATTCCTTTATTTATTGAACACCTTTATTCTCACCATTTATGTTCACCTAAGGTGGTACCAAAATGCATATTTAATGGGTTTATAAATGGGTTAGTGATAATTCTGTTTCCACACAAATATCTGAAATATAGTTTATAAATCAAATGCACAGGAAGTAATTCAGTGAAAGCAGACAAAGTGAACTTTCCTCTCTGCTAGAGAAGAATTGTTTCTGGTCACTGCTGTTAAACAGTGATTGATTTCATGCTTTTACCTTCATGCAGCTTTTATGATTTTGGTTATTCTTACACTAAAGTCACATTCATTACGTTTTGTCATAATGATGTGAAGATAGAACACGGTTTTGTGACCAGCCCTCAGATTGCGCACTAGACACAGAACATTTATATTATGAACCCTTGAGAAGGTTATTACTTCCTTGTCTTATCACAGAAATAGAATTAGATGCCTGTCACAAACATTCAATTCCCTCCCTCATGCTGATAATCCCCTTGTATACTAGGTACACAGTAGGTGATCAATAAATGACTGCAGAATGAATGAATGCAAGCGTGAATAGATGATTCAGACATTGTCCCTGCTTATGTGCCTGTCTGTCTAGGTCTGTAAGTCCATTTCTGTCCCACCGTATGAGTCCCCTCACAATGGAATTATTGTGTATTGCACTGAGTCTGGTCATTATGTCGGTGCTATGAACTGAACTCAGTGGTGACTAGCTTAAAAAATAAGCCACACCTTATTTTATTACTTACCTACCAGTATTTTATTACTTAAAATTCTCTGTGTAAACTTACATAGAAAAGATGATCTACCGGAGGTGGTGGTGATTTACAGATGAAATCACTCCCACGGCACTGGCATCTTAACAGTGCTCATTCCTCAGCTTCCCCAAACCAGCCATAGACCTCCTTGTTTTTTCCTTCTTTTTTAACAGAAAGAACCTGGCAGAAAATTATTAGGTTTGGGGTGTGTGTGTGTGTGTGAGAGAGAGAGAGAGAGAGAGAGAACGAACACGAACAACAGTTTCCTACTCTGTACCACCTGCTTAAATGCAAGCCAAAGGCGCCCAAATGATGCAACCCACCAGTGTGGAAGGGGCTGGCGGATGGGCTGTCACGTTTGGCTGATCTGATGTCAGAGCAGATCATGTGGTGCTCTGTGGGCAGCTGGGACTGGCCCGCCGAAAGCACATGGATTACAGTCCGAGGCTGTAATGGGAAAGTCGGTTCCTGGGCTGCTGCCTCTTAGACATCAGCCTGCTGGGAAGCTGGGGACTCTCGGACTTGCCCTCTCCGGGCCCCTCCTGCGGCGTGACTCACAGGCGGAGTGCAGAGAGAAGCTGCTGCTCCCAGTAAGTGCTTAAAGGAGGTCTTTATTCAGAGCATTTAGGAAGCGGGGAGGAAGTGCTGGTGTTGCTAGGGGGTGCTGGAAGCTTTTTGTAAAGCCGCTTCCCGGGATCTGGGCTGGGCGGTGTCGCTCTCCGTGCCATCCTGGAGTTCAAAAGCAGCACTGGCGTGCAAATGTTCCCCAGCCCTGATGTCGGTTTGGTCTCCATGGGATGTGTTTTTCTCATTTACATTTTCTATTTTGGTAATTGTAGGGCAGATTTTTTAGATCTGGTTAGAGGGAACTGATTTCAGATTCGCAGACCCAGAGTGGACTTGGTGTCCTCTGTATGGTAAGCAGGGAGAGGGGAGAGAGGGTGGTGGCTCTTTTGGTCAGAATCACTGCTTGTGTTTAAAAGGTGGCTGTATCTGTGCCGGAGAAACATTTGGTAGTGGTTACCACCCCTTCTCTGCTTTGGGCGAGTGGGTCGTAAGCAAGAAAGCAGAGTGAAGCAGCAGTGAAGAGCTTCAATTAGTTTTTAGTATACAGCAGTACTGTTAATATGTTGCCCTTTTTTATGGTCAAAATTTCTATTAGTGTCAGCTGGCAGAACAGGTGCTGGCAGTGGAAGAATGATGGAGTTCTTTCTCCCTTTCCCAGTGAGTGAATTATCTTTTTTGCTTCAAAAGCCTGCTGAAGAGTGGTGAGAAGTGTGAGAGATATTAATAGATTTCTAAGCACTGTGTTTTTGCTTTTTGTTTTTATTTTATTTTTTGCTGGTAATAAGCATCACATGTCCATGCTCATCTATCAGGAATGATTCTCACCTCTTCTGATATCTTAGGTGTGGCCTTTTTGGAAAGCAAAGGGAATAAATCCCAAACCATCTTACTGCTCCCTCTGGGTGTACAACACTAAATTTGTTTTAGAGACTGAAAATCAGCATGTGTTGTTGAAAGGAGCAATCAAGGGGAATTTATGAGGACAGATTGTTTATTTGCCCTGGCACTTTCCTATGAACACTTGACAGAGTTCAAGTCAAGGTGTATGGTGCCCTCTTGAAAGACAACAGGCAAATAATTAGGCTGTATCTTTAAGCATGGGAAAGTCTTTATTCTCCCCCCACCCCCAACTGGTAACCCCTAGTCTTCTCTGTGAGTCTCTGTACAGACTGTAGGTATTGGGGCCAAAGACTGATCCCAGAAACATGTAGGCATTGAAGAAACTTTTGGGTGGGAAAGATGATGGCAGGAAGGTGTATCCTTTTTTATAGCCTTTTGCAATAGATGGTTTAAGTCACAGAACACCAAACAACAGAAAAGAGCTTGCCCCACCCATGGTGTTATGAACAAGAATTGTTCACTTGCCATTCTGTTTCACTGAACTGCATAAACACCAGGGCAGGGACAGTTCTAAATTCATCCTTTTAGTCGGTCACAGGTGCATGTCACATAAGATGAAACCAAAGAAAAATGGAAGACCCCGCCCTTCGCCCGTCTTGTCTTTCTTCCACGTTGTTGAGTGAAGCTAAATTTATCCTAGAAAGGCTCTGTCCCACTGCTGGGGATTTTGTTAGCCATTTCACATAGCACAGTATGAGGAATTCAGAGGTGCTCTTACTGACCCAGCCCTTTCTCTCTGCCTAGACCACACCCCCTTTTTTGGCCACATGCCAAAAACTCTCTCAGAGGGGGAGCCTGATTAAATGATACCCCTACTTGGGCACATTGGTGCCTTGACCAGGAAACCAAGGATCCCTCATTTCTCTGCAGACACTATCAGCTTCTTAGGATATTTTAGAATTTCTTTTCTTCAAATACTAATATGTGTTCAGCAACATGAAAAGAAATGGAAGAGTTATTCATTTTCCTATCTCACATAAACTCCATTTAATGTCTTTGTATCTCCTTCTCGTCTCGTCACATTAAGCCGGCTGTGTTTAATGCAGAAAGGCTGTCGAGATCCTAGATTTCTACCTTTCAGGAGAGGCACCTGCAGTTAGTGACTTAGAGGTAGAACAGATTTTAGGACAGACAGTTCAGTGCTGTATTTTACAGAGGTGAAAACTGGACAGAGTTACACGTCTGGTGAGTGATGACTCCGGACCAAAACCCAGATCTTTTGACTCCCAGTCCAGGGCTCCTTCTACAATCATGCAGCCTAAGGGAAAAACATTTTCCTATAAAATTAGGCAATTTTTCAATTTCAGATTGTTTTCCACTTTATTTAAAATTCTTTGGGATTACTGGCATAGTAGAATCAACACAATTTCACTTTCCTCCCCTAAGAATGTCTTGCTATAGATTAGGAAGTCTTCACAAGGAAAATTAATTTCTATTTTCTTAGGAGCGTAGCACGTGTTTATTTTTGGTGGATCCTGCGATGAGATCACAAATAACAGATTGTCAGAGTTATCCAGTTTTGGGTTAATGGGAAAGGGGCCCGCCCTAATTGATCAGGGGGATTATTGTTCAGTTATGGTAGATCACATACCACGAAAACATTTAGAAACTTCACTCTATTTGGGTGATTTTCTGAGTCATATAATGTACATTCCTCATGCGGGCCTACTCAAGGTGATATATTCAAAACAATTTGAAAGATGTTTAATTTAAAATAAAGCTTCAGATTAATTTTTTCTCTTTAGATTAATGCTAAGCTCACAAGAGATTTTGAAAAAATACTTGTTGATTGAACAATAGAACAAATATGTAGAATATTGCAATGCCTGCTAATGAGTATAATGAGATTTAAAAGGTAAACCAACGTTATGCAGTTCCAGATGTTATTAAAATGTGCATCTGTTAATTGTTCAGTCTAATTTTGGGTGAGAGTCACATATTTGCCTGAAATCAACATAGATGTGAATAAATGTCACATGAAATTAATATATGTTGATGGTGTTTGTAAAAGCAATCAGCACCAAATGAGATTGGGTGTTGTTTAATTACATTTTTGGGAAACCTTAAGGCCAATACAGAGGCCCTCTGATTATGTTCTTGAAAAGCGGTAATCAGTTTCTACTGGTCCAGTGAGGGCATCTTTTCACTGTAGACATTAAACTATAGTGATATATTGGGAGAAATTAGTTCTGGTAGCTTTTAGTGGTTTCAACAAGAATAATTGTGACACTGTTCTAAAGAGCCTGCTTTTTCTAGCTCAGAAACAAATGGCCGTATGTGTAACATTTCTAAATGGTGACATCTTCAAGGAACCCTCCAAATGGTTACTTGTTTTTAACTTCAGGTTATGGAGGTGGGGAAAGAAAACTAGGAAGGGAATATTAGGTGTTAATGTTTCTAATATGGACAGACAGACAGATCAAATGAAGATACCATTTAGTTTAAATAAATGTTATGAAGAGGAAATGCAGAAATAGAATGCGATGAGGTTCAGCAGAGGCTCAGTACAGTGAATAGCTGCTTGTACCCATTTTGCAAATTTCACTCTTGAAGGGAATGGTGCCTTTAACCGATTCCATTTAGGCAGAAAGCACAAGCAAATATCTCTTGTTGTAAACAAAACAACAGATTATAAGTTAATGCTAATGTGTCCACAGCCAGAGCCAAAAGCTTTTCAGGGTTATTATAACACACTGGGCTCTTAGCCCATCCATCTAAATGTCCAAAGTGGACTAAAGTTATGGATCAGTCCATTATATGCACCATCCCACGTGAGAGCCAGATGCTACTGTTTACTGTGCTAGTGACAGCCAGATTCAATGTGAAATCGGAGATTCCTGTCTGGGGTCCGTGGAAGTTATAGATGGATTTTTTCTAATCATGGATTTAGGGTCCTATATTTAACCTATTTTGATTAATGCTGATTATTTTTTCGAACAATCTCTTAAATCTAATTTATACTCAACTGTCTAAACTGTTTAGACAGAGGGCTTCCTTGTGAAACTGTGTTTATTTATTGTCCTTTGGAGGCTGGATGAGATGTGGGTCTTCAGCATATTTTTGCCCTTTGTCTTGAGCATGGAAGAGAAGCCATGAATATCTATTACACAATAACCACCCTTGGAAGGTAGCAACAATGCAGCCTTTGAGGTGATTTGGTAGAAAAACAGTTCTGTGTATATTAGGTTAGAAAAGACTGTCCTGAGTTGGAAAGAAAGTTTTATCATTTAAGACCCAGTATTGGGTTTTGCTGATATTGTTAGGTTTCTTATCCCTCAATCCTTTCCCAGTTGGGTTGTGCCCTTGGCATCAAGTTAAACTGAGTTTTGAGGAAGTATCACAATAATAATAATAGTACTAATAGTAGTAATAATGGCCATAGTAACTATTGTAGAGGAGGAGAGATTTCTGTTCTTCACCCAGCTGGGTACATGGCTGAGGTGCCTATTAAAAAAAGACAGACAAGGGGCAGCGTGTGTTGCTCAGTGAGTAGGGCGCCAGCCTCATGTACCAAGCGTGGCGGGTTCGAACCCGGTCCCAGGCAAACTGCAACAAGAACAAGGAAAAAATATAGCCAGGCATTGTGGCAGGCGCCTGTAGTCCCAGCTACTTGGGAGGCTGAGGCAAGAGGATGGTTTGAACCCAATAGTTTGAGGTTACTGTAAGCTACGATGCCACGACATTCTACCGAGGGCAACAAAGTGAAAC
>NW_003852524.1:3058006-3062805 GCF_000181295.1 Otolemur garnettii
AAAACTCTGTCTAAAAAAAAAAAAAAAAAGAGGAGAATTGGAATGTTCCTAACATAAAGAAATGGTAAATGCCGAAGGTGATGGATACCCTAATTTGATTAATTCACATTGTACATCTTATAAGAACATCTTATGTACTATATAGAGATATATAACTTTTATGTACTCATATTAATTAAAAAAGACAGATTAACCAGAGAAAAGCATAAACATTTATTTAATATAAGTTTTACATGACATGGGAATCTTCAGAATGATGACTCAAAGAAACAGGTAAACTTTCACACTTTTATGCTTTAGTTTAGATAAAGAGTGGACAGTTTCAGAAAGGTATGATTGGATAAAGGGTGTCAGATCTAAAGGTACTATTCTTGGGGGAACTTAGAAAAACCTGTTTGTTCAGATTCTTCTGTGTGTTTTTGGGTCTTCAGAGATAAGGATGTCTTTTCCTCCAGAGATAGGGTAGGCACTCCTACATAGGGTAGGCACTCCTACATAGGGCAGGCACTCCTACATAGGGCCTTAGGGCCTGTTCCAGAGGAAGGTGAGAGAATCCTATTTAGGCCTTCTTCTGAGGAGAAAGGCAGGAGAAGCTCAGAGATGGACCTTCCAGCTTCTCCTGTGTCCTCACATACCATGGTGCCATATCTTGGGGTGGCATGTCCTGAACCACATCACTATCATATGCCGAGCACTTCCAACATACAAGGCTCTGTACACATATGTCAGCTATTTATGGAAATTTCATGGATGGTAAGATGAACTTGCCCCAAAGCACACGAATTGTCAGTTGACATTTTAGCTGAGTCTTTCTAAGTCCAAGGCTCTGTATCACAAACTAGTCTTATTGTTTTGATTATAAATTTCTATAGGGTTGTGTACACAGACATAAAGGTTGTGACAAAGGCCTCTTTTACACAATATGCAGATTTGGTGGAAGGGGTATTGATTGGTAGATAAGGAGAAAATGCCTTCATTTCGGATTAGATTTTCTGTTAAGAAATTGTGTGTGACATGGTTAAGAGATAGAGGACATGCCTGAAAGTCACACTTACCTGCTTGTTAGTTCAATCCTAGGTATTTAGAAGACTGCCAGCTCTTACAGTGAGTTCTTAATCAAAAGATCAGGATTTAGCAGACTTTTGTACTGCAGTGCCATATTAGTCCTTTCATCTTTTTTTTGAGGCAGAGCCTCCAGCTGTCCCCCTGGGTAGAGTGCCGTGGCATCACAGCTCACAGCAACCTCCAACTCCTGGGCTCAAGCGAGTCTCCTGCCTCAGCCTCCCAAGTAGCTGGGACCACAGGCGCCTGCCACAACGCCCGGCTATTTTTTGGTTGCAGCCGTCATTGTTGTTTGGCAGGTCCGGGCTGGATTCTAACCCGCCACCTTGGGTGTATGTGGCTGGTGCCTTAGCCACTTGAGCCACAGGCGCCGAGCCTAGTCCTATCATCTTTATCTAGAACATGGCCATTTTCTTGTCAGTTGACTTGCAGTGCAGTAAGACTTCCCGAAGGCTATCAGTGTAACGTAACTCACCAATGAACATATTTCACAGAATAATCTTACCAAAGGTCTGCAAGAGTAAATGTCGTATTTGTTATAATTTCCACCTTTAGTGCTTTACTTCATGCTCTTTAACTTGGGGATCCACGTCCACTTACCCTAGACTTGAGTCCAAGTCTCACCATTGTCTTCCCAGGGCCGGGCACAGTATCCAGCACAGGAAGTTGCTTTTCACAAAATCAACAGTCACTGATAGGCCCCGCTACAAAAGTGTGAGCTTTTGGAACCTCAAAGTCAGAGTCTTTGATGTTTCAAGAGTACACTGTGGACAACAAAACAGAAAATAAAATCTATGTAACCCAAACCATATTGCTCGTGCCATGTTTCTTTTTTTTTTTTTTAGTGAAGCCATTTCACAAATCCTTTGATGCCAGCCACTCAGAACACTCATTGTCAGGGGTCTTATTTGTGACATTTTGTAAGTTTAATTGCAGTATTAAAGCACTGGTGAAAAGATAGGCTCTTTTTCTCGTCTTTTTTTTTTTTAGACAGAGTCTCATTCTGTTGCCCTGGGTAGAGTGCCCTGGCATCATAGCTCACAGCAACCTCAAACACTTGGGTTCCAGGGATCTTCTTGTTTCAGCTTCCCAAGTAGCTGAGACTACAAGTGCTCACCACATTGCCTAGGTAGTTTTTCTTTTCTTTTTCTTTCTTTCTATTTTTTTTTTTTTTTGGAGACAGAGCCTCACCTTGTCACCCTTGGTAGATTACCGGGGTGTCATAGCTCACAGCAACCTCAAACTCATGGGCTCAGGCTATTCTCTTGCCTCAGCCTTCTGAGTAGCTGGGCCTACAGGTGGCTGCCACAACACCTGGCTATTTTTAGAGATGGGCTCTTGCTCTTGCTCAGGCTGGTCTTGAACTCACGAGCTCAGGTGATTCACCTACCTCAGTTTCCCAGAGTGCAAGGATTACACTTGCAAGGTGTGAGGCACCACGTCCAACCCAGGTAGTTTTTCTGTTTTTAGCAGAGACTGGGTCTCACTCTTGCTCAAGTTGGTCTGGAACTCTTGAGTTCAGATAAACCACTCTGGGCCTGGCTCTTTTTCTCTTGACGTGGGAGCATCAACTTTGTAATTTATGACTTTTCCTTGTGGCTTAATATCATTGAGTTTTATAATAAAGGAGACATAAAGCCATCCACAAATGAAGAATAAACTCAGTTTAGAAGTAGATTTTGCCGTATTTATTTATTTATTTAGAGACAGAATCTTGCTTTCTTGCGCCAGTAGAGCGCTGTGGTATTGTAGTTCACAGCAACCTCACACTTTTAGGCTCAAGAAATCTTCTTGCCTCATCCTCCCATGTAGCTGTGACCATAGGTGACCACCACAATGCCTGGCTATTTTTTAGAAACAAGGTCTCACTGTAGCTCAGGTTGGTCTTGAACTTGTGAACTCAGGCAATCCACCCACCTCTGCCTCCCAGAGTGCTAGGATAACAGGCATGAGCCACCATACCTGGCTGATTTTGCATCATTTTAAAGTCACAAAATGATTTTATTTTGCCCAGAAAAGACTATTGTTTCTCCATATTATATATTCCATGTTTACTAAAACTTTGTTGATATGTATAAAAGCAGATTCATTGTAATCACAAAGTTCCTTTTGGAATAATGCAGAATTTTAAATACCTCATCCTGATACTGTATGATATTCAACTGCAGAATAAACAAAGTCCTATAACAACATTTGGACCAGATGTTACTAAAAATAATTGTTGCTCTAAAATTTCACACAGGGTGTAATATTCCATGGTCTTCTACTCATTATACATACACTCTTGTTTCATTCTCCATTTGTAATTGAAAAGAAGACATTTAGGGCTCTGCGCCTGTGGCTCAAATGGCTAAGGCGCCAGCCACATACACCTAAGGTAGCGAGTTCGAATCCAGCCTGGGACTGCCAAACAACAAGGATGGCTGCAACCAAAAAATAGCTGGGCATTGTGGCGGGCACCTGTACTCCCAGCTACTTGGGAGGCTGAGGCAGGAGACTCGCTTGAGCCCAGGAGTTAGAGGTTGCTGTGAGCTGTGATGTTACGGCACTCTACCCAGGGGTCAGCTTGAGGCTCTGTCTCAAAAAAACAAAAAAAAAAAAACAAAAAAAAAAAAAAAAGAAAAGAAGACATTTAGAAAAAATATTCTAAAAGGATATATATTCTTGTTTTTTAACCAACAACATGCTGCTTCAGTTAGATCTAAGTTGTTACTGCAAAGACACAACTACTGTATTTACTTTTGTGTAGGCACTCATCTGTTTAAATTACTTAAAATTTAAGTTGAAAGGAGACAAATCTCCCTAAAGACGGTTAGCAGGTAGGACAAATAGCTTAGGAGGACAGAAAATGACCCAAGGCAGCTGGATTGCAAGGCCAGTCTCACTGGGACACCGGTGGTCTTACTTTCAGTTTGAACCACCGGGGAAATAAACAGAGAGAGGCTCTGTGGTTCTCACAATGAAGGAAGTTCTCTAGAAGTTCCACTGGAGAAACTTTTGGCACACAGACATATAAAATGCTTTAACGGAATAAGCCAAACATGAGGTAGTAAGGGAAGGTGAGAAAATAATAAGCTGAAATGCCAATCCTTAGACTGCAGGAGCTCGAAAGCCCAGAGCACTGAATATTGGATTGGACAGCTGGCTGGAGATTTATGATTTCAGGGATGTCAGGGCAATTTTGTGAGATAAATCTGGTAGGAGGTCAAAATTAGATTAGTTTAAGCAGTGACTGATGTCAATTACACTAACGATTTGTTGATGATACAGGATGCACCCAGATAACTACATATTTTGTTTTTTTTTCTTTTAATTTATGAATGATTTATGTTTTTAAATATATACTAGACTATCCCACATTTGAAAGATACAAACATCTTCCTTCTGCCCTGGTGTTCTAGTTCTCTTCCTCAGAGACAACTGCTGTTTTTAGTTCCCTGGGTGTCTTCTGGGTGTATTCCGTGACTACATAGATGACATTCTATGGTCTTCTACTTATGACACACTCTTGTTTCATTTTCTGTTTGGAATTAAAAAGAAGACATTTAGAAAAAATATTCTAAAAGGATATGTAATCTTGTTTTAGAAGCTCTGAGATACTGCTTTAGTTAAATCTAAATAGTTCCTGTAAAGAGACAACTAGTGTATAGATGGTCAGACAATTAAGTTTGCGAACTCGTCCTAGATAAAGTGCTACATGCCTCATTGTTAAGGAGCACTACGGTTACCTTTTTTTT
>NW_003852524.1:3064310-3065651 GCF_000181295.1 Otolemur garnettii
GGTCCGGGCTGGGGATTTGAACCCGCCACCTTAGGTGTACGTGGCTGGCGCCTTAGCCGGTTGAGCTATAGGCGCCGAGCCAATAATTCCTTTTCTTAAAAAACCAGACATTTAGGCCTAGTGTGATGGCACATACCTGTAATCCTAGCACTCTGGGAGGCCAAGACAGGTGGATTGTTTGAGGTCACGAGTTCAAGACTGCCTGAGCAAGAGTGAGACCCACCCCATCTCTACTAAAGATAGAAAAACTAGCTGGGCATTGTGGCAGGTGCCTGTAGTCCCAGCTACTTGAGAGGCTGAGACAGGAGGATCCCTTGAACCCAAGAGGTTGAAGTTGCTGTGACAGATGCCATGGCACTCTAGCAAATAAAAGTTGAACAAAAGTGCTACTCTTCCTCATTTCTTCACTTTTTCCTAATCTAAGCTGTACCAAAGATCAATTTTTTTCCTAGGCTATTTTCAGGAATAATAAACAAAACAATAAAGAAATAGTAAACCAACCCTAGCTGCCCCGAACTAGGCCATTGTGCCGTTAGCCTTTATGCAGGCTTATGTAGTTGCTGGATCACAGCTCTCTACCTCACAGGCCCTGCTGCATACTGGGAGCGCCCACTGTTCAGGCTGTCCCAGTCCATAAGGGACCAGGTGAAATGCAGACAACACGCGTCTTGATCTTGAGCCATGGAGACAGGGTGAGTGTGCCTCCCCTGAGCCTTGCCCTTTCTGCCTCGTCCATGGTTTCTAGTTCATTTTTAGGATAGGAAAGTTACCTGATGGAACTCCAAATCAGTATCCTTTCCAGTACTCAATGTGGGAATTAAAACTCAACAGAATCATGACAAATTAAGATTCTCATAAAACGTTAATTTAGAAAAAGTGCCATTTGCTTTACAGTTGATGACGCTGAATTATCTTTTCTAGCACCTCGTGAGAATTACTGTCTCTTCCACCTTGGTGGTGTTGCTCTTTTCTGTAGGTTCATCATCTTTGTCTTAGGGCTTAGCTTAATTCCTCCACTTTTCTCCAGCAAATAATGGCCAGTTTTCCTCCTTCCTCTATGGACCTCAGGCTCCTTTCACCTTACTTAGTCTTACCCTTCTCTCCTCACTTTCTCCCTTTATCTTATAATCTTTCAATTCTCAGAAACCCCACGTATTGCTGAAGACTTTTTTTTTTTTGAAACAGAGTTTCACTCTGTCACCCTGGGTAGAGTGCCATGATACCACAGCTCACAGCAACCTCAAACTCATGGGCTCACATGATCCTCCTGCCTCAGCCTCCTGAGTAGCTGGGACTATAGGTGCCAACTCAATGCCTGACTATTTTTAGAGATGGGGTCTC
>NW_003852524.1:3065779-3068955 GCF_000181295.1 Otolemur garnettii
CCTCCCAAGTAGCTGGGACTACAGGCGCCCGCCACAACGCCTGGCTATTTTTTGGTTGCAGCCGTCATTGTTGTTTGGCGGGTCTGGGCTGGGGATTCAAACCTGCCACCTTAGGTGTATGTGGCTGGCACCTTAGCCGGTTGAGCTATAGGCGCCGAGCCCTCAAGCTGGTTTTGAACTTGTGAGCTCAGGTGATCTACCCACCTCAGCCTCCCAGAGTGCTGGGATTGCAGGCATGCGCTACCACGCCCAGCAAGGTGAAGTGATTTGAGAAAATGTGCTAAAGATAATATAGCGTCAGCACTGCAGACCAAAAAAGAACCACTGGCTCCCTGTCACTCAGGATCAGGCTGGTTTTCAATGACATCTGCTGAAGGAGTGTGCACATACTTTAGCAGCAACCTGGAAAAGAAGAGATAGCTGTGGTCATTCGAGTGTATTCCTGCTGTCTATTTTGGTGTAAGGTTATCGTGAATGTGTGCTGAGTCTTTAAAGAGTGGGTGATGCCAAATATTTTGGCAAATTTGAATGGGTGCCGTAAAGAATTAAAATATGGCTTGGTTAAGATGAGTGCCATACTGGGTATTAATTGAAATTTGAGAGCATCAAACACTCTCACAAAATGGTATGCTTCTTTAATGAAAAGTTAAGTATGAAATAGGAGAAAAGATCAAAGAACAAGGAGGTCAATTATTTTTTTCAGTTATTTTACATTTAATCCAAGTTCAGATTTCAATCACCAGCTTTAAGGCAGTATTGACCCATCTCTGCTCTCCATTCTTTTTGGATAGAGAGGCTTTCTTCTTTCTTTCTTTTTTTTTTTTTCTGAGACAGGTTCTTAGTCTGTTGGCTAGGCTGGATTGCAGTGGCATCATCATAGCTCATTGCAACCTTGAAGTCCTGAGCTCAGGGGATCCTCCTGCCTCAACCTTCCAGGAAGCTGGGATGACAGGCATGTGCTACCATGCCTGGTTAATTTTCCTATTTTTGTTGAGATGGCATCTTTTTCTTGCTCAGGCTGGTCTTGAACCCCTGGCCTGAAGCATCCTCCTGCCTTGGTCTCCCAAAGTGCTGGGATTATAGGTGTGGACCATTGTGCTGGAGTAGGTTTTCTTGATTAAAAGATCATTTTAGAAAGAATTATAATATATGCAGCAGTGGAAATTTTGTCTCACAGAGTCTCTGTGCCTGAGACAATTCTTCATCAAAACCTTCTTAAAAATGAAAATGCCGGCTCGGCGCCTGTGGCTCAAGCGGCTAAGGCGCCAGCCACATACACCTAAGGTGGCTGGTTCGAATCCCCAGCCCGGGCCCGTCAAACAACAATGATGGCTGCAACCAAAAAATGGCCAGGCGTTGTGGCGGAAGCCTGTGGTCCCAGCTACTTGGGAGGCTGAGGCAGGAGACTCACTTGAGCCCAGGAGTTGGAGGTTGCTGGGAGTGTGATGCCATGGCACTCTACCCAGGGGGATAGCTTGAGGCTCCGTCTCAAAAAAAAAAAAAAAAAAAGAAAATGCCTATTTTCACTTGTTCTCATCCAGCCTTGTGCTCCTTTGAATATGGAGCCTTGGACTGTTGTTCTCACCTGTGAAGGACAGAAGTTTTCCTCCTGCTGCCATTCATTAACAATAATTTATGAAGCAACTGCTGTGTGTTAGGTCCTGAGCCATGTGCTGGAGGTCAGAGATGAGTTAGGCATGGTCCTAGTCCCTGCGCCTCCTCTCACTTGGTTGCCTATCTCTGCCTGGACAAGCAGGGTTTTTCAGAGTGTGGTTTGTAGACCAACTGCATATTCAGCTACTGAGTCAGACTGTTGGAATGGGATCAGGAATCTGCATTTCCATGCAATGATTTTATGGACTGGCCTAGAACACTGTGGAAGGGTGAGGTGGTTACCGGAGAGAATAGCAGCCCGCATGTGATATGGTTCAATCCTTGGAGAGAGTGATCCACTGACATATTTCTGGAAGAATTCTTAGGAAAGGATTCTTGGCTGGCTTGAAGGAGCTTCTCCTGGCAGGGGATGAAGTGCTAATGGAAATTCTAGAAAAGGTACAAATTCTATCCTCCACAAAGTCATAGTCCTAGACCAAGGGGCAGATTTGGGGTTAGGTTGGGAGTAGAGGTCCCTGGGTGTCTAAAGGGAAATAATGTTCCTGATAGCTAATATTGTGAAGATTCACTTAGGAAGAGAAAAATGCAAAGATCAAACAATAAGAGCTAACTCCTATACAGCATCTCACTGTGCCTAGGTGCTGTGGGGAGCACTTGACACCAGATGAATCCATTCAGTCCGAAAAAGTGGGTCTAGTCCTATCATGATGGCTTCACGGATAAGGAAACAGAGAAGTAATCTGCTTGAAGTTACCCAGCCGAGCTAGGATTGCAACCCAGGTAGTGTGGTGCAGAATGTAATCTCATTCAGCTGCTTTCAGAAGCATCATCATTTAAAATGGCAAAGGTAAAAGTACAGAGGGGTTTACTTGAGCATTGATTTCTTTCAGCTTTCACCAAAATAAGGCCCTCCTCCTTCCATGGGCTACACAAAGAACACTTCTCAAAGTCCTGACAACTTCTCAGATGCCGTCAGGGCTGGTTTCTTTTTTCTTTCTTTCTTTCTTTTTTTTTTTGAGACAGAGTCTCTAGCTGTTGCTTTGGGTAGAGTGCTGTGGTGTCATAGCTCACAGCAACCTCCAACTCTTGGGCTCCAGTGATCCTCTTGCTTGCCTCAGTTTTCTTTTCTTTTCTTTTTTTTTTTGAGACAGGAGTGTCATGATGTTGCCCTTGGTAGAATGCCATAGCGTCACAGCTCGTAGCAACCTCTGGGCTTAAACAATTCTCTTGCCTCGGCCTCCCATGTAGCTGGGACTACAGGCACTTGCCACAACACCTGGCTATTGTTTTGGTTGTAGTTGTCTTTGTTTGGCGGGCCTGGGCTGGGTTTGAACCTGCCAGCTCCTGTGTATGTGGCTGGCGCCCTAACCACTGAGTACAGGTGCTGAGCCTTGCCTCAGTTTTTCTATTTTTAGTAGAGATGGGGGGGGTCTCACTTTTTTGCTTAGGCTGGTCTCGAACCCAAGAGCTCAAGCTATCTACCTGCCTTGGCCTCCCAGAATGCTAGGATTATAGGTGTGAGCCACTGTGTCCTGCCTGTTTCTTCTGTTTTTTTTTTTTTT
>NW_003852524.1:3069372-3069618 GCF_000181295.1 Otolemur garnettii
CGCCACCTCCGGTATATGGGGCCAGCGCCCTACTCCTTTGAGCCACAGGCACCGCCCTTAGATGCACATGAGAACCCCCTTCCCAGCAGATCTGGTCCTGCACTTCACTGTCTGGAGTGAAGCCTGCACACACTATTTTTAGCGACAAAGCCACAACATCTTAGTCTTTCAGCAAGTGTGTGATACAAGAGAAAACTCACAGCGCATATTTAGGAAGCTGAACAACCTTTCACTTTCTTTTTTTTT
>NW_003852524.1:3069638-3071401 GCF_000181295.1 Otolemur garnettii
ACAAGTTTTAAAAATGTTAACTAGGAAAAATACATTTGAGCTGAGTCTGAGCATCTGACATGAAGCATTATTTGACTTCAGTTCTTTTTCAAGAGCTGTGTGCTGCGTTTCCATACTGAACCGGATGACAGACAGCTGGCTTGCAAACAGATGTGCAGGTGTCTTGAATCAGAAAGAAATCAGACAACTATGGGATTGTTCTCTTTTACTCTGAAAATGAGGAGCAAGTGGCCTGTTATTTCTTGCAAGTTATGTCCAGTAGCCTGATAATTTGGGCTTTTTTCCTGGCTTCCCTGTTTGAAGAATTATACCCACAAAATATTGTCTGACTGATGAAATCCTTCGTAGCTGCAGGTCCTTCTTCTACTCAACAAATAGCCTTGCCTATCTGCCTCAGTACTTGTAGTCTTATTGAATGAGGGCAAGGTTATTTCTAGCTATAGAAAGATAGATGCACATCTTCTAGGTCAGGAATGACTATAGAACTCACTAAAAACCCACACCCAAGTTATTTTTATTAATGTAAACCAGTTACTTTTTCCATTAAAGATAATATGTGGTTCTTACTAACCAAATTCAATAGACAAACACGTATTTGAAGGGGTGAATAGCTCTCATCTCAAATTATTCTCAGTGCCATCAAATATCTGATGATCCTCTCAGTGTTCCCACTGATGAAAGAAATCGCTTAAACTTCTGAAAATAATGTTATGATTCATAAGAGTTTTTTTTTAAACCTTTATCTGTGAAGGGATTCATAATAGATTCCTATTGGTACTATACAAATTTACACAAGTTGAGCGGCTTAAAACAAGACAAATTTATTATTATACAGTCTGGAAATCAGAAGTCTCAAGTGAGCTTTACTAGGCTGAAACCAAGGTATTGGCAGGGGTGCGGCCTCTCTGAAAGCTCTGGGGATAATCTGCTTTCGTGCTTTTTCCACATTCTAGAGTTGCCTGCGTTTCTTGTCTCCTGGCCCATCCTCCACCTTCAGGGCACATCATGACAGCCTCTCTCTGGTTCTGTTACCACATCACCTTCTTCCTCTTTGACCCACTTGCTTTTCTCATGTAAAGACCCTTGTGATTATATTGGCCAGAAGTGGATAATCCAAGATAATCTCCCCCTCTCTAGAGTCTTCATTTAATCACATCTGTAAAGTCCCTTTTGCCATGTAAAATAACGTTTACAGGTTACAGGGATGAGGAGGTGGACCCTTTCAGAGAGTTGGCGTTCTTAAGCCTTCACAGAGATGTATAAATAACTCTGATTTCCTTTTTCCTTTTTTTTGAGACAGAGTTCTTAGTTTGTCATGGTAGAGTGCTGTGTCATCACAGCTCACAGCAACCTCAAATTCCTGGGCTCAAGTGATCCTCTTGCGTTAGACTCCCAAGTAGCTGGGACTACAGGCGCCTGCCATAATACCCAACTAGTTTTAGAGATGGGATCTCACTCTAGCTCAGCCTGGTCTTGTATTCCTGAGCTCAAGCAATCCACCTGCCTCAGGCTCTCAGAATGCTAGGATTATAGGTGTGAGCCATGGCGCCTGCCTAACTCTGATTTTCTAAGAGAATTTATGTAGTAGAAATTCATATTAAATTAGCACTTCTCCTTCAGCTCTCTTTTCTGTTTACATCTAAATACCAGAAGTTCCATTGATTTATCTGAGAACTCCTGACAGTTGTATAAAGAGGCCCTTAGAGCAACATTTTCCAAATGGAAACTCTCATGGCCCATAAAATATGTTTTTTTTTTTTTTT
>NW_003852524.1:3071943-3074552 GCF_000181295.1 Otolemur garnettii
ATCCTAAAAAAATTTAAAAGAAGGCATATTGGAGCTGATTCTAAATATCTTCTAAATGACATCTCTCCCACCTAATCTTCTCTCACTACTACCCATGTAGAACTTAGTTTCTTAGACTGTAAAGCAAAAACCTGATGTTAGATGTAAGAACAATTTGTTTCTGTAACGAAATATTTAGAATAATATTCTATGCAAATAGCAACTTTTAGATTATGACAACACAAAAATTTTTACAAAAGTACAAGAATGTCTCAAATACTTTTCAAGATGTGTAGAAAAATTTCCAATATGATTATTGTCTCAGAATCACAGGAATGAAATATATCCATTTTTTTTTTTAAGACAGAGTCTCACTATGTCACCCTAGGTAGAGTGCTGTAGTGTCACAGCTCACAGCAACCTCAAACTCTTGGGCTTAAGCAATTCTCTTGCGTCAGCCTTCCAAGTAGCTGGGACTACAGGCATCCCTACACCCGGCTAAAGAATGAAATATATCTTGAAAGGTTACATTCACCTTTTTCCTATTTTAAGAAGGTATTGCATCTAAGGTGGTTCAGAATAGTACTTAATAACTTATGTGATTCTCCTGGTAGCTCCCAATGATGGTGTGAGGAAGGCCTTAGTCTTCTCTGCTGGGTCCATGATTGGACTGTCTTAGGCATAAGTTGGCAATAAAATCTTTGCTAGATAAGACTTTCATTGCATTTTCTTTGTCCCTTTTTAATGACGATAATCACATTTTTCTCATAGATTATTAGCTACATGTTATGGCTTATCTGCTCAAAGTAAAGTTCTTGAGGGCAAAGGACATCACTATATCCATCATGGGGCCTGACTTTTCCCTTAGTAGAACTGCTCTAATGTTTTCAAATGAATGACTTTGGATGGAAATCCTAACAGTAGTATCAGGTGTGTTTTTCAATCATCTGTCAGTTGATCCATCCATTTATATCCTTTCCCTGCTTAAAATTTGAGAAATTCACAAAGATAAATTTAAAGCTAGAAGAACACTAAATTAAAATCAGCAAAGGAAAGATTAGAGTTGGAAAGTCAAATGGATTTAGGAATGAGCCTAGTTATAAAAAATATATGTCATAAAACTTCATGCATTTGTGGGGTGGGGGGGTTGACTTGGTGCTAAGTTTACTGGAGCCAGTGAAGGAAGCAATTGGTTATTTGATTTTCAGTGTTCATGAAATTAAGATGTCAGTTGCTGACGTGAAACATAGCTATATCCCTGGAACCAGGATCAAGGAGAAATTTCTCTCATGGGATATCAGAAGGAGTTTACTGTGTAACATAAGGAAGAATGTACTCTGCTCATCTTTACACTAAACCCAGCAATACATTTCAGAGGGAAATTTGTTCTATCCCCCTCAGTTTTTGTGATAGCACCCGCTTAATATGACGTAGTCTAGATAAGGAATGCAGCTGTAGGATAAACAGTGGTTCATGACATCCTATCGCGCTAACAAAGTTGCAAAGCTATCAAACTTTTTTTTGGCAAAGTTTGTACTTACATTAATTTGGGTATCACATTTCACTAGCAAGTAAAAGAAAAGAATGTGGAGTAATGCCACATGTGTTGCCCAATTATTAGCATGAATAAATGATAACACTAGTATAGTTAAATATCTGAAGATAGGGCTCAAATATTGCTCAGCAATTATGTACCTAGGTGTCTTTTGCCTTTTCTTTGTATATGTTCTTACAGCACGCAGCAAATAGCACTTGTTATTAAACAACAGGGATGAAGTTAAACATAGAATATATTTCTTCCTTACACTGCAACTTGAGCTCCTTTTTAGGAGAAGGAAACTGACTCTAGTGAGAATTCACAGACGCCAATTATCCCAGAAAATGATGACCTAAGAGGAAGAAGGTGTGAGAATAGAAACCAATTACAGAAGGGCGTGCACCTGGAGCCCTCTCTTGGGGCTGAGAAAGTTGAACGAGAGTGTGGTAACTGCAGGGATGTTATACATGGGACTCGTGTGCTGTCTGGGAAATTGGTCGCCACTCACGTCCCTTCTTTTGTGCCTACATGAATTTTTGATTGTTGTCATGTAATAGAGACACCCCCAGTTTGGAAATACGTGTCAATGCGTAAATATGTATTTACAGAAAAAGAGTTTAGAAAAATGTGGATTCCCAAAAGTTATTCTGAAGTCTTAGAGATTTTTCTGAGATGTTTTCTTGATATTGGTGGTTTGGGGGTTAGGATCAAAACTTACCCCGTCCTTCCTTACTGCTGGCGTTGTGGCTGATGGGAGTGCCCAGGCAGGTCCAGGACAGGAAACAAACGCTCGTGTTTGGCTCCTAATTCCTTTGAGTCTCTGTGGCTGTCCCTTGACTCGTGTTAGGACTGTTGGACAGCCGGTATGAAAACCGTGCGCCCGCCTCTCAAGGCTGCCTCTCCTTCTTCCTGTGACAGCACCTGCCCCAGTGTGTCACCTTCCTTCTTTTGTATTCACTTTTACCAGGCTCTCTGCCCGCCCTACTACTTCACCAATGTTGTTCTGGCCAAACTCACCAGATTCAGTAGCTTCCTTTATATCTCCACCTTAGTTTCCTTCAGCCCCATGTATTTCTTTTTTTTTTTTTTGAGA
>NW_003852524.1:3074941-3079708 GCF_000181295.1 Otolemur garnettii
GCTTGTTTCTTTTTGTCTCATAAAAGGGTCTCTACTTTTTGAGACTTTTTGAGACAGACTCTCATTCTGTCCCACTAGGCAGAGTGCCATGGCATCATCATAGCTTACAGCAACCTCAAACTCTTGGACTCAAGAAATCCTCTTGCCTCAGCCTCCTGAGTAGCTGGGACTACAGGCACCCGCCACCACACCTGGCTAGTTTTTCTATTTTTAGTAGAGATGGGGTCTCACTCTTGCTGAGGCTGGTCTCAAACACCTGAGTTCTAGAAATCCACCCATCTCAGTTTCCCACCTGTGCTAGGATTATAGGTGTGAGCCATCATGCCTGGCCCTCAGCTAACCTTTTGAATGTTAGGGTTCCTTATCATGCTTCCCTAAGTTTTCATTCCTCTTTTTCCTGTTTGATCTTATTCATCCTCATGTTTCATTGTATGCTGGTGACCCCTGTACCAGACAGAGGTAGGCTAACTGCTGGAACAAAGATGTAGATGAGACACTTTGCTCCATGAGGTTACCAAAGAACTCAGTTTTCTTCTCTCTTGTTGCTCCGTCATCCCTGAGGAGCTGTCTTTACCTGCACAACCCAAAGTAGTTCAGCAGCGCCATGGCTGTGTTCCAATATCCAGGAGGTGAAGGTCAAGTTTTCCTTCCTAAGCAAGTGATGAGGATGTTGTACACAACAGTTCAGCTCAAACTGCACTGACCAGGACAAAGTCACACGGCCATATGTGGCTTCAAAGGGGCTGGGAAGTGAGCAACCACATACCCTGCAAAAAGTGAGGGGTGAAAGCAGGGAGCCGGCACAGGGCAAAATTATTAGTCTCTGCTACAATACATTTAGTGCTACTCTCTGATGCTCCCGATCCATCCATCTGGCGACTTTGAGATGTCTTCTGTGTGTCCAACATGTCAAAGCAAAACCGAAACAGAAATGATTGTTTTCTTTTAATTTTTCCCCACTTACCACTTTCTCTCAGTGTTATCATTACTTCATTCCTCAAACTGGAAATCTTATTCATTCTTGATTCTTCTTTACAACTTAGTCCCCACAGCAAATTTGTCACCAAGTTCTATTTAATGCTTGAATCCATTCTGATACCACTGTCTTTGTCTTTCTAGACCAGGCGTCCTCAAACGACGGCCCACGGGCCACATGCAGCCCCCCTATGACATTTATCCGGCCTACCCGGTGTTTTTGCTGTCCTGCTTAGCAGCCAACTTGTCCCGGGGCCCGCAGTCCAGCCCTCCAACAGTCTGAGGGACACTGAACTGGCCCCCTGTTTAAAAAGTTTGAGGACCCCAGTTCTAGACCCTGGAAAGCTCTATCTTACATTATTTCTGATGCTTCCTGACGGGTCTTCAGCTCAAATATTGTTTCCTTAGGTGACCTGTCCTCCCCACACTCACACATTTATCTTTCTAAAGGACATATGAGATGATCTGATTCTTCTTTTTATATTTATTTTTCTCTTTCCTGTCCTTCTCCTTTTTTTTTTCTTTATTTACTCACCACTGTACTAGTGAGGAGGGGTGATCTTATTCTTAAAAGTCTGTAATGACTTGGAATGCTACTGTGGATTTTCTTTAAATCTGAATTTTAGAAATTGAACCCCCCTTTTCCTTTAAATCCTATAAAAAGCCCTCCAACAATAAAATGCATCAGTGCAAAACTTCATGTAAAAAGCCTTCCACTATATTAAAAATAAATAAATGCAGAATTTCATGTATAGTGTTGTCCTTATAGTATAGTTTGAAAATTGTCAGCCTGAGGGATTTTAATTTAGACTAATTGCCCAGTGATTAGAAGGTCCTTCACAGCCGGGTCCAAGATGAGCGTCCTAAATGCATCTGTCGCGAGGATTCCCATCATCTTCCCTGCTCCAGTGCAGCGACGTCATGTTCATCACTGCTGTCACACGCAGCAGGCACTTTGGGGGCTATTTGCTCCTGTCCTTTCAGTCATGAGTGGGGTCACCCCACTGTTCACTGAGCACACCATTAGTCACCAGAAAGAGCATAAGACATGAGACAGACCTGGATTTAGAGCTCATCTCAGCCTCGGTTTCCTCATTAGAAAATGAATTCGGTAAGAGAATCTGCATTAGGTACCCAGGCCAGAGTAGAGCCTCAAAGTGCCAGTTCCTTCCTTTTTCTCAAACATCACTTCTATTCTGTAATTTTTTTTTTTTTTTTGTGTGTGTGTACCACAGAAGTAGTTTCCCCCAATTTGTGTTTCTATTGCATTTTATAATGCTGCTATGATATAACTTTTATGATTATATTTATTTATGTATATGGTTATCTCACCTGCTGGATTTTGAGCTCCTGGAAGATGGGAATCTTGACTTACCTTGAATCCTTAGCACCTGACAAAACTAGACATGACATGAATGTCTATGACACTGAATTGCATTGGCTTGAACTGAAATCGACTTAAAGTAGAAAAATAAAGGTCCACCCACTTCCTTGGCTCTGATGCCCCTTCACATAAAGAATGGAACGAGAGTTGGATGGATGTATATATGCTGTTCTGTAATAAAAAGGAGCAGCCTTCTGATTTTGAACATGAAATAGCAACTGCTGGGCTGTGAAACAATCTGCAAACTTGCATTTATCCTGGAGTGTTTTGTTTTGGCATCAGTGGGATAGAATGTTGTTTCATAGTCCATGTTTATTGAACCATGGAAGGGATTTACGGGAGCATCTGTATGGAGGCCAGAGCTAAAGTGGGGCACTGTCCCAAAAAAGTGACATGTAAGACAAATTGATGTATTCAAGCATTCAGAGTTGACAACATAATCTGCTATTTTTACAGAGGGCATTTTGGCACTAGGTGTAGAGCGTGTATATATGTAACAAAACCAAGCTCATCATCTGCTTCTCCCAGCCCTCCAAACAAAGGCCTGTCCTTCTCTATTTCTGTTAATGAAACTACCAATCTTTGTGTTATCCAAGTTTCTAAGTTTGAAATCTTGAAATTGTCTCCTTTTTTCCCTCTTGTCCCTTTTAATTAATAGTTGCCTAAGCCCACTCGATTCTATAGTAGTTCTCACAAGTTCTCACGTTCATTCTCTCTCTCCCTCTCTCCCCCCTCTCTCTTTCTCTATCCCACTGCCTGCACCTGGCTTGTCACTCTCCCTGGGTTTGTGTTTCTCCTGATCACTCCCTGTCCCTTACCTTTCTAGGCTGGTTAACTTGCCGTCTCTAGCTTATGTTTCTTAAAAGAAACAGCGAATGTCTCATCGATCTGTTCCGAATACTCAGCATTTCCTTGTTGCTATTGAGAAAGGTCTGAATTTTACTAAGATGTGTCTCTAACTTTCCTTTCCAGATTTATCTTTTGTTTCCTTCTTCCCATCCTTACACAGATTTTATAGTGTTGTCAAACAGGGTTGTGGTGGTGAATTTTACGTGTCAACTCCAGTGGACTAGGAGATGCCCAGAGAGCTCGTCAACATTATCTCTGGTTTTATTTCTCAGGCTCTCTGTGAGGGTTTTCCAGAAAAAGTGAGCATTTGAATCTATAAATTGAGTAAAGAACATCTTCCCTGACCCAAATGGGCAGATATCATGCAACATGTTGAGGACAGCAATTTCAGAACAGAAAGGTGGAAGAAAGGTGAATTCTGTCTCTCCTCGAGCTGGGACATCTGCCTTCTCCTGCCCCTGGACATTGGTGCTCCTGGTTCTTGGCCTTTGGACTGTAAGATATATATCAGCACACCTTTCCCCCCTCACTTTCCTTCTCAGGCCTTTAGCCTCAGACTGGGAGTTATACCACCATCATCTCTCCTGGTTCTCATGCCTTTGAACTTGGACTGAAGAGTCTTCAACTTACAGACTTCTGGGGCTTCTTCTCCTTTGTAATCATGTGAACTAATTGTCATAATCAATCAACCAATCTATCTATCAATCATCTACCTATCTATGTATCTGTCCATCTGTCCTCTTGGTTCATCCATCCTATTGGTTCTGTTTTCCTGGAGAACCTTCATTAGTACGCAGTTAACTGTTCCTTTTCACAGTGTCCCCAGCTTCCTGACTTTGCCTGTGCTGGCCCCTTTGCTTGAGAAAGCCTTGGTGACTCTTCTGTGGTCATTATCTCTCTGCTGTCTTCTGCTCTTATTTCTCTACACTCAGCTCACTCTTAAGGGACCTAGTTTCAATTCTGAATCATTCTCAAACCAGCAACTCTGTGTATAATTTCCTTACCTGAAGGATAGAACTGATGTTTTAAGGAACTAACGAATAGCCCTCGAATCCAAAACCAAAAATTGAAACAAGTAAAGGAAGGGACAAGAAGCAAAAAAAAAACCAAAAGGCAACCTTAATAACAAAAAAACCGAAAAAGGAAAATGTGGCTTTTGGTTATAGAAAATGGACTTCCTGATACTGAATATAAACTCTAAAACTTAGGCAAGATGGGGTGGAACGGAATGCTGTGCTTGCTAGTGACTGCAACCCACAGATAAAGACGAGGAAAGAGTGGCACTTTCCACGTGCAGCCCTTGCCCTCCCTCTCCAGCCATCCTCCTGTGGGGAAGAGTGAGTGAGGAGATGGAATGAGACCAAGGCAGTTACGCTTCTGGACAGCCACCCCCACTTCTCAGAGTGGGGAGACCGTCTCTCCTATACTTTCTGTGGCGGTGTCTAGCCATATAATACATATCACCTCAAGCCCGTGTATATCACATTCTCCTCAAAGCCACTTTCCTCCCCACCTGCTCTGTTCCACTAGAACTCTGTGTGAGTTTTGGTTCAACATTC
>NW_003852524.1:3080717-3093531 GCF_000181295.1 Otolemur garnettii
CTCAAAATAAATAAATAAAATAAGAGCTTGGTTGTTCTCAAATTGTTCATTTTTAAAAACTTTCCAACTAATTTGTTTTGAGAGAAGAAGGAATTCTTCTACTTCTTTGGGCTTTCTACCTTCACCCTTACACATCTGGTATATCCTAAACACACGGTAAATGATCAGGAAATTAATGACTTGACTAATAATGCTAGGATTGCATGAGATGTTTAATATTTGAGGTTAAATGTCTAGGCTAAGATGTCAGTCCTTTCAAAAGAAAAAATTTCTATGTTTTCTAATCTAGAATTTCTATAAATAAATACATGTTTACATTGTACCTCATTTAAAAATTCTTCTGATACATTCCTTGTTGAATAAGATGACTCTTTTCTGTGGTGAATCCCAAGTGAGAGTACTGGAATGGAATACTGACAGAAAAAATAATGCTCTCAAGATAACACATGGCCTCAATCAAGAAAGCATTGGAAGGAATTAAGTGGGAATTTGGAAAAAGATAGATGGTCATCTGGGCTCACTGATTTGAAAAGAAAACATTAGGATGCATGTATTAGTAATATTTAAAGCCATTTGGGGGGCAACTCTTCTTAGAAATTAAAGTGATATTTCTGATGTCTTCTATTTGTCTTTGCTCAAAGGAAGTTTGAACTGATTTTGCACAATGGCATGAAACATAAGATAGAAAGTCCAGTCAGCACTCTGGAAATATCTGCTGGAGTTTAGTTTCCTTAGGCCGGCTTCCGTGGCTGGAATCCCAGCACTTTTGAAGGCTGAGGGGGGAAGATCACTTGAGGCCAGGAGTTAAAGAATTTACTTTCCTTAAAGAAACTCTTAAAAGAAGACCTTTTTGTTTTACCTGTATCTACAGCATTGCTTACTTTAAAATTACAGAACAACTTGAGAAAGTTTGATGTGCTAAGCTTTTTGCTTTTGAATGTCAATGATTAAAAGATTAGCTTATACTGTAGCTAATCAGTTGAATCTTCCATATTTATGAGTATTTTGGACAGTTAGAAATGGGGGAAATATAGGCAAGAAGGGAAATGCTTCTCAATTCACAGGATTTGAGGATTTGGGAGGAGGTGTCATTTCTAAGAATGGCCACAAGATGGTGTAGAAAGAAATACCTTAATTAAGTGTCATTCATTCCTCTGACAAACAAGCCCTAGGTAATTCCCAACTACATGCCAGGAATAATGTTAGGCATAAGAGATACTAAAACGATTTATATGTAGTTCCTGCCCTTCAGAAGCCTAGATTCTAGTATAGGGAGATGTACTTCTAAGAAAATAAGGACTATAGTGTTATAAAGAAAATGTTAGAACTATTTAATGAAGAATGGGGACCCAAATGGAGGAACGGGCACTTCTCCGGGGAAGGGGAGAGAAGTGTGGATTTGTAAAGGCCCAGCAGAGGAAATGATTCTTAAACAGAATCCTATAAACTTGGTAGGTGTTTACTGGGAATAAGATTGTATAGATGATAGGATAGAAGGAGGGGGCTGGGAGTATGGAAGGGATCTTTCAGTAGCTTCTGATGGTTAATGTTCTGAGGCGATGGGTCTTTCCCATAAAGCCTTTACCTTACAATGCAAGCAAGTCCCAGACTAAGTTTATTAGTAAGAAGTTCGGGAGCATTACACAACTTGCTCCTGGGGTTTGCCCTAATCTCTGTTCGTAAGTATCCTTATTAAAACTTCCCAGGAAAACCTCACTCTGAGGCAGACACAAGAGATTAGATCAGAAAATATTTAACGGCGCTCAGGGTGTGGATTAAAACCAGTGAAGCATCTCCAACAGTGATGGGGAAGACTTTTGATGTAAATGACAAGTAGTATGTCTAGTCAAGGTACAAACAGCCACACAGCTACATAGTTCCCGGGCAAAGCAAAAGAGAAAACCTAGCTTTTACCCTAGTTGTACCCTCAGAGAATTACATTTTACATAAGATAATTGTGATTATTAGTATCAATATTTCCATTAGAGTACCATGTCTTTTAAACTCCTTATTTGGTATCTTGTTCCAACATCCTCCCCTTCTAAATTTGAAGAAGGATAAGGGTAGCTGAGCCCGGTTAGATGCACATTAGTTACCAGGAAGGCTCCTACGCTCATGGGAGGAGGGCTATCTTGGGCCTAAATTTTGATCCTTCCATGGTCTCCTTATTTGTTGCTATGGCTGGAAGCCAGAGAATTTTGCTCTTTCCAGGAGCAGATGTGTGTGTCATAGGCATGGGAGCATCTGTGTCATTGCTTGGCTGTGACTACCCAGCCCCAGCCTCCTTCCAGGGCTTGGTCTTGCGTGGCTGATCTCCAGCTAGCTGGTTGAGGGAGCGAGCACATAGAGACTTGTTTCCTGAATCGGTGATACTTATTACCTGCAAGATAATAAGAAGATGACATTTTAGTTGCTTACTAAATTTTTCTTGATTTCCATAGTATTTTCTTTGACAATAACAGATGTGAACTCATTGGCTAATCCCTGCTCTGCCATTAATACAGCCACCAATCTCCACAAAGTAGGATGTGTTTCCTTAGTGGGGCAGAAGACACCAGCCAATCTGATCCATTCTGTGTGGAAAAACAGTCGTAGTGAATAGATCTAAATATTGTGTCCTTGTGAGATTTATTATAATGTCCTATCACTCAGAGAATAAAACATTTATTTGATTACGTCCCATTTACTGTGCTTCATTTTCTACAGTCACACAGTCTCTTAGAGCCAGATTTACCATTGAATGTGATCCAAAAAAATTTTTTTAGTCCTTTTCTTTCTAAATAGCTCTTATTTGAACGCTAGAAAATAATTGACAAGCTAGATCCACCCTGTCACTAACTGGGAAAGACACTTGGGGCCTCTGGGCCTTAGATTAAGTATGTGGAAAAATGAAGCAGTTGGAAAAAAATAATCACTAATCTATTTTTAGGTCTAAAATTCTATCTCCCTATATTCGCAAAATAAGGCAAAACTTGCTATGTTAGGGGCTTCCTTAATTATAGGTTTGATGAGTACCACCAATAGAATCTATGAAAAGCTTACATTTGAAAGTAGAAAGATTGAATATTACTATTTTTTTCTAAGTCTTGCTTTTCAAGGTCGGGTGACTGGGGCTATTGTGATTTGGGGCTCTTAGTCACAGGGGCTGCCACGGAGCACAAAAGAATCGCCTCACTGTTAATTTTGCTGGACTTCTCTAAGGGTAAACAAACTTCCTTTGACATGGACAAGTTTCCAAATCTGTGCTTTCCTCAGAGAAGGTAGTTGAAGCTAAAAGGACCAGGGCTTTTAGAGTTAATTCAATGGGCGAACATGAAAGCCACGCATAAATCTTAGAAGAAGGAGACGCTTTGCTGAAAGGCAGAGAATGTCTCTGTGCTCTGATGTGAGGGAATGCAGGAGGAGCCCAGGCGGTCCCCGTGAGGGTTCAGACCAATTAAGTAAGTCTTGAACTGAAATTGCTTTTTATCATCCGGGTGAGAAGCCAGGGCTTTAAAGAAAAGGGCTATTGTTTGACAAAAACCTAATTAGCTGGGCTACACTCAAGCTCTTGGGTTTTTATCTTATTAGAGAAAGGAACAGCTGAAATTGCCTATGGACTACTTCTTGGGTTGGAATTCCTAGGAATTTGGAACATTGGAATCCTTTTCTAGGGAATACGGAGTTCTCGCCAAAGCCATGTGTAGATTGAGATTCAAATTTAACATGCGGTCACTCTGTTTTACTGAATGTGGTTGTAAATATTTTCTGTACTACAGGTGTGTGAGCCTTTTCAATAACATGCAAATATCGAGTAGATAACATGTGGGGTTCAAAGGAAGCTGAATAAAATCTCCTCTATTTGTTTTGAGGCAAGTTATTTGAGTTTGTATAGAAAACGGGGTATGTGGGTAGGTTTTGAGGATATTAAATGAAATCTACTGACATATTCAGTGTCTTGCGGGACCTTAAAAGGTCCCTTACATAGTACATAATGTCTCAGAATGTGGCACTTTCAGGGTGACAGTATTTCACTGTAAACGTGAATTGTGCTAATTTTTCTTAGTTAAAAACAAATAAGCAGATGAACGAAGTGATGAAACGGGGGGGGGGAGAGATAGAGAGATAGGAGGGAGAGGAAAAGAGAGAAACAGAATGAGTCACAGTTATGTATGTGGAAAAAACATGACTAAGAAAAATTTTCCTTATTCTTCAAGAGTATCAAGAACAAGTGATCCTCCACGTCGGCCTCCTAAGGTGAGCCAGGGCACCCAGCCCATAAACTTATCGTGTAAATCCCTGAGTCACAAGTCCAGTTGGGTTAACACTGCCGCCAGTCTTCAACATAGAAGCAAGGGCACTGGCTAGGAAAGAGAGGCTCTTGGCAATTATTCATGTATGTATGGGGAATAGACAGAACTAAGCGACTCACACTCCCCCAATTCCTTTAAACAGGTTCCCCTAGTGTCCCCTTGGCTTAGGGACAAGGGAATTCTGCTCTCCTGTGCTCTCTGTCCTACTCTGTCTTCCTGAGACCAGGATTCAGACTCAGCCTGTTTAGCATCAGAATCAGCAAGTGAGATATCATACCTGAAATCCCGTTTTAAATTTTCCAAAGAATTTTAGAAGTTAGAAGAACCTGGGGAAGATATGTAGGTATAGATTTTAAGGGTCCATGATCCAAGGCCGCACACTTCACGGGAACAATCCAAATGAATTGAGATGGGCACTCAGTAAGATGGCTACAATTTCATTATTGAATCTGTTAGCAGTATTTTGTAACTTCTGAGGAAAATACATTGGTAGTAACTGTCAACACATAGTATTGCCTTTGCTTAATGATCATAGATGCTGAAGCCACAAATTAAATAAAGTTTGTTGTAGATGAAGAAAAAAAAAAAAAAGAACTGGCCCTATGTCCAAATCTTGGCACATTGATTCAAATCTAGAGTGTGCCACTTACTAAGTGCCTAGGGCAAGTTATTTAAGTTCTCTGCCTCAATTTCCTTACCTAAAATTTGCAAAGATAATAGTATTCCTAGGGTGTTTGTGAAGAGAAAAGGAAATAAAGGATGTTAAAGAAAATATTTGCCAGGTACTCAGAGGCCAATAAGTTAGCAATCATCATTACCTCCACAACCATCATTAAGCTGTGAAGTGTTCCATTTTAAAAATAGGAACAATGAGCTTTAGTATAGGTTTTGAGAGATTTAAGGAACAATACCTTTCCTTAAAGTAAATTTATTTTATTAACTTTCAGTGTTGAGTTATTACCCTTCTGATTTGATAAAGAGAGATAAATGGTTTGTCCAATGAGCACAGTTCTATTTTTTTTTTTTTTTTGCAGTTTTTGGCCAGGGCTGGGTTTGAAACTGCCACCTCCAACATATGGGTCTGGCACCCTACTCCTTGAGCCACAGGCACCACTCCATGAGCACAGTTCTAAACTACACTTTTAAATGTGTTTATCTTCCATGTGGAAGCTGGACTTCATTATTTCTGGAGTGTTTTTGGCCAAGGCAGATCACAGCTTCAATTTTTGGAATCCTAATAAGAGCAGCTGTAATCCAGAATTCTAGTTGTTTTTAGAAGATTTTTATAAAAGCATAGAAACAAAACTAGTGAAAAACATGTATGTCGACTCCACGTTGAGTCTAAATCCTTTGAGAAGGATTTTCTTCAAATTAGATGACAATAGAATTACTCCATTAAATACTCAAATGTGCATGTTTTATGGCTTGTGATTGTATTGTTAGATTAACATGTTTTTTTCTTTGCAATTATTTTATATATTTGACTTAGAAAGCATTTTTAAGGCATGAGATAAATGCTTTTTCTATGAGTAAAAAAATTAAGGCAGGTGTGGCGTCATGCACCTGTAGTCCCAGCTACTCTGGAGGTGGGAGAGGATGGCTTGAGCCCAGGAGTTTAAGTCTAGTTTAGGCAATACAGTGAGACCTCAAGACCCTGTCTCTAAGGGAAAAATAAACAAACAAATGAATGAAAACCATATGTCCTAAAGGATTATTCTAAGACTCCAAGGTTTGACTTTTCTTGTGCATTTAGTCTTTTTTTTTTTTTGGCCAGGGTCGGGTTTGAACCTGCCACCCCTAGTATGTGGGGCTGGTGCCCTACTCCTTGAGCCACAGGCACCACCCAAGCATGTTTAGTCTTTATGCACAAAATATCACACTGTGCACCTCGTGATAGTGAAGTATTTGGAATCTATCCATGCTTTGCCATATGTAATTTATTCTAATCTGTGTTTATGGTTTTTTTTTTCCCTAGACAAAGTCTAGAAAACTACATTTTTTTCTTGCAAGCATGCTGCATTTCATTTTTGAAAAAATAATTTTTGAAGAGATTTAAAAAAAATTATTCTTTTTTTTTTGAGGCAGGACCTCCCATGTTACCCAGGCTAGAGTGCAATGGCACCATCGTAGCTCATTATAGCCTCAAACTCCTGGGCTCAAGGGATCCTCCTGAATGAGTAGCTAGGACTCAAGACGTGTCAATGTCCTCACCTAATTTTTCGTAGAGATGGGATCTTACTCTGTTGCTTAGGTTGGTCTTGAACTCCTGGCTTCAAGTGATCCTCCCACCTTGGCCCAAAGTACTTGGATTATAGGGATGAGCCACTGCATCTGGCAATTTTTAAGAGATATTAATTTCTCTATTAATGCAGTCAGTGTGACGCCATATGCACTCATCATTAAACTGGAACTAACTGAGGAGCATACGTGCACACGCTGGGAAGTAAAACTCAGTGGAAATCAAGCAGGGGAAGGGGGGAAGAAGGACTGGGTGAAAACCTACTTAATAGGTATAGCAAACACTATCTGGGTGATGGGGACATTTATAGTCCTGACTCAAGCACTACAAAAACAACCTATGTAACCCAAAATATTTGTACCTCTGTTATGCCTTGAAATTAAAAAAAAAACCTCATAGATAATAGTTACCATCATGACGAATATAACCCTCAGTAAAATAACATTCATTAGAACCAAAGAGCCAGGACTTTTACTAAGAATGTGTTAATAATTTAATTAATTACCTATTTTGCCTTTCAGCTACATTGCTTCTCATTATGTGTGTTTGACTGCAGCCTGTTTTTTGTAGAAAACTGGGCAATTCTCCTAAATATCTATAAAAACATTTGCATAATTTAAGACATAGTATTGTTTATCTCTCAAGGAGGACGATTTTCTGTTCATGCTGGATTTCTTCTATTTAATTGCTAAAGCATTTTTTTGTTCAGATTTTTTTTGGTTTGTTCTCTAAGTTTTACAGCTGGAGATGTATAATTATCAAGTTTTAAAACTCATACAAGATTCTGACAGAAATTGCACATATTTATTAGGCATCTAAAACTTATAAGGTCCAGTAAAAAAAAATAAAGTCAGGATGATTGTAACTATGAACATCTAAAGAGCCTTTCAGTAGAGAAAAAGGCTAGGACAACAAGGGCTATGGGTGGGTGGAAGAGATGGTGGTGATTTAAAAATTGTTTTATTTTGTAAATATAGTCATTTAAAAAATTCTAAGAGGTGGAACACATTCATCTTAGTTAAGTATCACAATAATGGAGAATCTTGAATCCAATGTACTCAATTTTAATATGAAGCTAGTAGAGGATCTAATAAATACCCACATAAGAGAAAAACTCAACTCAATTCAAGGTGGGGGGGGGAAACAAGGGAGGAGGGTTTGGGGGGGTCATGGCATATGGCACACCTCTTGGGGGTGGGACACAATTATAAAAGGGACTTTACCTAACAAATGCAAACAGTGTAACCTAATTCTTTGTACCCTCAATGAACCTGAAACAATAAAAAAAAAATTTAGTGGTCATATATTAATACTAAATTAAAAAAATCAACCTCTAATTTTATGTAAGGTGCAATAAATTCAACAGCCAAAGATTTCAGCATTATCTTAAAAGTTACTAAATCTCCCTCCTGAGTAGCATCCAGGCAAAACGCACAGGCACCCATCACAATGCCTGTCTATTTTTAGAGATGGGGTCTCCCTCTTGCTCAGGCTGGTCTCCAACTCATGAACTCAGATGATCCACCTGCCTTGGGCCTCCCAGAGTGCGAGGATTACAGGTGTGAGCCACCACACCCTGCCACAAGATGTATTGATATCATATAAAAGCAACCCTATGCTGTGATGATGGCATTTTGAATTGAGTGGCTGTAAAGAGCAGAAACCAGAGATTCATTAGTCTCAGCAGTGGCACTGATAAAACATGTGGATTCTCCTTGCAGTAATCTTTACATGGCTGGGGTACTTTTTTTGCTATCAAAGAAATGGGGAGAACCCTGGGTTGGCATTATAAATTATAAATCACAATCTCACAAAGGTAGTACACCGAGTCATGAAACTTAATGTTGAAGAGTTTAATAATTGCAGTAAAAAAATCAACCTTTTCATCTTTTATTTAAAACTTTTTTTTTTTTTTTTGAGACAGAGTCTTATTATGTTACCCTCGGTAGAGTGCTGTGTCATCACAGCTCACAGCAACTTCAAATTGTTGGACTTAAGCAATTCTCTTGCCTCAGCCTCCCAAGTAGCTGGGACTACAGGAGCCCATCACAACGCCTGGCTATTTTTTGTTGCAGTTGTCATTGTTGCGTATGGTTGGCACCCTAACCACTGACTAACAGGTGCTGAGCCTATTTATAACTTTTTGAAAACTCTTTTATTGTAATTAGAGTGAATTTTTGTTTATAGCAAGCTCACAATTGCAGAAAATCTCAGTGATAATGTTTATGGCTTTAATTTAGGTTAAAAAATATTTTTAAAAAGATGTCTGGGTATATGAAAAACATCAGTGTGCCACATAAAAAGGATATATTTTATTTTAGTAGTTTCACTCTACTTACTGCCAGTTCCACTCATAAAAAAAAAATGAATAAACTATTTAAAAAATAGGGCAAAATAAAATATGGTGTAGGGGAATGGAGGTAGGGAACATGGTGTGTCACATGAATGAGGGTTTGTTGCAATTATAAAAGAGTTTATAAAAGGTGTGATGATAGGAAATACCGTATCTAATCTACACACCATGACCATTACACAGATGTAAATATTGTTATTCACCTAAGGTTTACCTCCAGCCATGTACCCTTGAAAACTAAAGAGATAAATTTCACATTTTTTCCATTTTATGAAAATAATTTCTGGTAGGAATGATCTACAAGATTCTCTTCTAAAAATGCATTGCTCTAAGTTTTAAAGAAATTAACTACTGGGTGGCACCTGTGGCTCAAAGAAGTAAGGCGCTAGCTCCATATGCCGGAGGTGGCAGATTCAAACCCAACCCTGGCCAAAAACAAACAAAAAAAAAGAAATTAACTACCCTGTTATCTTCTATACAATATGAGTTTTAATTGTTTAATGTTTTCTAAAAATTAAGATTAATCTCACACACACACAAGATGATATATGGTCTTTCTTTGTGTTCTATTTATATGGCATAATACATTAGTTAATTTCTGGATATTAAACCAACCTAGCATTCCTGGGGTAAGTCCCACATGGTGGTGATATATGCTTTTTTAATGTGCTATTGGATTTGATTTCCAAGTATTTTGTTGAGTGTTTTTTTTTTTTCATCTGTATCCTTTTTTTAAAAAAAAAATCTGACTTTTATTTTATTTATTTGTCTATCTATCTATCTATCTATCTATCTATCTATCTATCTATCTATCTTTGAGGCACAGCCTCACTCTGCCGCTCAGGCTGGAGTGCCATGGCATCAGCTTAGCTCATGCAGCTTCAAACTCCTAGGTTCAAGCACTCTTCCTGCGTACCCTCCTGAGTAGCTGGGACTGCAGGCTACCATAGCCTCCACAATGCCTGCCTAACTTCTATTTTTAGTAGAGATGGTGGTTTATTTTGCGGGATACTAGTCTTAAACACCTGAGCTCAAGCAATCCTCCTGCCTCAGCCTCCCAGATGGCTAGGATTATAGGAGTGAGCCACTGCTCCCAGCCTGCATCTTTATTCTTAAAGGATATTGTTTTTGGTTTTCTTTTCTTGTGATATCTTATTCTGGTTTTGGTATCAAGATGATACAGGCCTCACTGACTGAATTTGGAAGCATTCCCTCTTCTTCCATTTTCTGGAAGAGTTTTTGAAGAATTAGCATTATATCTTCTTTAAACATTTAGTAGAAGGTGTCACTGAAGCCATCTGGTCATGTATGAGCTTTTCTCGGTGTGTTTTTTGATTACTGAATCGACCTCCTTAAGTCGTGCATGTGTTCAGATTTTCTGTTTCTTCTTGAGTCATTTTGGTAGTTTGTATCTTTCTGGGAATTTTTCCATTTCATTTAGGTCCTATTATTTATTGGAATACAATTGTTCATGATGTTTTTATTCCCCAAGAGTTGGTGTTTTATTCTTTCATTCCCAATTTTAGTAATTTTATCTTTTCTTTGTTTTCTTGGTCATTCTAAACTAAAAGTTTGGCCATTTGTTGATCTTGTCAAAGAACTAACTTGATTTAAAAAATTCTTTATTGTGTTTATATCTGTCCTAATCTTTTTGTTTTTTACAAATACATATGTTTATTAGGTTTCCACTTTTGCCTTCACAGAATTAAAAAGGCTAAATTTAATGACAATAACAATATTTAACATAAGGACTGAGAACAAAAACTTCATAAAGAACAAATAAAAATAAATACATTCAGAAAAGAAATCAGACAATTGCTGCAACGAAATGTTAAGCAATAATAATAATAATGCAACGAAAGTAACATTCACATTGACAGATAGGAGTATGTCTATTATAGAATACTTTGATCAGTTAACTTCTTCTTCTTATTTTGTTTTTTCCAAAGTCTCAAAAAATAGACAACTAATATTTATAAATAAAAGTAAAAGATAATTTCAAAAAAACAGATATGCCAAATCTTATAGACAATAGAAAAAGAAATACTTCAAAATCACTCTACTTAATCTGGATACACCTGATATTAAAATTGGAGAAAATATATTATTATAAAGGGGAAATTACAAACATATTTCACTTATAAATGAGGATGTAATATGATAAATCAACATATTAACATGTTGAATTAAAAATTAATATTTAAGTAATATACTTTGGTCAAAATTAAATCCAATTTATGTGAGAATTAGTCACTATTTTCTTTCTTTCTTTTTTTTTTCCTTGCCCACACTCCCTCCCTCCTTCTCTGTCTGGTCTACCCTTCCCCCATGCCCCACTGTATCATTAATTGTCTTCATTTCTCTATTCCTGTGATGCTTCACTAAGAATAATGTGTTCCCGTCCATCCAGGTTATTACAAATGCTGTAAAATCTCCATTATTTTTGATGGCTGAATAATATTCCATGGTATACATATACCACAGCTTACCAATCCATTCCTGGGTTGAAGGACATTTAGGCTATTTCCACATTTTAGTGATTGTACACTGGGCTGCGATAAACAGCCTAATACAAGTGTCTTTCTAATAAAAGGTTTTTTTCCTTCTGGATGGATGCCCAGTAATGGGATTGCAGTAATGGGATTTTTTTCCTTTTTCTTGCTTTGGGCTTAAAGTATTCTTCTTTTCTTGTTTTTTAAGGGGAAAGGTTTGGTTGTTGACCTGAGATTTTTTTTTTTTTTTAATGCTGGAATTTACAGCTATAAATTCTTTCCTGCTTTCACTACATCCCATAAGTTTTGATATATTGTATTGTCATTTCAATTTATCTCAAAGTTTTATCTAATGTCCCCTGTGATTGCTTTGTTGGCCTATTGGTTATTAGAAGTGTTTTGTTTAATCTACACATATTTTTTAATCTCTTCAATTTCCTTCTGTTATTCATTTCTAATTTTATTTCACTTTTCTTGGAGAATATGTTTTGTATACTCTCATTATTTTTAATCTTATTAAAGCTTGTTTTGTAACAATGATATATTGTCTACCCTGGGGAATGTTCCATGTGCGAAAGTGATTTCAGGAATAAACATTTTAAAAAGTTGCCAGTTTTAATTTTGTTTTCTTTTCTTCCTTCCTTCCTTCCTTTCTTTTCTTTCTTTCTTTTTTTTTTTTTTTTGAGATAGAGTCTTACTTTGTTGCCCTTGGTAGAGAGCGATGGCATCATAGCTCATAGCAACCTCCAACTCTTGGGCTTCAGTGATCCTATAGGCACCTACCACTATGCCTGGCTGTTTTAGAAACAGGGTCTTGCTCTTGCTCAGGCTGGTCTAGAACTCCTGAACTCAAGTTATTCACCTGTCTCAGATTCCTAGAGTGCTAGGATTATAGGTGTGAGCCACCATGTCCTGCCTTCAGTTTTAATTTTAAATATGGTAAATATTTATAGATATAATCCATACACACAAATGCTCTTTGGGGTTTTTACAACTTTTTAAAATGTGAACAGATCTTAAGAACAAAATGTGCTATAAGCACTAAACCAAAGGGATGAACAAATTTGACTCAGATGATGAAAGATGATGGTTGCTTTGTCAATGAGTATGGACTTTCTTCTGTAATCAATGGAAATTAGTGGAGGTTTTTAGAAGGAAAGTATAATTATATCCATGTCCCCAGGGCATAGAGCAATGCCTTGTACTTACTGAGTAGCTCAACAAATATTTGTTGGATGAGAAATATGGATTGAAGAATTGAGAGACTAGAGACAGCAAAATGAATTTGTTTTCAGAATCTTAGGCAAGAGGTGCTTAGATGGATGAAGGCCATTCTGGAAATTATATTTCAATTTCCTAATTTTAATTTCTGCTTTAATCATTAAATCAAACATGAAATATTCCCTGGATATTTGGGATTTTTTTTTTTTTTTTTTTT
>NW_003852524.1:3093755-3098013 GCF_000181295.1 Otolemur garnettii
CCTTAGCCGGTTGAGCTATAGGCGCCGAGCCGATATTTGGGATTTTAACATCCAGTGTCTCATGAATGGTTTAAAGTGACTTCTTGAATATGTATAATCAGTCCTTTGCCAATCCTGTTTTTCAGATAAGTTTATAGTTTGAATAAATAGAAAGTCAGTATATAAACTGAGCACAAAGCAGTTTCAAAGGATTCACCACAGTGATAATCATAGTCTCTCTTCTTAAAGTAGGGAATCCTGCTTGGAATTTCCATGTGCTTTGAAACATGTTAATTTAAATCTATGTAATTTTGTATATATTGTGAGAGTATTTTGAAGTATATCAATCAGGATTCCAACAGCACACAGCTGGCACACTCAAAATAGGACAAATTAGGGAGGTTTTATTTATGTAAAAAGTATTTACAGAGGTAAATAAAGAGAGAAAGAAACCACGGGGATGGAAAATATGGAGAAAGCAAGAAAAGAAGTGTGCATGGGATACGTAGAGGGCACAGGTGGAGAGTCTAACTTGGAGGTAGGATGTACCCTTCCTCTGACCCTACAGGAAAGTGTTAAAACACACACACACAAACAGAGTCCAGTGCAGTGACTCACGTCTGTAATCCTAGCACTCTGGGAGGCCAAGGCAGGTGGATTGCTTGAGCTCAGGAGTTTGAGACCAGCCTGAGCAAGAGTAGGACCCTGTCTCTAAAAAAAAAAATTAACAGGGGTTGTGGTGGGCACCGGTAGTGCCAGCTACTTGGGAGGCTGAGGCAAGAGGATCACTTGAGCCCAGGAGTTGGAGGTTGCTGTGAGCGCCGATGCCAGGGCATCTACTGAGGGTGACAAAGTAAGACTGTCTCAAAAAACAAAAAAACAAAACACAAGATGTAAAAATGGATATATTGAAACTAAAGAGTGTTGGGAAAGTGTGTGCTGCTTCTCTGGACCTGGGCTAGAGCTCTTTCCCTTGATTCTTACTGTTTGTTTGCACAAGACCTGTCAACTGCTGATGGGGAGAATTTATTCTTATTCTATAGCCAAGAGGAAGTAATCATTTTTATCACTGCAGAGCTATAATGTGCCAGGTCTACATTTCCCTATGCACCCAGGCATCAGAGAGCACACAGCGCAATGTCCAGGATTGCTCAAGTACCCTGTCCCCATTAGCAGAGATACCATCGTTAATTGCACTGGATAGATAAAAGTGTAGTACTGTTGTACTGAAAAGGACACAGAACTACTTACTTACCCCATAACGTTTAAGAGCTTTATTGACTTATGTGCAATGTATTTACTATGTAGAATTTGATAGATTGACATATATACAACCATGGAACCACCACGGCAGTCGAGGTGGTAAACGTACCTTCCTGCCCCTTTCCTCTCCCAAGGCAACCACTGGTTGGTGGGTTATCACTCTAGATGGACTTACATTTATAATGTTAGGTAAATGGAATTATATATTATCGACTCCTTCTTTTCATCTGACTTATACTCAACAAATTATTTTTAGATTCTTCTGTGTAAAACATTAAAATACTAGTTGGGCTGACGTCGAACCCTTCCACTTAATTTTGATAAACATTCTCTTGCATTTCTTTCTGGTGTTAAACCTACTTTTTAAAAAATCAAAGTATTTATTCAAGAGTCTCTGTCCCTTTCTCTGAGTCAGCGGTGTTTTCCCTTCAGTGTGGTCAGTAAGGCCTTCGTAGTAAACTCCATTCTTTTCTCCCTGTGTTTACCTTCTTCCCTTTAGTCTCAGGCACGAGGTGTCTACCTGGGCTCTGTTATTTTTATCCTCTTTTTGTCTCATTGCTAATTTACTCTTTCACCTATCTCCTCTTTCTCTGTGCTTTTAACCTCTTTCCACACTTTATCTCATTTTCCTATGCCTGTTAGTCTTTCTGATCCTAAAATAAAAATACCAGCAACCACCAGAACACCCACTACAATGAACAAGAGGATGTTCTGCTGTCTGTAATCTCCTCTGTTGCCTGCTGCCTTATCTCTGTTTTTCTTGATCAGTCCGTCTTCCTTAAAGTATAGTCTACAAGGCAGACTACAGGAGAGCCCAGTATGAAATGGAAATGTGTCTGCTTTTTAAAAAATTATTAAGAATTTCAAGATGGTTCCTAGTGCTCTTAAGAGGCTGAGGCCAGTGGATTGCCTGAACTCAGCCTGCGCAAGAGTGAGACTCTACTAAAAAAAAAGAAAAAGAAAAAGAAAAACTAGCTGGGTATTGTGCTGGGCACCTGTAGTCCTAGTGACTTGGGAGGCTGAGGTAAGAGGATTGCTCGAACTTGGGAGTTTGTGGTTGCTGTGAGCTGTAATGCCTCGGTACAATGGTCTAGGCAACAGAGTAAGACTGTCTAAAAAAAAAAAAAAAAATTTCAAGATGGGGGATTCAGAGTGTTGAACTAAGCATGGGGCCTGGGGCCCTGTGTGACTGCACGGGCTGCACAGGACGAAGCTGACTTGGAGACTACACTCTTATTTCTACTTACTGAACTCACATTCACCTTTTAACCCACTGCAACATACTTTTACCTCCACCTTAATCCTGTGAAAGTTCTCCACGAAGCTAAGATCATTAAGCATTTTTCAATTCTTATTTTTACCTTTTTGCATTAACCAACTTTTTTCTATATATTTTTATCCCTCTTCCATATATGCAGTTGCTTAAAAATTATTTGTTGAATCAATGAACGGCCCTTCTTTGACTTTGATTCAGTGGATTCTCGAGGTCCTGACTGTCCCCTCACTTTGCTCCCTACTTCCATCCTACTTCATCCCTCCAGGTTTATATGTAAGTTTATGACTTCAAAATCTGTATGTGTGTCAACTGGTGACTTCAAAGTCTGTTTGTCTAGCTCCTGCCCTAAGTTTAGAAGTGTCTGTCTATCTACCTGTTTATCATCTCTCTATCTGTCTCTCACCAGCTGCCTCTAAAATGTCTTTGCCTCAATGTCCAATTGATACCTCAAACTCACCATGTTCAAAATCAAATTCGTTACAGTCTCCTGTTGACACTCCCTCTTGTGGTTCTTATTTGTTACGGTGCCTCTAGGCACAAAAGCCATTGAGGGAGAGACTGCGTTGTCTAACTAATGTAAGAAACTCAGGAGAGATTAAGTTTGAAATAGGAACTCAAAGGTGAGTAAGTTTGGAAATGAGAAAAATGAGATGGAAGTTGCAGAAAAGATGAAATGTTAGTTGTTTTTTTTTTCCTTCTGGACAAAAAAGATTGATGGGTTTGGGTAACCACACCCTAATATCCTCAGTGATTCCCACCTATTGATACTGAAATATCAACAGGTGGGAATTGTACTGAAATTATTAAGGATTGTACTGAAATAATTAAGTTTGACTTTTGAGACTTCATCCTAAATGATACTATGGCTTCCCTCCTGTTCTCTTGGATTACTGACTCTGATATGAGCTGCCATGATGGGGAACACTAAACAGCTCTATGGGTGAGAGGTCCATGTGTTGAAAAATGAGGCTTCCAGACAACAGCCCATATGAGCGGCCCAGCTTAAGGGTAGATCATCTATGGCAGGCAAGCCTTTAAATGCTTATAGTCTGGACTATGTCTTGAAGATAACTTCCTGAGAGATTCCAAGAGAGAACCACCCAGCCTAGACACCCCCAGATCCCTGATCTACATGATCCGTGAAATAACGAATGTTTTTGTTCTAAGCATTAGGTGGCTTTTTTTCTCTGTTCTTTCTTTGAGACAGAGTCTCACTCTGTTGCCCTGGGTAGAGTGCTGTAGTGTCACAGCTCACAGCAATCTCAAACTCTTGGGCTTAAGCCATCCTCTTGCTTCAGTCTCCTCAGTAGCTGGAACTACAGGTGCCTGCCATAATGCTCAACTAGTTTTTCTATTTTTTTTTTTTTAAGACAGACCCTCAAGCTGCTGTCCTGGGTAGAGTGTTGTGGCATCACAGCTCACAGCAACCTCCAACTCCTGGGCTCAAGTGATTCTCCTGCCTCCTCCTCCCAAGTAGCTGGGACTACAGACACCTGCCACAATGCCTGGCTATTTTTTGTTACAGCCATCATTGCTGTCAGGTTGGATTAGAACCTGCCTGCTCAGGTGTATGTGGCTGGCACCTTAGCCACTTGAGCCACAGGCACTGAGCCTAGTTTTTCTCTTTTTAGTAGAAAAGCATTAGGTTTTGGATAATTTGTTATATACCAGTAGATAACTAAAGCAGAGGACGTTTCGTGGTATACACTTTTATATGTATTGAACTTTTTTTTTTTTTTT
>NW_003852524.1:3098184-3120278 GCF_000181295.1 Otolemur garnettii
CTTAGGTGTACGTGGCTGGCGCCTTAGCCGGTTGAGCTATAGGCCCCGAGCCTGTATTGAACTTTTAAATCATATATCTATATAAATAAACACCATAAAAGCAATCACAGCGGGAACTCTTAAGAATGAAATCCCTGCCTACATTTCCGAGTGATTTCCCGTTACATCCTTATCTGGAGTGAAGTAAAAACTCATTGCACTTACCTTCCAAGTTTGCGTGAGCTGGCTCCTGCCTCTCTGTTTCTCCCTCCGGGGGCATTAGTACTGGTTCCCCTTGACTTCCATAAAGGTTCTGACATTTCTGAATTCCAGGATTGTCAAAGACTAGGTTCTTGAAGTGAAACTGCAGCTGCCTACCCTGAAGCAGCCCTTTACCAAACGCAGAATGCCCTGTCTGTGTCTAGCGCAGTGGACAGACACACACATACACTCTTACAGCTTCACAGAGATAAAGGTAAAATAAAAGGTACATATTTAAAGTGTGCACTTTGGCAGATTGAAAATAAATGTTGAAATCATCACTATACTCAAAGTAATGAACATTAGTTTTTACACTTCAAAGCTTCCTCCAACCCCAGTCCTTCTGAGTTTGTGAAGTTAAAAAAAAAAAAAGTTTCCTATGAGCTCTTTTGTAATCTCCCCCTCCATCTAACCTTATCCTTTTGACCCCTAGACTACTTATCGAGACAGATTATAGATTATAGTGATTATTTCCATCATTCAGAAAAGTTTGATTGGAAAGTGCTTGTGCGATTCCTGTGAAGAACGCCCCATTTTGTTAACATACTAGTTGTAGTTAATATAACAGTTGTTCACAAAGTCAGTGAGCCCTGGAACCTCATGAGAGTCTCAAGCTGTCACCCTGGGTAGAGCACCGTGGTGTCACAGCTCATAGCAACCTCCAACTCTTGGGCTCAAGTGATCCCCTTGCCTCAGTTTTTCTATTTTTAGTAGAGATGAGGTCTTGCTCTTGCTCAGGCTGGTCTTGAACTCCTGAGCTCAAGCAATCAATCCACCTTGGCCACCTAGAGTACTGAGATGACAGGTGTGAGCCAACGTGCTGGCCTAATTATGGAGGGACTTATTTGGTCCTTTTCACCTTCACTTGGCGTGCTGGAGAGAGGAGAGAATGGGATAGTACTGTCTCTTCATTGTTTGCTTCTTGAAACTTAAGTTTGTTGTGCAGGTAAACTAAAAGCAGAAATTAAAAAGCATGTCTATGCTTATCACAAAAAAGTAACTAAACATTTCAGTCTAAGGTAAATCCTCGCTTTCTTTTATAAAAATGGAAGTACACTATATATTTTAGGTCTTATGTTAAACTTTATCATGAGCATGTTATCAAGTATCTTCTATAGCATAATTTTTTTTTCCCTTTTGAAACAGCCTCACTCTGTTGCCCAGCCTAGAGTGCCTTGTCATCAACCTAGCTCACAGCAACCTCAAACTCCCGAGCTCAAGCAATACTCCCTCTAAGTAGCTGGGACTACAGGAACCCACTACAACACCTAGTCGATTTTTCTATTTCTTTTCTTCTTTTTTTTTTGAGACAGAGCCTCAAGCTGTCTCCCTGCTGTGGCATCACAGCTCATAGCAACCTCCAACTCCTGGGCTCAAGTGAGTCTCCTGCCTCCTTCTCCCAAGTAGCTGGGACTATAGGCACCCGCCACAACACCCAGCTATTTTTTGATTGCAGCCATCATTCTTGTTTAGTGGGCCCGGGCTGGATTTGAACCTGCCAGCTCAGGACGCTTGAGCCACAGGCGCCAAGTCTGACTGTTCTATTTCTAGTAGAGACAGGGTCTTGCTCTTGCTCAGGCTTGTCTCAAACTCCTTAGCTCATGGGATCCTCCAGCCTTGGCCTCCCAGAGTGCTAGGATTACAGGTGTGTTGCACCCTATTTGGTCTATAGTGCAATTTAAAATGACTAATATACAATTTAGTGAATGTCAGCTTTGTTAGTTGCTGTGAATAATCATTTTTTCTCTGAGCTTTTGACCCTTGATTTTTGGATAGACTCATATTTAGGGAAAAATATATAGAAGTAATTTCCAGCAATGTTAGGGTCAAGATTGCCAGTTTATGAAAGAAGAAAAATTAAATCCCTGTTTTGTTGTTAAAATATTCAGCCAAGTGTGGTATCATGTGCCTAGTCTCAGCTACTCATGAGGCCGAGGTGGGAGGATTCTTCAAGCCCAGGAGTTTGAGTCCAGCCTGAGCAATATGTGACCTTGTTTAAGAAAAAAAAAAGAAAGGGAGAAAAGAAAAGAAAGAAAGAAAGAAATTCATTACTAGTTTAAAGTGTATTTTCCATTTTGAAATCTGAATGATGTTCACTAAATTGGAACGGACGGAAACATGACCTGAGGGGTGGAATGTGAAAACTGTTCAGTGGTTCAGAACAATTAGAATGTTCAGGATCCAAATCAAAGGCTGCTCTATCTCATCCAATCTTTAGGAACATCTATGTAGGCAAAATGAATTATCCAAATTATAATTGAATTAAGCCAGAGTATTAGGTTTAATACATTAATATTTGAAAGATTAAAGTGAAGCAAAAACCTATTGATTTCATTACCTCACGTAAGCAGATAATGTTTAATATTATCTCAGATTTTAGGAACCCTGAGAATATGAAAAATACTTGTGGATAAATTCCATAACAATAACAATGTCTTGTACAAAAGACAAAAACTGTCATTAGCTTATAACAAAATACAACAGACGTGATCACTTTGTCACCCTTCCCCCGGAGAACATGGTGGATGCGGCAGCCACCTGCTCACTGTACGTGCCCACTGGCCACTTTGGTTGACTTGGTCAAACTTGTTCCAGGGGAGTTGTGTGCCCACTTATGGTTCTTCCCACTTCTATCTGTTATTATATTTTTTCATTTTAATTAAATATTATATGAAGACATACATTTTTTATTGTAAAAATAAGTATTCATTTATGACAAACAAGTTTCAGAGAAACATGATGGTTAAAATATGGCTAATTTTTGACAATTAAGCTTTCAGCAAAAAGTATGAGTAAGAAGCAAGAAGATCAGTTAACAAGTAATCTTATACCCACTTCATTAATGAGACCACTGGTTATGTTGGAAGATACAATGGTAGCTTTAAGGACTTTAGATATAGCTCTAGGTTAATGGCATGATTTGCCTTTCATATTTTACTGATTTCCAACTTTAAGGACATTTTTTAAAAGAAGCTATTGTTTCTATGAAAAATGTAATACTTTATAAAGGTTTGCTAAAAGTGAGTCACAGTGGACTATTAAGCTGTAAAAGTGTAAGGAGAGGGCCAGGTGTGGTGACAGCACTCTAGGAAGTAGAGGTAGAAGGTAGGAGGATCCTTTGAGGTTGCGAGATTGAGACCAACCTAAATAACAGTGAGGCCCTGTCTGTACAAAAAATGGAAAAATTAGCAGGGCAGGGTGGTACATACCTGTAGTCTCAGGTACTTGGGGGGCTGAGACGGGAGGATTGCTTGAGACTAAGAGTTGGAGGTTGCACTGAACTATCATGATGTGATGATGCTACTGTACTCTAGCCACGGCAATAGAGTGAGACTCTGCATCCAAAAAAAAAAAAAACAAAAAGAGAGAAAATCATCAAAATCAAAGTCCTGAAGGAATCTGTGTTAATATTTCCTCATATTTAGCTTCAGCTTGATATTTTTTTCTCCACTTTAAAGAAGCTAAAATTTGAAACAGTAGATTATTCATTGAGGAAGTGGGTTTTGCAAGAAAGAAGACTTGGAATTCTATATTGCAGGTATGTAATCAAAGAAAGACTATTGGCCTTTACTCAATAAATTGATGAATAAACACACTTTTCTTTTCTTTTCTTTTTTTTTTTATTGAATGGTAACTGTGTTAAACACACTTTTCATTAAGTTAAAATGTTTATGTTATAGCTCTTACGATTCTCAATTCTCTTTTCAATTTGCCAAAAAAATTTGAACCTGATTGTTCTACATAAGGCAGTATGAAGTATGAGCTTATACTATGAGTGCTTTTTAATAGAGGTTAAGAAAACAGTTCAAATGGATTTAGTCAAATTTGGTCTGATTTCCCAAATTCCCCTGAGTGACTATGAGAATGTGACTTAGACCAATCAATACTTGGTAAGTCATTAAGAGAAACTTGAGATTCTGATAAAAGATTTTCAAAAAAGTGATGGACTACAAGGTAATTTTGTATCTTTATAATTTCTCCGTACTTTTCTTATCATAAAAATGAAACAAACTAGTCTACTTTAATTTAAATTATTAAATGTTTTGGCCTGTGGTTAACAGAATAGATCAAGAGTTTTACAATTTAGACTTAGGGCCCACAACTTTTTCTGTAAAGGGCCAGAGAGTAAATATTTTTGGCTTTGTGGATCATAGGGTTACTACTCAACTGTGCTCTTGTGGCTAAAACAGCCAAAGACAATATATAAATGGCAGCCTGGCTGTGTTCCCATAATGCTTTAGCTATGGGTACTACAACATGAATCTTACATAATTTTCACATATCATGAAATGTTATTCTCCCTTAGATTTTTTTAGCCATTGAAAGATATGAAAATCCATTCTGAGCTCACAGTCTGTAGAGAACCCCATGGCAGCTGGACTTGGCCCATGGGCCTTTGCTTGCCTGCCCTGATCTTGACGTCTTGTTACCCGACATCGCCTTTCCTGTGACCTTCATATCCCAGAAACATGCTATATTCATGTTTGCTTGCACATTTTCTGGTCATAATTTTTTTCATGTTAGGAACATCTGTTCTATTTCCTAATCCAAAATCAGTTTAATTTTTCTGTCTTCCATTATAACTTTAGCAGCCTCCCTGGCCTTCAGGTGTGTTCCTCACCTCCAAATTCTTTTAAGTAATTTCAGTCTTTTTGACATGCATAGTGTGAATTAATTCTTTATCTTCTGAGGTATGTCATCATTTCTGATTCTTCTTTTGATTATAATTTCTTAAAGAAAAACTGTATTTTATACTCTCACTCCTCTCAGCGTAGTACTGCACACACAGAAGTAGAAATACCGATTTGCTATCATAGGACAATGTTTATTATTCTTTTATTACATTTTAAAGCATTTTACTTAGTTTGTCAGTCTCAATATTTGCCATTTTTTCTATGTGTCTTCACTCATCGTTTCCCAGTGACTTCCTTCTCTGTCATCACAGTAAAATCTTTTTTCTTTTCTTTTTTTCTGAGATAGTCTCTGTGGCCCAGGTGGGAGTGCCAAGGCCTCAGCCTAGTGCATGATAATCTCAAACTCTTGGGCTCAAGCAATCCTCACGCCTCAGCCTTTCAAGTAGCTGGGACTATAGGTGCACAACACTTTGCTTGGCTCTATTTTTTTTTTCTTTCTGTTCTTAGTAGAGATGGGGTCTTGTTTTTGCTCAGCCTGGTTTCAAACTCTTGAGCTCAAGGGATCCTCCTGACTCAGCTTGTCAAAGTTTTAGGATAACAGACGTGAGCCACCATGCCTGGCCCCACAGCCATATCTTTATAAAAAGCTAACAGTATCAGCAAAACCTTCCATTGATGTTGGTACACATCTGTTAATAACCAAGTTTTCCCTTGAGATGATACTTTTTTGAAAACCCCAAGGGAACAGAAATACATGGGGTGAGCCCTAGCTTCTGTCTGGGAACACTTTTTCATGCTGGCGGAACCTAAGAGGAGCACAGTCTTTCTGGGTTGAGGAGGTAGGGATCAGAGTTTGAAGGTGCTAAACCAGCTGGAATTTGCAGAGCAAGTCCTGGAAAGGGTGTGTATGTGGGGAGTTGGTGTGTATCCTTGGCCAAAATTTGACCTGCTCATATATGTATAAGGCCAGATTCCATAAGACCCGCCAGAAATTGCTGGTAGCAGAGCTGAGGGCTGAAAGGTGGTACAGAGATTACCCTGTGCTGGGAGATGTCCAAATTTTGGCCCAGCTAGAAGAGAAATAACACCTTAGGCATCTTAAATGTTCTGCTGAGGCCTCAACTACCCTTCAGAGTGAGAGCTATACTTAAGTCTAAGTTTGAAACAAATTCTAAGAAAGAATATAAAACTGATTTTGATGAAGCCTGCTAATAATTTAATTGCCTTCAAGAAAAAGAAGCTCAATAGACTTTGAACAAAGATGACATAATCCAGGATTCCTATAATGGATTACTCACAGGGTTCCCCATATGATAAAAATATTAGTAATCATATGAAGAGGCAGAACAATGAGATTCATAATCAAGGAAAAATATAGTGAACAGAAGCAGAACCTGAGATGACCTGGTAGCTGCCATCCCATGGAGAGCTGTAGTGCCCTCTCTTATTTTTGTGGTTGATGTTTAGTGCATCTTTTAAGATCCTATTAAAATGGTAGTTTTTTTTAGAGTCTTTCCTGAATTCCTCCAACGTGATATAATTTATTTTGACTTCTCACTAGTATATGCCTTTCCTGTACTAGTTGTATTACAGTTATCTGTGTGCATATTTTCCACCCTGGTTGAGACCAGGGATTTCTATTTTATCTTTTTAGTCCCTAACTTATTTAGCCATTAAAGCCATATACAGATGGTCCCTGACTTACGATGGCTTTACTCAATGAGTTTTTGACTTTATGATGGTGAACTGTGGCAAGCATTCAGTAGAAACCATAGTTCAACTTTTGAATTTTGTTCTTTTCCCAACTGTAGCCTAACGGAAGTATTCTGTTTTCTGAGCATGTTTAGTCTAAGCTATGATATTTGGTAGGCTTGGTATATTCAATACAGTTTTGACTTAATGATATTTTCAATATTTGATGAGTTTATCAGGATTTGACTCCACTGTAAGTTGAGAAGCATCTGTAGTAAGCACTTAAGAATTATTTTTTAGGCTTGCACATACCTGCTGGGGTGGAAACTCTTGGAACCGGGAGTGGACCTGGGTGGCAATGAAACCAGGTGGGGTATAGTGGCTAGTTGGGGGTATGATCCAGTGCTTTAAAAGGTGGAGCTTCAAGCTGGTGGGATGGAGATGCTGCAGGTGCCAGAGTGTCCTTGCTGAGCACGACCAGGATCTGACAAGAAGGTATTTCCACCTAGCCCTCAACAGCTTCGGGCTGGTAATGGCCATGCTCTGGGTAGGGTATAATTTGGCCTGTGCCTCATGGACTGTGATAGGACATACTCACTTGGCAAAGGCCACCCTGGGGACCATCTGTGGACACTTGAGCACCCACATCAGCAGGAACATCATCCATGCAGTGACTCCATAGAGAGGGCTGGAGTGATCCAGTTATGGTTCCTGAACAGTGAGCTGCTGAACTGGGCAGACGGGGGCCACCACAGCAGTATCCACCCAGCCCGAGTGCCCAGGCTGCCCTTGGCCATTATGGTGCCCAACTAGGACCAGCTATCTTGGTCAGCAAGAACTCAAGCCCATGCCCACATCTGTCTCTCCCAAATCACTCCCTTGTCCACCTTCCAGCCTGGAGGAGTTTAAGCCACCAACTTTATGTGTCTTTCTGTTCCTGAGCAGCATAAGATTGGACCAAATCCTCTCTGTACCCAAGTGCCAGACAACTTTTGTGTGTCTTCAGAAATGGGTAGTATAACCTCTACTTCACCATATGGGAGACAATAAAATTCACTGTGCTGAACAGAGGGGGAGTGTGATCATTATGACGTGCAATCTCTGAGGTAAAACACTGCTTTTATACAAGTTGTAAGCAGTTTAAAAATGAAGCTGGCTGGGTATGGTGGCTTGCACCTGTAATCCCAGCACTCTTGGAGGCTGGGGTGGGATGATTGCTGGAGTCCAGTAGTTCAAGACTAGCCCTGCAACACAGCAAGATCCCATATCAATAAAAAAAAGTAAGAAAAATTGGCCTGGTGTGGTGGCATGTGCCCATAGTCCCAGGTTCTGGCAGGGCTGAGGTGGGAGGACTGCTTGGCCTAGGAGTTCGAGGCTGCAGAGAGCTGTGACCATGCCCCTGCTCTTCTGCCCAGGCAATGCTGTGAGACCCTGACTTAAAGAAAAAAAAATATGAATAAAACAAACTAATTATTTTCTTAATTTATGGGTAAAAGATATGTATTCTATATTTCCCAATTGCTTTAAAACTATTTACCTGCTGAAATTTTTGTATTCACTCATGAACAAATAGGTACGAGTGAAAAATGCTTTTTTTTTTTGAGACAGGAGCTTCAAGCTGTCCCCCTGGGTAGAGTGCTGTGGCATCTCAGCTCACAGCAACGTCCAACTCCTGGGCTCAAGCGAGTCTCCTGCCTCCGCCTCCCAAGTAGCTGGGACCGCAGGTGCCTGCCACAACGCTTGGCTATTTTTTTTTTTGTTGCAGCTGTCATTGTTGTTTGGCGGGCCTGGGCTGAATTCGAACCCACCACCTTGGGTGTATGTGGCTGGCGCCTTAGCCACTTGAGCCACAGGTACTGAGCCAAAAAATGCTTCTTAATTTTGGTATAGATTATCAGTTTTCCTAGAGAGTTCCATAAATTAGCAGACTAAAGAAATGAGTCTTGATTTCCAGTGGTACAAATGAAGAAAAAGTAAGCTCTATGAGGACAGACATTATTTTATATCCCCAGGATTTTTAACAATTCTTGACATATAGTAAGTGCTTAGCAAGTGTTTGTTAAATCTCTGACATTGACTGGCATTTGGACAAACCTTGATAAATATGTTCCATATTTTACAGTTTCATGATAATTTATTATAAGCCATTTTGAGTATTTCAAGTAAAGCCCATAGACTTTTCAAATAATTTTTCTCAGCCATTATAGCTCTAATATAAGGCCTATAAACTAAAATCTCTATTTGAACAAAAGCTAAGTCTTTTCTTTCACTTGTCAGTCTTTTGAAGATGATTTTCACTGTAGATTTTAGGGCTCCTCCTATATATCATACTGACAGTGTTTATATGCTTGCCTGATAATACATCATAAGTTAAAAATGTCAGCTGGTGGGGACTTACCTAGCTATATAGAAAGTGGAAGTGTGTAATAGAATGTTTAATGACCTCACTTTCTAAAGCTAGAATGGACCTTAGAGAATATCTACCATTAGACATGATGAAGAATGCGTTAGAGGCTCAGCGCCCAGAGATCAGTGGTTAGAGCGCCTGCCACATACATACACCAGGGGCTGCTGGGTTCGAACCCAGCCTGGGCCTGCTAGACAACAATGAGAACTACAACAAAAAAATAGCCAGGCATGGTGGCAGGTGCCTGTAATCCCAGCTACTTGGGAGGCTGAGGCAAGAGAGTTGCTTAAGCCCAAGAGTTTGAGGTTGCTGTGAGCTGAGATGCTACGGTACTCTACTCAGGGCTACATAGTGAGACTCTGTCTCAAAAAAAAAAAGAAAAGAAAAATGAGCTAAAAAGTTGTTGACAAGGTCAGAATATGCTGATATTTTGTATGTTTAATATAACTTTTCACTATCAAAGAAATACACAAGGAAGAAATATTTTTTCCATCCTTAAAATAACAAGGGTTTACATTTTAAAATACAATAATAAATACCAAACTATCTTTTTTTCTGGCAGATTTTAGCAGGGTAAACAGCACTGAAAATTTCTAATTCAAAGTTTTTCTTTTTTTCTACATATAGGGAGTCCTGTTTGTTTTCTAACCTCTCCCTCTTCCGCCTCTACCCCTAAAGAAACAACCGAGCGATGCTCAAAAACAGAAATCCAGCCTTTGTTTCACCAGATTCTTTCATTCTGGCATTGGCACTGCCGCTAGCTTGGCCTGATTATAGTTAATCCACTCCCTACAACATGACAAATGTTTTTGGTCCAAATTGAATGGCAAAGTCTTTGCAAACAGGAAAAGCAGTTGTCAGCTGTCGCTGTGGTACCAACATGCATCACGTCAGGACAGCCAAACAAAGAAAAGGATGATTCAGAATGCTGACCCGAGTACCCCGAACCTTATTAACTCTGGTGGGTTTTCTGTAGGGCTTGTTAAATGTGACGGAAGAAAGAAATCAGGGCATCGATTCCACATTGCATTCGGTTTCTCTGACTGTACAATTATCAAGTGGGGTTACAAAACTGCGAACTAAAATTTCTAGCTTCCTTATAAACCACACATTTCTCTTCTCCTTAACAATTTCAATTTATGAAGTTTCCTTAAAATAATAGTTTCTAGTTCAATTTGTTAGGCTCGTTCAGTAGAAATTACACCACTTGTAGTTCTTAAATTCCAGGAGTGCTATTGTTATTGAAGTCACTCATTCAAAAAGATACATTGTGCCTACCATTCATTGTTTCTTTGAATGGGAGATATTCTTTTTTGTCTTTAGGGTGAGTTATACACGATGTTGTTTCTCTAAGACACAGAATACTGTAGACTATTATATACTTTTAGGGATCTGTATTCCACCTGGCTGTATTGATCTTTCTGAGTAAAATGGAACCCAATAATTCTACAGAGGTAGAACTGAATCACCATTTAACTTTAGATTTTGTTCCTATTATATTTTTTATTTTTTAGATTTTCCTTTTATTCTTCCCTTCCTTCCTTCCTTCCTTCCGTCGGGTTCCTCTTTTTTGTTTCTTTTTAAAAATGACCAAGTATTTCTACTTTACAAAATTCATGTGAGAAATAAAAGTAAAATATGAAACTTTATTAGCAGAGCATGTCATGATCTAATAGGTTTATGTTTTAATTTATCCTTGAAGAGAACTGAGTTTATGGTCTTTATTTCACATCCCAGCTGTTGGAGAATTGCTGAGTCCATAGGGAGTTGCATGAGTTATGTAACTGGCATGAATTATTTGAGTTTAAGGAAACATAATTACCACATATAATGTATCCAATGCTGGACGAATCTTCATCTAAGGATTCAGGGTTGCAGAGGTCTGTGGGACTCTGATGTTTTCTTAGTTGAATGCAGTTGTAAATTTATTTCTTTTTATAGCTTGCAAGTAAAAATACATCATTCTTCAGCCTCTTGCCTTGTTACTGTCAAGCAAAGACAGGCTAGAAGGAGAGACTACTTAAACAAAAGATGAAACAAATAGGCTTAGATGTGTTAAGCTAATAATATTTAGGGATTATAATGCATGTAGACCCCCTCTGGTCTCCTTCATCTCTTTTTCTTCCTTTAAACACAGGATAAGGAGGTACAAACACAGTATTTCTTGCCAAATAGTTTTGTTCTTTCACAGGGAGAGAAAGGGAAAGAGCTTTCTTTATGACGCCTTGCTGGTCTGGGATTTCCTTTCCTGTTCTCTCAAGAGGAATTGTGAAGTTTGGTTCCTCCGTCTTTGAAATGCCAGATTCTAGAATAAAAATAAATTCTTTAACCTATATGTGAGGCCACCTACAACGATTAGATACTTGGCCTATAGAATATGGATTGCACGGCCCTCAAGGAATGCATTATGGAGTGGATTCATTTTCATACATAATCTCCAATGCTGTAACTCTGAAGTATAAAGATTGTAGCAGAAATTAATGATATGCATATTTCTCTTGGCTCTGTAACAGTAGGTGCCTATCCAAAGACTTTCAGTCCCACTAGGATCTCATTTTTATTGGTGGTAGAAAAATGATGTAGTGTATAGCATGAGAGAAACTGTGTTCCAGAGAAGAACTAAACACTATCTCTTTGAGAATTTATCATGTTCCAAGTATAAATTTACTGCTCCAGGCACTTTCCCTATGTAATCTCATTTACTTTTCACCACAACTCTGAGATTTGGTGTAATGGACATTTACTTTTCACCACACCTCTGGGATTTGGTGTAACGGATTTACGTAATGGATGAGACTAATTGAGACTCAGAGGTTACGTGACGTGCCTCATACCACATAAGTCATCAGGAGCACATCTGTTCTTGCATCAAAGTCCGTTGACTCTTTAGCTTTCGTCTTTTCCTTCTTCCCCGTATCATTTTATGTCCCAGTGAATAGATTATAGAATTAGTCTACCCGTATAGTAGACTCTGCAAAATTAATAATCTTGTGCTATTTTCTGTTACAGTCATGTCCAGTTATCAGTTTCTTTTTTGAGACTCTGTCTCATTGTTGCCCCAGGTTAGCGTGCCATGGTGACAGCCTAGCTCGCGGCAATCTCAAACTCCTAGGTTCTGGTGATCCTTCTGCCTCAGCCTCCCAAGTAGCAGGGACTATATGTGCTTGGCTACATTTTCTATTTTATAGTATAAACGGGGTCTTGCTCTTTTTTAGGCTGGTCTTGAACTCCTGAGCTCCAGGGATCCTCCCTGCTTTGGCCTTCCAGACTGTTAAGATTACAGGTGTGAGCCACTGCACCTGGTGATCAATTTCTTCTTTATTAGAGATATGGTGACGATACTATTTATTCTTTGAAGCAAGATACTTTTGAGAGTGAAAGGGAGCATTATTAATCATGCTGGGAAAACAAGCTCATCTCAGAATTATTCCAGGTAAATTAAAGATGTAGATATGCCCTCGTTATTAAATAGGGCCAGAAGTAGAATAGCTGAGCAGTTAGAAGTAGCAGCTTCTACTACTGTTCTTAAATAGGGCTAGAAGTAGAATAGCTGAGCAGTTAGAAGTAGCAGCTGTGGAGGTAGAACTAAATTTAAATGCTGATTATTTTTTATCTTTATTTATTTGCTTATTTTTTAGAGAAGAGGCCTCACTCTCTGGTCCGGTCTGGAGTGCAACAGTACAATCATAGCTTACTGCAGCCTTGAACCCACAGGCGCAAGCAGTTCTTCCACTTCAGTCTGCCCAAGTTGCTGTGATTATAGGTGCGAGCTCCCATGCTCAGCTAATTTTTAATACTTTTTTAGAGACAAAGTCTTGCCATATTGCCAAGGATAGTTTTGAACTCCTGGGCTCAAGCAGTCCCCCTGCCTCAACCTCCTTTCCCAGTCTCTGATTACAGGTGTGAACCACCATGCCTAACTCAACTCTTGATTCAACCGTTTGGTGACCACATGACCTTTGTCAAAATGCTTCACCACTTTTTCTCACTTTCCTTATATATAAAATAAGAACATTACTACTATTTTATAGGATTATTTCATGTTTTAAGTGAGGTAACACATGTATAGCATTAGAAAAGAGTCAACACTTGATAAGTATGATTTATTCTATGTAAGGAAAGTGATTTCTGTAGTTGTGCTTTGAGTGGTATCCAAAGACTTGTCTGAAGATAAATCCAGCTTCATTTCTCTAGTTACTTCTTAGAATTAAGTTTGAGTTTAATGAAAGCATTACATAATAATTTCTGAGTAAATGTTTACTAAACAAATGAATGAATAAACCATTCCAGAGCCATGAAATGTACCAACATCCACTGTTACAAGGATAGCTTGTATTTCAAAAACATGTAAAAAATTGAGGCCAAGTAGGTAAGTCTTGATGAAGGCACTGGGTGGGTGGGAAGCACGCAGCAGCTGGAGCTCTCGGAAGGGGCAGATTCAGAGGGGATGTGAGAGTGTTAGCTCGCTCTGGGCCAGCGAAACTTTTGTGGTTTCCAGGTGAAAGGAAGAGGTGAAAATGGAACAGGCCATTAGCCAAATGTTACTTTCATGAAGATTTTGTTGGCATTATGTGTTAGAAAAGGGGAAATAACTTCAGCATGGCAGGAAAATTTGGCCCTTGGAATTAGACTATATTTTTTAATCTTGGGAAAGATCCTTGGGCAAGCAGCCTCAGCTGTTTGGTTGGTAAACTAGGAATAATATTTATTTTATAGGGCTGTTGTAAGGATTAGAGTGAAGTCAATGTATGCACATCTGTGGATGCTTGTATGCATAGGTGGTATAATGTCGTGGTTGTTGTAGAAATTCAACAAATGATAGCTTTTATAATTATGAAGGATCATACAATTACCTGACTCAATTTTGAAGTAAAGTGTCTGAAAATTCCTTTGTAAAGTGCTTTACAAAGATAGGGATTTGCTATGAAGGCTGATATTGTCCTGATTATAAATCCTGCAACTCCGGTGTGCAGCTATTAGGAAATAGTAGCGTTTCATAGTCACATGGTCAGAGCCACAGAGATTCACAATCAAAATTATAACAGTTGTGTATGTTCGTGTATCAAAGTTAAACTTTAAAACATAACTATTCTTTTGCTTTTTTGCTATAAGTTTATCCCTTTTAAGTCCTGAGGTCATAGGATATAGGGTTTTAGTTTTGGCTTAATAATTCCTGCAAAAGCCTTGTGACTACTTGCATTTTGTTTCCTAGGCTGTTGCTCTAGTGGCCTTTAGGATGGGGAAAGGTGATTCTTCATGCATTTACCCATTTAAAAAGTATCTTTATCTTTTTTTATATCTTTACCTTTTTTATAAGTCCTACTAAAACAGATAATATATTCATAAAAGTGTTATTTCAACCATATTTTAAGTAAATTAATAAAATTGTTTCTTATGTTCCATTAAGAGCCCATTCTGATATTCTAGCTCTAATCTTGTAAATAGTTTTGGGAATGTTAACTTCGTCTTTCTCCGAAGTAAAATGGAGATAATTCTATTTGGTATGATTGTTGACTGAATTAATAGGATAAAATTTATAAGGAGCTAGGAAAAGCCCACTGTATGTACAAGTGTGAGACATTGCTATTGTGAATATGAATAATAATGTATGTTAAATCTTAAGTTAAACCTGAGGAAACATTATCATAAAAATTAGCATTTATCAACCTCGGCACTTTTCTCACATACCCTGTTCTCTAATGGTCTTGCAGGATTCTTCTCCCCCTTTTAGAGATGGAGGAAACCCCCACAGAGGTCGAGTTACTTCTTCCATGTCACACAGACAGGAAGGGCACGATCAGGATGGAGACACACTTGCTGACCCTGGCCTTGGACAGGCTGTACCACACTGTGTTGATGCCTCCTCTCTCATCTCTGTGACAGCCCATTTCAAAATGTACTAGCTGGCTTTTTCTTTACCCAACTCTTATTTTCTGAGCACTTCCTACGGGCTAGACACAGAATAGGCCCCCGGGATATAGAAGTTAGTCCAAGACCGGCTGCAGCTTTGAGAAGTTGCCTCTCGGGGAAGGAGGGCTCCATGTACTTATTTAAATGGAAAGCATCTCTTAGTCTTTTCTTTGTAAGGAGACTGAAATTATTGACTGACATAAAAGTTTTGTTATTTGGTGTTACAGATATGTATGCAATGTGTGTGTGCATATGTATATTATGTAGGATAAAGTACTGTGATACTTTGGAAACTTTCATACTTTACAAATTAAAGCTGACTGTGCCCCTGTTCTACGTAAGAGCTGACTGTAATTGGAAAAGCTGCCGATCTGGTAACACATCACTATGAGAAACAAACATTTCTCTGGGTGTGCTGTAGGATGTTCCACAATTTCCTGCAAATTGGATGCAGAAAACGCAGTAAAATGCAAATACTCACAGGTCCACGGATTTGTGTCATTCTTGATTGGAAGGAAGCATGATGTTTTCTTGTAATCATTGCCCTTAGAAGTCACTGCCCCAATTTTCCCACCATCTCTTGGCTATTCCAGCTTGATTTCACAGGGGCAGAAACAAGAAGGAGGTTTGTTATGGTTTGGCGGTGGTTTCTTTGAGTCCCATCAGTGAAACATGCTTTGCAACAGGAGAACTTGTAGATAAGATGAGGCCGCGAGATCTGAAAACCAGGTTTAATGTATAATATTGGTTTTGTTCTTTCCAGTCTTCAGCTGTGACTGACAAGTGATGAATTTCCAGTAATTCACTAAATGCCTGACAGGGTTAATTAACATATACCGCTGGTGACATCAGGATGCTGGTACATTAGACACATTTTGTGTTGAAGTTTTGTAAGGCCTGTCCCAAAGGAGATGGTTAGAAAGGAAGCATCAGTGTGCTGGTAAGTGGCCTAGGGGGTAATTTAGTTATTCTAAATAGTCTTAAACATATTTTTCTAATGGAAGTTTCCCTAATGGAAATTTTTATTGTGACAACCATTGACCCACTTAGCATCACTGCTCTCACATTCCATTTGTCTGTGTAAATATACAGATGGCACCAAAAAAACAGGCAAATTAGCTTAATACCACAGTGGATGACATCAGTACAGTACTTAGGGAGAACTTGATACACTCACCATAAAGCCTTTTAATCGTCTCTTTCATAGACTTGGGTAAGCAAGCCGATTTTCAATTCGAAAGAAAAAGTATTCATTCAAAGCAGGATTTGCAAAAGGAATTTTCATTCATTAGTGACAATCAGGATTATTTTCCCCAACAATTTTGCCACCTCTTAGGTGCAGAATATCATAGATTCTCCTCAGAGGGACAGAAAAAATTATCTTTGTCTATTCATGGGGGAATTAAATAGATTTTTTAAAAAAGCTCCACAGAGGTCACAGTTTTGCTCTGATGCTCGTCAGAGCACTGGCGTTTACAGATGCTGACACTTCTCTGTTTTTTTCAGATGAGTGATATAATCGCCACAGAACCCAAGGCATGCTTTTAATTCATAAGCAACTTCATTCCATAGATGGGTTACTTAGAAATCTTGCCTACCATCTCATGAATTCTGTCCCCAAATTAGAGAGTTTATTTTCCTAAGTATTTATAAATTCCAAAATCAAAATGGGAAAAGAAGGAGCTTGAAAATAGTTTGTTTTGGTTCACAGTCATTTCGGAGAACTGTTCAGCTTTGAGAACATGTGTCAAAGCGAACGCATTCAAACTGTTTGCAAGTCCGAGCGGGACCCTGTGGCCTCAGCATCCTCCCGGTTGTGTTGCATTTGTGAGTCGAGCTGCACAATGGAAGCCTTTGTTCTTATTCTCTCCCCACCCGGCATCCTACAGCTTCAGTTTCAGGACACTCTGCCCAAGGCCTCCCACAGCACAAAAGGAACTTGCTCCAACATCCTTGGAAGGCTTGGCAGGGTCTCTGGACCCAGAGCAAAGCTCTGACTTGGTTTATGTTTATGGATGAGCTGTTTGCATGTTGTTTTCCAGCCACAGGGGGAAGAAGCTACAATTTACTTTCAACATTCTTTTGCCATTTGAGATATAGACTTTGCCCTGTAGCTCTGCGTAGACCGAGGCTGTTTAGTCCCCAGAGACATATTCCCCGACGCGAACGGGAGTTTCTCCCGCATTCAGTGTGCTGCCCAGCCCTTTCCTTTGTTGAAGCACATACCAGTGCTGACAGGTAGCGTCTGCGCCTCGGAAACAAAATACAGACCCCTTTTACCAGAACAAACTAGAGGGGAGAAAGAATGAAGGCATGTGGCATCAGACCTCTCAGTTTACTGAGATTTCTCTCTCCCTGCAGAGAGGACGAATGCATGGGCGCTGATGGCGCTTTATCCAGGCGGAGAAAGGCCGTGTTTGAGATCTCACTCAGGACACCTCAGACACGGAGAAATGGGTTAAAAAGCTCCTGGCCACATTGTCACTGCCGTGGTGTGGCTGGTTGGGACAAACACCTTCAACCCTGGGCTCACTCCGGGGCTCACTCCGGCTTTTTCAGTTCTCATTTCTGCTGTCGCCAACCTGACACCTTCCAGGCTTCTCCCTTTACTCTACCTGAGGATCAGGGACCATTGCCAAGGCCACTGACCTGCTTCGTCCCAGCAGGGATCCTTTCAGGGAGTCATTACCCATGTCATCCAACAGCCACTTAGCTCAGGATAAGGGTGCTCCACATACGAACGACACACACATGACAGCCATGAAAGCAAAGCCTAATTAAAGGGGAAGGTAATTCCTCAGTCATGAATTCTTTTCTTCGATTTCTCTTTTTCAGTACACCCTCCTCTCTAGCTTTTTCCAGCTTCCGATCTGACAAGTCTCACTTCTTTACAGGCCAAGGCTAAAAATCTTTCTCCTGGAGCTTCTCTGGTGACCAGTCACTAAGGAAGTGGCCAATTCTTTAAATTCTCATTCAGGCAAAACTAAAATTGTGCATGTCTCCAAAAAACCTTGTATGGATATAGCTTCTGGCCCCCAGGACAGAGGTTGTTGCCCTGTCCTGGGTTTCCCAGGAGCCTGGCACTCTCGACCCAGTCTACCAATGTTCTTTCTTTCTTAAACGCCTCTTGTTTGCGTCTTCAACCTTGTGACCTGTTTTCCTTTTTCTCTTCCTCATAATAAGACTTCAAATGAAAAAAGAACTGTGTCATGCAATAATTATTTGCATACAGGATTGTGAAGACCAGTGATTGATTTTCTAGAACCTCTTAGGATCGGCCTCTTTATTGTTCCCATTTCACAAAAGTGGTAAGAGGATTGCTTATCAGAAATTACCTGGGCATTACAATTCTTTCATCTGTGAAAATGAAGGGATTAGAGTAGATAATCTCTTAAGGATCTTTCTAGCCCAAAAATGTCTATGCACTGACGTTGTTCTGTCTCCTTACAGGGGAGGCCAGATGGATATTCAGCCTTCCATGCTGTTCTTTTTGGTCAACAGGTCGGACATCTGTTTGGGACCTATCATACCAACGCGTTGCAATTCCCTTTGCTCCTCCTAGCTAGCGGCAGCAGAACGCCTCGCCAAAGGTGTCAGCACTCTTGTTTTTGGAAGAGCTTTTTATTCCTATTATTTCCGAAAACAATAAGAGCTATTTTCCTCTCTCTTTCATTCCTGTGGCTGGGAAATCTACTTTGGGGTAATGAAGACAATATTTGTATTCCTTCCTCTGAAATTTCTCCAAAAAAAATAGATTTAATATCAAATTAATATTAATTTACAAAACAAATCAAAATATTACTAAAAAGGGGAGGAAATATTTTGACTTATTTCATCAAAGGATAAGCCAACCATTTTTCCTTTACTAATACATTGTATGTTTTAGAACAGTTTGATGTTTAGAGAAAAACTGAGCAGATACTCTAGACTTAAGACCCCTAGATAAAAGAGCCCACGTGGAGAATCCCGAGTGAGTTCTTCAGTTCTTTCCCCCTTCCAGAAGCTCTGGTGCTTTTTACTTCTTCTGTACTCCTTTCTATCTTCTAATAAAAGTCCTACCTTACCACTGGGCGGCGGGGTGGGGTGGGGAGAAACTGAGCAGATAGTAAAAAGTTCTGCCATCATCCCCCCCCTTCTTCTGTTATAACATTTCAGAATAACAGGGTATATTTATTACAATAATGAATAATTAATTATTAACAGGGGGTTATTAGTAGTATCACTATTAAGTCCGTGGCCTATTGAGATTTCCTTGGTTTTAGTGTCATGCCCTTTCCTCTTCTAGGTCACCACAATTATACTCACCTCCTTTTGGTCTCTTCTTGGCTCGACAGCCACTCAGGTTTTCCTTGTTTTCGATGACATTGCCAGTTTTGGAGAGTACTGGTTAGGTGTATTATGGGATAACCCTTTGTTGGAATCTGTCTGATGGTTTTCTCTTAATTAGACGGGGTTATCTGTTTTGGGGAGGAAGATCACAGACTAAGGTGCCATTTCCATCACTTTGCGTCAAGGGTAATGTTATTCACATGACTTGTCACCATTCACGTGAGCCTTGGCGATTTGGCTGAAATAGTCCTTGTAAGGTTGGTTTCCGTTGAAGCCAATAGTCAACCAGTGTTGACTATTTTTTTAAATAAAAATGCTAGAGTCTAGATTTGGAAATTAACATGGAAATGATGTAACGACAGAAGCAAATGAAATAATCAAGTGTTTGCTTTCTCCCATCTAAAGAACATAGGCCTACATAATAACGCTCACAATTTACTTGGACCATTCTCCAAGGGAGATAATTTTTTTTTTTTTTTTTTTGTATGTAGTTCCTCTGCCAGGACATAGATGGGGAGGAAAGTGGAAGATGATATTTTTCTCTGGGCTGTGTCTTCTCCGTGAAGAAGTTGCTGCCCCGCAGACATGGATCTGTGACTCTTAGTTCACATATTTCATTGTGGTCTCAGAGACTCTAAAGAAATGGCCACCAAAAGATATTTCCAGCACTTCTGGATACCTTACTTAGGGAAAGAAATGGCATCTTCTAACCCTTGTGTGCTTTGTTCTAGCTTGGCAGAGTGATGGGACTATGGGACTATGGACACTTTCTTTTGGGTATAGTCTTGTTATTTTTATGTAAAAATGAGTGAAAGAAATATTAGAAAAAATAATTCAGGTGTGTGGTTCCTTGAATATCTTCAGGCATTTTTTAGTATTAGTGAAAGTTAGAAAAGTAACTTCCTTAACAGAATACAGATGTGACCTTAGTAATTAGATATATTTGTTAGCATTTGAGTTCACACATATTTGAGTTCATAAAAAGGAGTTCCCTTTAAATTAAACTCATTGCATAATGTGTATGTATATCTTTTATTAGTGACATCCAGAATAATTTTTGAACTATTTAGTTATTTCTTTACTTTTTTTTCTCATTTTGTTAGTTAATATTATTACTAAGATGAATATACAGATATAATTTGCTCCTTTTCCTCCTCTGGCCCTATAAAAATACCATTTTCTTAGCCATTGCCATAGATGACAAGATCCTAAACATGGTTTGCTTTGTAGAATTGGGTGCAAAGTAGGCACTTACCAGAGCAAGGTATTTTATTAATATTAGAAGTCAATGACAGGCCCAGTGGCTCACATCTATAATCCTTGTACTCTCAGAGGCTGACGCAGGTGGATTGCTTGAATGCAGGAATTTGAGACCAGTTTGAACAAGAGCGAGATGGCATCTTTACCAAAAATAGTAAAACTAGCCTGGCATTGTGGTGGGCGCCTATAGTCCCAGCTACTTGGGAGGCTGAGGCAAGAGGATCACTTGAGCCCAAGAGTTTGAGATTGCTCTGAGCTATGATGCCATGGCACTCTACCAAGGGCAACAGAATGACACTCTGTCTTAAAAAGAAAGCAAAAAAAAGAAGTCGATTACAAGTAGTGTGAGAATTATGTTGCTGCTTTAACATTTCTTATATCCATCATGTCATCTTTAGTTTCAGTTCTACTGTCTCAGTTCCCATCCTCATGTTCTCTGTTTTTCTTTAATCTGTTTTCTTCAACTCTACAGCCAGAATAAGTTTTCTAAATATTCAACTTAATCATATCTCTTACACCCCCACTGTAACTTCTACAGATCTGCACATCACAGTGCCTCTGGGTGGCTGACATTAGTTTTCTATCCTCCTTCTTTTATGGGATGATGAGATTTGTGTGGGCAGAAGCAGAATCTTTTTCACCTTTGAATAACTCTACATGGGGTAGACTCAAAGATCATGGGCTGAATGAATGAATGAGTATAGCCGTGCTTGGGGGCATCTCCCCACGTAAACTAAAAGTTTGGGGTTTGTTTTTGTTTCACTGGCCACGTTTCGTAAAGCCCTTAAAAAATCTTTTATGGCAATTTTCCAACATGAATCAAAGTAAGGAGAAAATTATAAGGAATCTCCATGTATCTACTTAACTGCAAAATCATCACCATTTTGCTAATTTTGTTTCATCTATCTCCCATTCACAATTTTTATTTCATTTTTCTGTAGTATTTTTTCCCCGTCCCAGCCAGTCTGCCCATTTACCACGTGAATCTCCTTAAAACTTTGATCATGTCATTCCCTTACTTAAAAATCTGAGGTACAACTCACCATCTTCTGTGTATCAAGGGTAAATTACAGAGCTTGACATTTCAGACCTGTGAAATCTGCCCATAGTTGACCTTGGTCGGATGGGTCCTTTGTTTCTCTTGGACTTGCTGTGTGAAGTTCTGCTTTGTACATTTGGTTAGGACCACGTCAACTTGCATTTCCTTTCAAGTCTTCCTCTTCCCTTTCTTTTTCTTCCCACTAATTTCCTTTTCTATTCTCTTAAGTATCTCAAAACTCAGTTTAAGTTTCATTACCATTGTATAGATTACCTACCATCAAGTCCTTTAATGCCTGATCTACCAAATGTCTGATCTACCAACATGCCATTTAGTTTACATTGCCTTGATTCATAAAACCACCTAACTAGCTGAGTCTTACACTTTATAAAGCACAAAAACCTGGGTTTGATTTTCATTGCTGCCACTGTTGGAAAGTCACTTTGCCTCTCAGGGTCTCGTTTTCCTTATCTGTAGAACGGATGACAGGATGGCTTTCATAAAGTTGTTTTGAATACTGACTGAGATACTCGATTTAAAGTAGTTGCTACAGTTTTTGGTACTTGGAAACACCAAGTGTTAA